>NC_133648.1:303128868-303438606 GCF_009905375.1 Apium graveolens | reverse complement strand
AGAGAGACCACCCGCTGGTGAAAGGCCAAGGAAGGCACGGACCAAGAGATTATAATAAACTGATTAAAGTTCAGCCAATTGTTTTCGGGAAAGTAATTCCCAAGGTTATGGAATAGTGTAAAAGCTTTAGAGCCAGAACAAAGGCAGACGAGTATGACGAATTATGAATCTAAGTTGTAAAAGTTATCAAGATTCGTTCTGAAGACACGAATCCAGAATGACGGGATGTTTGAAATCAATGCTTATGTTGTGTTGGTTCATGAAATAACGATAAGAGAAAGGAATATAAAGGCAACAGAGTTTGAGGAATGATAAGGGAATTGGGTATGAGGAAACCCTAAAGACTCGTAGCAATAGAAATAGATAAATATGCATTCGTCAGGATGAGGGTGATTCACCATGAGTTAAAATTGATGGGTGAAGGCATAAGAGATGCATATATTTTATCCCCTTTAAGTTGGGAGGATTCGAGGAAACATTGAGATAGTTCGAAGGATAAATAGTGAGACGCGGATAGACTGAGGAGACAAGGAAGTAAGAAATTAGGAAAATTGGATGAAGGAAGTGACCTTCAAGAATGTGAAGTGTAAGACCGGTGGCATGATACCCAGGAAGGGAGACGCCAGGTATGAAAGATATACCAACATTGAGGTGACTGTTGAGATAAACAACAAAAGTAACTAAGGAATTATTAAGAAGAAGTTCACGTTGAACACGACCAATATCTTCCAGAACATCCTTGTTATCGTTACCAAATTAGGCAAGACAAGCGGATAACCATTTTTATCTTTTGGAGGCCATGTGGATTGACCTTAACTTGAATAAGGATGCTATTGTGAAATTCGGTATAGACTATCGAGGTGGAACTGATTGAATAAGATACCCTTATCAGGGATATATGACTTTATTTATCCATGGAAGGATGCTTGTACCTTTTTAAAGGTGGAATTAAGGATAGAACATCGGTAACTTAAAACGAATCCTAGGGGAATGCATAAAGGTTGGCATTTCACCCTTAATAGGGATAGTATGAGTTTTGACAATATGAATTGGAAAGGATTAAGGTAATAATAACCTTTAAGGATCAGTGGAGAAATTTTTCAGAAGTAAATAGACAATGGTTCTAGTATCAGTAAATGGTATTTGATATGCCCTGTATATAGGGAATACAGGAGGAACGATTGAAGGATAACCTTAGAGGTTTTACAAGGAGAAAGGAAATATTTGAAATTCTCAAGAATAAAAATGTTGATAAAGGAAATATGACATAATTATAATGTTGCCAAGTGGGGCACGTGTTAAACCACGAGAAAGTATGGATCGAACCAGTAATGGTCAAAATTGTTCAGGGCAATTAGGACTTAAGATAAAAGATGTTCTAATTATAATTGAGAGTCAGTCATGACAGTGATTAACCTCTAAAGACTGAGGGGATAACTTATGGAAAAATGGAATTTTTTTTTTCTCATCAGATTTTAAGGAAAACATCTTCACATAAGCTGTGATTGAAATAAGGTAGAAAATATATTTGGAGGTGGTTAAAATGACATTGACTGTAAGGAAATTTTTCTATCAGGAAAGGCTAAAGAGGTGGCCGACACTTTAAAGGTAAGAGAATAATTATAGGCGCTTGTGCCAAAAGAATACAGTGATGATGGTTAAAACTGTGAAGGTTATATTATGGTTTGGAAGATTGACATTCCTTCTGATGACTGTGCAATACCCAACCGTAATAGTAGTTGGTAAAGGTATAATTCGTGTAATCGCCATGAACGGGCTATCTATCTTAGAAGGTCCTATCTTGAGATAAGCCAGGACTATGTTTCAAAAAGGACTAAACGAACCTTTGAGTTAAGTCTTCTATTGAAGGCATATGATTAAGAATGGTATTAACCTGCTATCGTTGCTTTGATTGAAACTCTTCTGCAATTTTATCTGCTTCATGTCATGAAGGTACGTCAGAGTTTGGAGTGTTCTTCATTAATTGTGATTGGTGGTTATGTTAACTCCTTAGGAGAATTAGATACGAGATGTATGGACTCCGTATGGTTAGTTATTAAGATTTCATGGAAAATGAATGACTACAGTGGGTCAGTGGTGCACCATAGTAAGGCAGCAATGATTCTGCGAGTAGTGAGCTGATTACAACCATGAGAGTTGTATTGGAATGGGTGTTGAGATTGAGTACCACTAATCGGGTCGTGGTAGTGTATAAGAAGGAATAAGTATATCATAGGTAAATAATCGACTTAATTAGTCTATCAATGATAACTTATTGGGTATGAGGAAACCCTAAAGACTCGTAGCAATAGAAATAGATAAATATGCATTCGTCAGGATGAGGGTGATAGTCAGGGAGGACGCCATCAAGATAGAAGGAACCCATAACATAATGAAGTGGAAAATGAGGATTTTAACGTATAAGATAACCCCAAGTATGGGGAGTAGGAAGAAATATTTAGACTGAGAAAACAAAAGTCGAGCGAGATAAGGAGACCCGAGACGGTACTCCTATACGGAAATTCATGGACCTGTCTAAAAAGAACTTAGACTATTATCCCCAACCACCACCCTGAGGAGACAGTGCGGTGAGAAATTCTTTCAGGACCTTTAAGTCGCTAAGCTCTCAGAGTTCCATGGAACAAGCTGACCCAGCCGAGGCAAGAGCCTGGCTAAAGGAAATAGAGGAATCATTTGAGATTCTAAATGATTGACGAATCACAAAAGACTGTTTTTATCACTTACCCTCCCAAGAGAGAGACCACCCGCTGGTGAAAGGCCAAGGAAGGCACGGACCAAGAGATTATAATAAACTGATTAAAGTTCAGCCAATTGTTTTCGGGAAAGTAATTCCCAAGGTTATGGAATAGTGTAAAAGCTTTAGAGCCAGAACAAAGGCAGACGAGTATGACGAATTATGAATCTAAGTTGTAAAAGTTATCAAGATTCGTTCTGAAGACACGAATCCAGAATGACGGGATGTTTGAAATCAATGCTTATGTTGTGTTGGTTCATGAAATAACGATAAGAGAAAGGAATATAAAGGCAACAGAGTTTGAGGAATGATAAGGGAATTGGGTATGAGGAAACCCTAAAGACTCGTAGCAATAGAAATAGATAAATATGCATTCGTCAGGATGAGGGTGATTCACCATGAGTTAAAATTGATGGGTGAAGGCATAAGAGATGCATATATTTTATCCCCTTTAAGTTGGGAGGATTCGAGGAAACATTGAGATAGTTCGAAGGATAAATAGTGAGACGCGGATAGACTGAGGAGACAAGGAAGTAAGAAATTAGGAAAATTGGATGAAGGAAGTGACCTTCAAGAATGTGAAGTGTAAGACCGGTGGCATGATACCCAGGAAGGGAGACGCCAGGTATGAAAGATATACCAACATTGAGGTGACTGTTGAGATAAACAACAAAAGTAACTAAGGAATTATTAAGAAGAAGTTCACGTTGAACACGACCAATATCTTCCAGAACATCCTTGTTATCGTTACCAAATTAGGCAAGACAAGCGGATAACCATTTTTATCTTTTGGAGGCCATGTGGATTGACCTTAACTTGAATAAGGATGCTATTGTGAAATTCGGTATAGACTATCGAGGTGGAACTGATTGAATAAGATACCCTTATCAGGGATATATGACTTTATTTATCCATGGAAGGATGCTTGTACCTTTTTAAAGGTGGAATTAAGGATAGAACATCGGTAACTTAAAACGAATCCTAGGGGAATGCATAAAGGTTGGCATTTCACCCTTAATAGGGATAGTATGAGTTTTGACAATATGAATTGGAAAGGATTAAGGTAATAATAACCTTTAAGGATCAGTGGAGAAATTTTTCAGAAGTAAATAGACAATGGTTCTAGTATCAGTAAATGGTATTTGATATGCCCTGTATATAGGGAATACAGGAGGAACGATTGAAGGATAACCTTAGAGGTTTTACAAGGAGAAAGGAAATATTTGAAATTCTCAAGAATAAAAATGTTGATAAAGGAAATATGACATAATTATAATGTTGCCAAGTGGGGCACGTGTTAAACCACGAGAAAGTATGGATCGAACCAGTAATGGTCGAAATTGTTCAGGGCAATTAGGACTTAAGATAAAAGATGTTCTAATTATAATTGAGAGTCAGTCATGACAGTGATTAACCTCTAAAGACTTAGGGGATAACTTATGGAAAAATGGAAATTTTTTTTTTCTCATCAGATTTTAAGGAAAACATCTTCACATAAGCTGTGATTGAAATAAGGTAGAAAATATATTTGGAGGTGGTTAAAATGACATTGACTGTAAGGAAATTTTTCTATCAGGAAAGGCTAAAGAGGTGGCCGACACTTTAAAGGTAAGAGAATAATTATAGGCGCTTGTGCCAAAAGAATACAGTGATGATGGTTAAAACTGTGAAGGTTATATTATGGTTTGGAAGATTGACATTCCTTCTGATGACTGTGCAATACCCAACCGTAATAGTAGTTGGTAAAGGTATAATTCGTGTAATCGCCATGAACGGGCTATCTATCTTAGAAGGTCCTATCTTGAGATAAGCCAGGACTATGTTTCAAAAAGGACTAAACGAACCTTTGAGTTAAGTCTTCTATTGAAGGCATATGATTAAGAATGGTATTAACCTGCTATCGTTGCTTTGATTGAAACTCTTCTGCAATTTTATCTGCTTCATGTCATGAAGGTACGTCAGAGTTTGGAGTGTTCTTCATTAATTGTGATTGGTGGTTATGTTAACTCCTTAGGAGAATTAGATACGAGATGTATGGACTCCGTATGGTTAGTTATTAAGATTTCATGGAAAATGAATGACTACAGTGGGTCAGTGGTGCACCATAGTAAGGCAGCAATGATTCTGCGAGTAGTGAGCTGATTACAACCATGAGAGTTGTATTGGAATGGGTGTTGAGATTGAGTACCACTAATCGGGTCGTGGTAGTGTATAAGTTATCATTGATAGACTAATTAAGTAGAGTATCTACATAGTGAATTATTATTCTTTCTTATCAATAGAGAGTCGTATTATTATACGAGGAAGGTTGCGGTGCAAGCATAGAATTCAAGTAACGATGATGTCTAGAATGAGATCCCAGATTCGATTTTCGATGTCGAGGGAGTTTCAAAGGTAATTGTGTATAAGCTCGAGGAAGAGCATGGGTCCATAGAATGATGGACGGGATAGCGAAAATATTTAGGCACGTGAAATGCGATGCTATAATACTTGATGTTGATATAAATACATATATGTTTTGTTCTTCTATGACAAACCTCTATAGTTCAGAGGTAGATTCCAAGCCAGATATTTTATGGCAATAAATTTTTTTTTATGAATATACAATTCTCTTCAATTCGTTCTTTTCTCTTCTTTTCATTTCATGTAAGCTGAGAAGAACAACCCTTCCAGAAGGGGAGGTATTGCCGAATGATTATCTATCTGTATGATAGAAGCCGAGTAGGATACCAGCTATTGTTTAATTGCTTGTCAAGTACTAAAGGCTGGCCACCTTCTGTACTAACTATGCGATATAACAAGTGTTCATGATCATAGTGATCTCTCAACAAATTCCTTTACTTTTATATGATTAATCAAACTTTGGAAAATAGAAACAGCTGAAAAAGAAGTAATAAAGTTGTGCACGGAAGGTAGTAGCGATTACGAACTGGAAAAGAATGGGTATTGAGACGCCAAAGCTATAGTGCTAGAAGCTGTGATAAAATTCCATGCAATAGACTTGAAAGAATTTGGAATGATCACTTAACGCGGATTGAGTTATCTTACGACAATAGATCATATGTCATTATCGAGATATCGCCTTATGAGATCCTTGAGGGAAGACAATGTCGATCTCCCTTAGGTTAGGATGAAGTTGTAGAGCGCAAGATGCTCGGACCCGCAGTAGTCCAAAGGACCAAGGATATAATAGATCTAATCAGAGGACGGCTGATAGTAGCCCAAGATGGACATAAGAAGTATGTTGATTTGGCACGAAAGGACAAGGAATGGGAAGTAGGGGACCTAGTGTTGTTATAGGTATTCCCTTGGAAGGGGTTATTGAGATTCGGAAAGAAAGGAAAGCTAAGTCCACCAATTGTTGGACCCTTGGATATATTAAGACGTTTGGGAAGTTAGCATATGAGCTAGCCCTAACCCCGAACATGTAGCAGGTCGTAACGTGTTTCACGTATCAATGTTAAGGAAGTTTAATTCAGATGCCAGATAAATAGAGGCATATGAGCGCATAGATATGCAACCCGACGTAACCTATATGGACCAACCAGGAAGGTTATAGAGTGAAAAGGAACGAGTGCTTAGGAGAAGGGTTATCAAACTAGTAAGAGTTTGATGGTAGAACCACAATGTGGGAAAATTTACTCGAGAGTTAGAAAGTGCAATGCTAAGAGAGTATCCCTATTCATTTTCTATCTGATTCCGGGACGGAATCCTTTTAAGGAGGGGAGACTGTAATAACCCCAATTTTTGGGAAATTTTTGAAACCCTTATGAATAGTGTTTTTGCTGAATGAGAAAACTTTTCATGCCACACTATGTAGGGGTTCTGATATGGATATTCTGAGATTTTATTAGTACTTTATATGGGATATAAGTGTATGTAAAGATCGTCAGAATCCAAATCCAAACACTTTGATTTTTCCCGGAAATACACTAGATACGGAAAGATTTGAGAAAAAGGTAACAGGATAAAAAGGATTTAAATTAAAGGATTATAGGAGAGGATCATAAAAGGAATATAATATATTGAGAAAGGTTAAGGGAACCTAAGTAATAAGATCCCGGGTATGATCCCTCAAACGATAAACGAAAACGAAAGTTAAGCGAACCGTATAACAGATCAGCGGTCATTAGGCAAACGATTAGGAAGTTAATCAAAGGGATTAGTGGGAATGATGTCATCCAACCAATAGAAAGAGGACAAGGAGGGGAGGATTACATCATGAGGATGACATAGGCATGACAAGAAAGGAAGGAGATGTGGTGACTTTTTAACCACACAAAACCAAGGGCAACTAGGTAATTCACTAAAGCAAACAACAAAAAACAACCAAGCTAAGCCAAACAAATCAAAAAACACAAAATCATTTCATTCTCATCATCTTGCTCTCGGCTTTTCATCTTTTTCAAGGGCAAGAATTTCAAAAATCAAGTTCCAAGCATTGTTAAATCACAAGGTAATTATCTAAGCTTCCTTGTACATAGATATGGATATGCTATAAGTTTAAGCTCCTAATTCCTTCACAATCTCTTCCAATAAATCAAGGAAGAAGATGGTGAATAGTAACCTTCAAGAAGTAACTTTAGTTTTCTTGAATTTTTATGAAAGATTAAGGTTATACAAGCAAGGATCAAGGTTCTTTTAGGCATTCAAAGCTCTTGGGTTGTGTTAGGAAGCTTCAAGGAGGTATAAACAACTTTCACCTTTAACTTATAGTTTGAACTTTGAGTTTTGATGAGTTTATGGATGGATTAATGTATATATAGAAATATCCATGTATGTATAGCAAGATCCATGTATGTTAGATAGTTTGGTTGGATTTGTGGTGATTTTGGATATGAATCTTGGTTAATGGTTAATGAATCTTAAGTTATGGTTAGTAGATCATGTTTATGGTTGAATAAGTTGGAAAACCTTGAGATTATGGACTGACTTTGCCTTGATATAAGTTGTGTTTGAGGTATTGATGATGGTTGGGTGGTTTGTAGTGAATTGGTAAAGAATTGGAGTGGTATAAATATTGGTAATCCCGTAAACATAGCCGTCGTAACGTCCGATTTTCTTTAGACTGTTTTGTGCATAACATTAGGACCCGAGGACCCCCTGCTAGATTGTGACCACTGCCATGTTTAGGTAGCTCATGTTACGAGCTTCGTTTTGATATGTAGTTCGTTCGATTCCGATGCACGGTTTAGGAGAAACGACCGTTTCAAGTAACGGCGTTTCGCGAACGAAACTTTTTCCCTCGCCTTACTTTGAAACATAGGTTAAAGACCAAAAAGGGTTAATTAATGTATGAAACATTTATGGTAAGTGTGTTAGGCAGTTGGTAAGACACTCGCGAAGGAATCGCTTTAAAACTCGTAAAGGTTAAATTATTAAAAATGGTGGAGCCGAGGGTACCCGAGTGACTTAAGCGAATCAGTAAGCGCAAAACAAGTGTTAGAGTCTAAGTTAGTTAAAGAATAGAGTTACAAGTGACTTTGGTTTAATTCCAACTTACTTGTTGTTTATAGGTTACCAGACTCGTCCCGAGCCATTCGTAACCCCAGTCGCTCAGGCAAGTTTTCTACCCGTTATACTGTTGTTGTGATGTAAATATATGTATATGCATTATCTTGTGATATTGCATGATTGTTATTAGCAAATTTTGCGATATATTGGAGCATGCTAATATGGTATATATGCATGTCTGTTTCGTAATCTGGTTATCTATCTGTTGATTTCAATGCTTATAGTTGCATAATACCTATGCTAGAAATAAGCAAGTAGTTGCGTATACCCTTAGTATAGGGGATAAAAGGTGAACATATTTCTAAACCGGGAGTCGATGTTCCCGAGTATATTATATATATATATATTTATTTATATATATATATATATGGATATAGTTTTTAAAACTATGGATCGAATAAGGTTTATTCGATACCTTTATTTTATTATTTGAATATTATTTGAATATTCATTTGAGGATGTATGACTCCTTTATTTTATTTAATGAATATTATTTATAATATTCATTCGAGGTATTATGACTCCGCTTATTACTGAAATATATTCTTTATTTCATTAGAGAATAAAGTGTTAATAATCAAACTTATTTTCGATTATTCAAATAAAGATAATACTTTCTTATAAGTATATCTTTGGTTATTTAATGTTTATTTCAAGTATAAGTTTTAATACTTCTACTTTAATTATTTTTATAAAGATAATTCTTTATGAGAATATTATTTAAATAATAATATTCAGATATTTTCTAATATATCGGGACTGATTTATTTCATTAAATCAGTTTTACTCCAAACACTCTTTAAAGTGTTTTCGAGTCTTCAAAATGATTTTTAAAAGTTAGAGCGGATCCCAAAACTCATTTTTATATTTAAGATCTTCCTTTTTAAGGGGATTTAAATACTCGCTTAAAACCTGAGGGATCCGGCTCTGTGGTGTATTTTATATTCGCAACAAGGTTGCAGTTTTGGTAAATGAATTGATTACTTACCCAACGTTCGGGAAGTAAGTCCATCTATTGAGTCGGCATAAGCAACATGGGCTCAGTGGGCGTCCATGATAGTGTAAGTGGCTCAGTGGGAGTCCATCAAATGCATAAGTGGCTGAGTGGCAGTCCAGCATAGGTCCTAATGCGGCCAGGGTGATGACCAGTGGGGAATTCGTCCATCTACTAGTAGAAAAGGTTACTTATGGGTATCTTTGCCTGATCAGCAAGATATCTGGTTTATGCCAAAATTCTTTTCCTTTCCAAAATTCATTGGATGTTTCAAACTCTGTTCATACTTTATATAACAAAGGTTCCAGGAAATGTTTAAAGAGATATATATGTGGATATATATATATATATATATATATATCGGGACTAAATAAAGTATCTCATAACTTTTTCATTCAATAATATTTCAAAGATTGAATCTATTCAAGTCTTATCTTGTGGTCTCATCAGTGGGATGAACTTTTGAAACTAATTATAACTTGAACGGTGGTAGTTCAAGTAGTATTTGGGAAAGATATAAGTATATTGGGGTATCTTGTAACTTCATCTTTTAAACTTATATCTAATTAATAATTGTCTTATGAATGAATAAGATTTTCAGAAAAACGTTGAGACAAGGTTAGATATATGAGATCACCTTGCAACGATATTTTTTATATACAGTTATACACTGGGACTTTGTGTTTATTATGCATGGAAGAGGACTTCCAATATTTTGAAAGGTATATATGTATATAGATATATATATATACTGAATATTTTGCGACTTCATCGCATTAAGATATCAACTTGGTTCATTTCTTTTGACCAAGATTTTCATGAGTACTATGAGAAGGCTCATATACTATTAATCATTATACATATTATTTTGGTGGGCTTGCCGCTCACCCTTGCTTTCTTCTTTCATCACGCAACATCAGATAGATAAGATGAACCGGACCAAGCTCCCGATTCGCAAGAGGTTAAGAGACACTCTGCAGTTTTCTAGAAGCACTGACGCCGCCATAACTGAGGTAGGAACTACCAATAGGCTAGGCTTTCAACTTTTGATGTATCAGATTATGTATATTTATGAATTATAATAATGGCAAAGAAATGTAAATTTATTCAGAAACCTGTTTAAGGTGTATTGGCATATAATTGTGGAATAAAACGACTTGTGATTATTTTTTGGATATTCATCTCTGAGACTATAACTTGTGGTGTGTGTGTTTATTGTGGGGTCAAAGTACAGAGTAATTGATTATTTATTAAGATTGGGTGTTGTTAAGGGAAATGGAACTCGTGATGACCCGGATCCCCGACCCCAGATCTGGGGGTGTTACAGTGACTAAATAGTAAGTTTAGTATGATTAGTGATGAGATTCCAGATTCTTATTTAGCAGCGTGATTTTCAGATAGCAGCGATGTCAGATTCCTTTATTTTGATATCATCTGATAACTCGGAGCCTTCAGTCGGAAGACCGTCATCTGATCCACGTCCTGTTCTTCCATCGGTGTAAGCTATAATACCAGTGGTGACGATTGCACCGTTGCAATCCATTCCACTTCCTGGTGTGAGACCACCTATTCGAGGACCCCCATGATTCTGATTCTACCGGACTTTCAGTTACGGGTGCATCTTTCCAATTTACTCCACACCATGTTCTATACTATAAGTACGAGGCTCTTCTTTTGGAGGGAGAATCCCTGATGGCACAGATCCTGGAGCTACAACACACTATAAAGACTATAGATGTTGACGGGAATGTGAGGGAACTACGGAATGAGATTCAGGTAACCCGGAGGATACTTGAGGCCAGACTTCATGGAGCTACTTGTGAGTATGCAGCCCTAGATGCTCTTATGGGATGGGCTGGAGAGTTACTGGAAGGTTTGGAGAGGCTTGGTGGACCAGAGTTTCCTTGAAGCTAGACGACAAGAGATGATGTGACAGCTGATATATGTATAGTATTGTGTAATGTGTATTATCAGACTTTTGGTGGGTATATAAATAAACTTGACTTGCGGAATAATGGATAAGCCTGTTGTACCTTTGCCTTTAATAAAACATTTCGCGCTTGTACTACTAAACATTGATATATATATATATCAGTACCCTTCTTTTTCCAGCATTGTCATTTACTTTACTATACCTGTTTTATCTCATTGCACCAATTATAAACTCTTATGATAAGATGTACCCTTTTCCTCTTAACTATTTACATTCTGTAAAGAAACATTCAATTTACTTAGTTCAATGATTGAAAATGTTTTTAAAAAGAGATATTTCTGATTTACCAAAATCTTTTCATAAAGAGGGTTTTGATTTAAAAGCTAAATAGGTTGTTCGATTCTTTACAGAAAATGCATCCCAGAAGAAATACCCGTTCTACTAACCAGAATAAAGAAACCAATAACATAAACAACACCCAAGACGGTAATAACTAGAATGTGAATCCAGGTCCCATAGACCCAACTGTAGCCTAGATTTTTCAGATCTTGGCTCAACAGATAGTCCACCTGACTCAACAACAGCTGAGGCAGACTAATCCCTAGGTAACCTTTAAGACTTTTCAGGCAGTGAATCCACCAGAATTTCAAGGTACTATAGATCCTATTGAGGCAAGAGTCTGGTTGAAAGAAATTGAGAAGGCATTTATATTAGTCAAGGTGATAGAGGAACAAAAGATTGATTTTGTGAGTTACTATCTGAAGAATGAAGCCACCTAATGGTGGGAAACTGCTAAAGTGTTGGAAGGTATATATGATGTTACGTGGGAGAGATTCAAGGAAATGTTCTTAGAGAAGTATTTCCCTCAGTTTGTTCAGGATCAAATGAAATTGAAATTTTTGGAGCTAAAGCAGGGGAATATGTCAGTGGCAGATTATGAAAGTAAGTTTGAAGAGTTGTCTAGGTTTGTACTATCATATGTGGACACTGATACGAAGAAAGCTAAGAGGTTCCAACAAGGTCTTAAGCCATGGATCCGAGGTAAAGTGGCCATATTTGAATTGGATACGTATGCGGGAGTTGTGCAAAAAGCTATGATTGCGGAGACAGAGAGTGAAATGTCTCAAAAGGAAAAGTAAAGTAAGAAAAGAAAGTTTGAAGGGAATGAAGGATAGTCCCAAGCAGGAAAGTTTCCAAATTTTAATCAAAGGAAAGGCAAGTTCCCAGCCCGGGAAGAATTTCAATAGGCAGAATACAGGCAATGGAGGCCAAGGTAACCGTCCAACCACTGGGAATCAGCCAACCCAGCAGGGGCCATCTTTATAAGATTGTCAAATATGTGGAAAGAAGCATGGTGGAGTTTGTAACAAGTTGAATGTGGTCTGTTATAGATGCAACCAAAGGGGGCACTATTCAAGGGAATGCCGTAATCAGCCAGCCAGAGAGCCAGCCAACAAGGATCAGCCTACCAGGAATCAGACAGGAAAAGTTTCAGCAATTGGGTATACCTGTTTGAAGTGCGGAAAGCTAGGACATATAGCAAGGGATTGTAAGGCACCAGTTCCAGTCAATAATACACTGCAAATCATGGGATCCCCTCCAACAGTAAATGAACCTCCCAGAGCTAGAGTTTATGAAATATGTGTGAAGGATGCTATCTTGGACACTGATGTTGTAGTAGGTACACTTACTGTGAATTCCTTATGTACTAAAGTGCTAGTAGATTCGGGAGCAACTCGATCATTGTTTCTCAAGATTTTGTTGATAAGTTGAATTGCCAAATTGAATTGCTAAGTAAAATTATGACGGTAGAATTAGCAAATCAGGAGTGTGTATCTGTTAAACAAGTATGTAAGAATTGTGCGATTGAGATTTTTGGTAATAAGTTTGACGCTGAATTGATACCGTTTAAGTTACGAGAGTTTAACGTTATTCTAGGAATGGATTGGTTATCTAAGTATGATGCTCAGATAGACTGTCGTAACAAGAAGGTAATCCTAAAGATGCCAGACGAGAAAGCGGTGACATTTAAAGGTCAGAAGCAAATGAAGAAGTTTTTAATGATGATCCAAGCTAAGAAGTTACTACAACAAGGATGTCAGCACTTCATTGCATATGTGCTAGATAGAAGTTAGGAGCCAGCAAAACTGGAAGACATTCCTGTGGTAAATGAATTTCCAGACGTATTTCCAGACGAGCTACCAGGACTTCCTCCAGATAGAGAAATTGAGTTTGTGATCGACTTAGCACCTGGAACGGAACTAGTATCTAAAGCCCCGTACAGAATAGCGCTTGTTAAAATGAAGGAACTAGCAAAGTAATTGCAAGAATTATTAGAGAAAGGAGTGATTCGACCTAGTGTATCCCCATGGGGTGTACCGGTATTATTTGTTAATAAGAAGAACGAAAGCATGAGGTTATGCATCAACTATCGAGAACTCAATAAGCTTACAATCAAGAATAAGTATCCATTACCTCGAATCGATGATTTTTTTGATCAGCTGAAAGGAGCCAAGTATTTCTCTAAGATTGATTTGAGATCAGGATATCACCAGTTAAAGATCAAACCTGAAGATATATCAAAAACAGCTTTCAGAACAAGGTATGGTCATTATAAACTCTTAGTAATGTCTTTTGGATTGACCAATGCCCCAACAATATTTATGGACTTTGTGAACAGAATTTTTAAGGAATATTTGGACAAGTTTATAATTGTATTTATCGATGATATTTTGATCCACTCAAAGTCAACGGAAGATCATGCGGAGCATCTAAGGATATCTTTGGAAATTTTAAGAAAGAAGAAGCTGTATGCCAGGTTTTTAAAGTGTGAGTGTTGGTTACAAGAAGTTCAATACTTAGGACACGTAGTAAGTAATGAAGG
Source organism: Apium graveolens (assembly GCF_009905375.1). NCBI lineage: Eukaryota > Viridiplantae > Streptophyta > Magnoliopsida > Apiales > Apiaceae > Apium > Apium graveolens. The sequence goes on along the minus strand of NC_133648.1, from coordinate 303,424,526 downwards.
GATCAAAGTGGACGTAACAAAGATCGAAGCTGTTATGAATTGAGAAAGGCCGAAAACACCAACAAAAGTGAGAAGTTTCTTAGGATTAGCGGGATATTATCGAAGATTTGTTCAAGATTTCTCAAAGATTGCGACGCCTTTGACAAAGCTTACCAGGAAAAGTGAGAAGTTTATATCGAACGAGAAGTGTGAAGAAAGTTTCCAGGAATTGAAGAAAAGATTGATCACGACACCTGTTTTATCACTTCCAGATGATCAAGGGAATTTTTTAATCTATAGTGATGCTTCTCATAAGGGATTAGGTTGTATCTTGATGCAGCATGATAAAGTCATTGCATATGCATCTAGACAACTTAAACCTCATGAGCAGAAGTATCCTACGCATGACTTGGAATTAACAGCAATAGTATTCGCCTTGAATATATGGAGACAATATCTATATGGAGAAAAAGGCGAGATCTATATGGACCATAAGAGTCTAAAGTACACATTCACGCAAAAGGAGCTTAACATGAGACAGAGAAGATTGTTGGAGCTGATCAAAGACTATGATTGCATAATTAACTATCACCCAGGAAAAGCAAACATAGTAGCAGATGCATTAAGCAGAAAGGAAAGATTGAACGTGTTAACAGTACCCGAGGAATTATATAAAGAATTTCAAAAGTTGGAATTGGAAGTCAGAATTTGCAAGACTAATGAAGAAAAGATGTATAGTATGACGTTTGAGCCAGAATTGCTAGAAAATATAAAGAAATGTCAAGAGGAAATAATGGATCAAGATATCAATCGTTTGGTTAAAGAAGAGTTATGCACTCAGAAAGATGATCAAGGTATTCTCAGATTTTCTTCCATAATTTGGATTCGACCAGTGACAGAATTGAAGAATGAAATTCTACAGGAAGCTCATAACTCAAAGTATTCAATCCATCCAGGAAGTACCAAGATGTGCAGAGATTTGAAAGAGAATTATTGGTGGCCAGACATAAAGAGAGATTGCAGAATGGGTTAGCAAATGTTACACATGCCAAAAAGTTAAGGCAGAGCACCAAAGACCAAGTGGATTATTACAACTGTTAGAGATTCTAGAATAGAAATGGGAGCACATTGCTATGGATTTTATAGTTGGCTTACCAAGGATGAAAGCGAATCACGATGCTATTTGGGTTATAGTGGACAGACTAACTAAATTAGCTCATTTCTTACCTACTAATGAAAGATTTTTACTGGATAAGTTGGTTCACATATATTTGAAGGAAGTAGTAGTTCGTCATGGAGTCCCTGTGTCTATTGTATCGGATTGAGATCCACGATTCAATTCAAGATTTTGGAAAAGTTTTCAAGAATATTTAGGAACTAAATTGAATATGAGTACAGCTTATCATCCACAGACTGACAGCCAAAGCGAGAGAACGATCCAGAATATTGAAGATGTGTAACGTATTTAGGCCATTGATTTCAAAGGACATTGGGACGAGCATTTACCCTTAGTGGAATTTGCTTACAATACCAGTTATCGTTCCAGTATCGGGATGCCTCCCTATGAATCTCTGTATGGACGCAAATGTCGATCACCAGTATATTGGGAAGAAGTCGGAGAACGTAAAATACTTGGACCCGAATTGGTACAGAAAACAAAAGAAGTTGTGGAAGTCATCCAGAAAAGGTTAATTGCAGCACAGGATCATCAAAGGAAATATGCAGACCAGTCAAGAAAAGATATGAAATTCAAAGAAGGAGATCTAGTGTTACTGAAGGTGTCACCATGGAAAAGATTGTCGAGATTTGGAAAGAAAGGAAAGGTGAGTCCTAGATACGTTGGACCTTTTGAAATTTTGAAATGTGTCGGCAAGGTAGCATCTAAATTAGCGTTACCCCCACACATGGAGCACATTCACAATGTCTTTAACGTATCGATGATTAAGAAGTATAATCAAGATTTTAGGCATGTGATCGAATATGAGCCGATAGAACTTCAGGCAGATTTATCATATATAGAGAATCCAATAGAGATTCTAGAAGAAAGAGAAAAGATATTGAGAAATAAAGTTGTAAAGTTAGTATGAATGTTGTGGAGAAACCCAAAGGTTGAAGAGTCAACCTCGGAGTTAGAAAGTGATATGCGGGAAAAGTACCCTCATTTGTTTACTTAGGAGATTCTGAGGACATAATCATTTTAAGGGGGGAAGGATGTAATATCTAGGATATCGCATGTAAATTATTTTATCAATAAATGAATATTATGCGATTATTATGTGAATTTTGGTAAGTTATATGTTGATGGATTGTTAGGTCACACAACACTATAGAAGGGGGTTGAATATAGTGTTTATACAATCAAATCGATTTAGAACACAAAGTAGTAGTTTATTCAATCGTAATAAACTCTGTTACAGTAGGTTAAACTACTCTCTCAGTGATGAACAATATCACTAAGAGCTTCTAGGGTTACAAAGAATAATATTCTCTTGAATGATAACACTTATAGTGTAAACCCTAAGCTGTGTTTATATAGTACACAGTTACAAGATATCTTCTAATTGATATGAAATATATCTCTTCCTAAAATATATCAATCAGATATTATCTTCTTACAAGTCTTCTAGTCATCCAACTCCTAAAGCATATATTCCTTTATTTAGTTCAGATCATCTCCTAGAAATCAGTCACACTTTAATTCTGAAGCATATCCTTCCTTAAGTTCTGATATCACAAGTTCTGATACCTTAAGTTCTGATATCTTCCTGTCTTCAGTAAATCCTGATTTCCAGTAAGTCCTGATAAGTCTTGATATTAAGTTCCAAAACTAAACAAATCAGATTAGACATGACATCATAAATATATCTAACAATCTCCCCCAATTTGTAAATTATGAAAAATATACAAGTTAATAGATTTGATGATGTCAAAAACATTTAAGTACAAATGTAATGAGAGTTTATTTAGACAACTAACTACAACTTACAATCCTCGCAGCTTTTACCAATCTTACTGAATCAATCTGAATCCAAAATGATTCTTGACAAAGTTTGATATCAGCTTCTCTTCTGCATTTCTCAGGACTTGAACTAATGTATCCTTGACTTGCTCAATTCTTCATCTTGACTTCCAATATGGTAGATGGCAGCCCTAAGTGCTGAAATGTGATTTCTTTCCAATCCATCACCAAGTCTGATTACCCTTGGATGAGAGGAGTCTTCATTGTAGCATAGACATTTCTCTTTCAAAATAACTTCCATCTTAGCATAATTCTTCTTCATTGCAATTTCACTTCCATCATCTTTAACTATTTTTGGAATAAATTCTGCAACCCTTGATCCAGAGATTCTGGCTTTATCCCTTATGGTCTTCATCATGAAATTTGACCATCTTCTGGTAACCTCAGACTTTATCTCCAAAAGATAATGAAAGAATTGAAGTTGTTTAAGAGATTTGTTCAACACATCTGATTCTAACATTCTGTATGTTCTTCCATCTTTTAGAAATAGAATCAGCTTTTCCTTGACTTTACTCTTATCATGAGTATCCAGTACCACTTGAACAGATATATCCTTGTCAAGGTGTTACTGTGTAACTTCCTCAAGTGGTTTGTCAGTTAATAAAAGTGGATCTTTGATAGTTACTTCAACTCCTGTTTTGATCTTGGCTTCACTTGATCCTACCCCAGATCTGTCTCTTGCTTCTCTAGAATTCAATCCAACAGTCATGAAATCAGATAGCAGTTGACTTTTCTTAGGATCTGATGGTTTAACATTTTTCCATAGGAGTTTCTTCTTATCAGCAACTGTCATCTTGTTCAAATCAACTTGAGCTCTGTCAGTGATTGATGCCTTGATGACTTGTTCAGGATTTGCAGATTCTTCTGTAACTTGCTGTTTTGAAATATCTTCACTCTGAACAACTTGAACTATGTCAGAGGTTGTCTTAGATTCTTCTGTCATCTTTATTATTTTCAGAGTTTCAACAGTTTCATCTTCAGCAGCTGTATCATCAAAGACTTGAACCATCTTGCACACATGATCCATCAGAATTTGAGGAATCTTCATTTTCTGCTTCTTGACTATCTCCCCAACTTTTCCTTTTCCCTTGTCTTTGGGATCAATAATAGTTTGAGATCTAGTCCTTAATGTAGGAATCTCTGTGGCAGATCTTTCTTTTATCACTATACCTTTCTCCTTAGGTCTGGGAGGCTTCTTTGCATTAGAAGTTTTAGATTTAGGATTTGTCTTCTCAGCAGCAAATCTAGCTTCTTCCTCCTTTAGAGTCTCTAAATCCATTCCAGGATTATGCTTGAGAAACAATCTTTTAGAAATTTCTTCATTAAGAGTCTGAATTTTGGGATCCTTATAGTAGACAGTAGTCTCCCTTCCCTTAAGCTTCAGAGTTTGTAAAAACTTCTGAGAGTCTTAATTTCCAGACTGAATCAGAATATTAGACTTTGTCATCAGAATTTGATTATCAGAACTTGCTATCAGAGTTTGAGAATTCACAGCTTCAGAACTTGAATTCTTCTATGTAGAAGATTTGCTAGAATCAGAAATTAGTTTCTGTGAAGAAACTTTGCTGCTTTGCTTGCCTTGACCTTGACCTTTGCCCTTTCTAGGGTTTCCCTGGTCATCTTCAGAATTATCCTTTTTTTCTTCAGTGTTTGGCTTGGTGAGTATTTGGACTTAATTACCTTCTCCCCTTTTTTGGCATCATCTGACAGGAGTAGAGAAAGAAGGAGTTCCACTGAAGATTGGATTTCATTCAGCTGTGTTTGTTGAGAGGCTTGATTCTGTAAGACCTCATCCAGTTGAGCCTGTTGCTTGGTTTGAACTTGCTCAATAGCTTCCACTTTTTCATGAATTGGTCTGATAAACCTATTCTTGTCTAGCTTGAGCATCAGGTCCAGCTTATCAGCATTTTCCTGAAGTTTATCAACCTTTTCATGAGTCTTGGAGTGTAGACCTTGAAGATTTTTAGTACTGAGAGTAGTGACTTTAAGTTGTTGCTTGAAATCAGAACTTGTCAGCAACTCTTCAGCTTTTGAAATATGTTCTGACAGAACATTTGAGCTGGGAATGAAGTCAGGTTCATTCAACTTTTTTGTCCATTCAACTCCTCTAAAGGTCTCTTCCCAAGGAACATGAACATCTTCTTTAACAAACTTAAGTAGTACCTCCTTTCCAAGAATTGGAGCACTGACTGGAGCACTTGCTGGAGCACTGTCTCCAGAACTTGATAAAATCTCATCATTTTCTGATAACACCAGAGTGCGTGTAACTGAAGGAGATTCTGGAAGAACTTCATTTGTTTAGGTTCCAAATCCAGAATTGGAGTAGTAGGAATTTCAGCATTTATTATTGGAGAAATAGGTGGAGTTGACACATTTGCTAGTGGTTCTTCCAGATACAAGACAGATGGAATGTGTAATCTGTGAATGTCAATTTCAGGACTTAACCCTGAATCTTCAACTGTAGATGTTTCATTAAATGGAGAGATAGGAGGTGTGATCACTGTGTCATGAACAGTATCTTCAGGTGCTAGAAGGGCTTCAATTACAATAGGTTCTAATGAGATCAGATATTCCTGATCCCCTTTCTCAGCATCTTCATATTGAGATTGTGTAATTTCACACCTGCTCTAGTCTTCCTTGATCTTCTAGATGATGGAGTGACATGATCTGTATCAGAATTTGAAGATATTTTCCTTTTCAAAATCCCAGAACCCTCAGCTTCATTCTCCTTCTGAAGAGTTGATTCTTCAGCTGCTACTGTCATAGGTTCTGATACAGGAACCTGGACTTGTTCATCCTCATCAGATTTATCTCTCAGAATCATCCTTCTTCTTCTCCTTGGTGGATATTTAGGCACAGAGATAGTCCTTTTGGTTTTGGGCCTAGAGGATGTGTCAGATTTTACAACTGGTACCTTTTGAGAAGTACCAGTGGTAGGTTTGGTTTTGGATTTGAGAGGTGAGGTTCTGATAGTAGGTGTTGATGGTTGTAGTTGAGAGGATTGTGCTGGTTGATAGTAGGTTCTGATAGTAGGCTGTGGTTGAGTATTGGAAGGTTGTGTTGGTGGAGGTTGAGAAGTAGAATGCTGTATAGGTGCAACATCATAATATATGGTTGTGTATGTGTGAGGATCAGAGTTTACTAAAAACTGTTTTACAGATTGAGGAATTTGGAGGGGTCTTAGTATATTCTTCTTATTATTAGCAGATAATAAGTCTGTGAAAGCCATTTTGTGAAGTTTAAAGGGTTCAATTATCTCACTAAAGTTTTGGGGCTTATCAGAACAATAAAAACTGTAAATAAGCTAACAGAACCTAGCAAAATAAATAGTATTTAGATCCTCTTTCATCCTATCCCCAGTAAAACCTAGCACAGCACTAGCATAATCAAAATGAGTTTGATTAAGAAGAGCATACCCAATTTGTTGACTCATGATTGGAATAGCATCAAAGTTGGAGCATTTGTTGGCAAAGGCTTCGATAATACAGTCGAAAAAGAAGCTCCACTCCCTCCTGATGTAGGGCCTCTTCAGTTTTCCCATCTTGGAAAAAGATTTCTCAATGCCAAGATTTCTCATCATGTTTTGAAGTACTGACTCTCCAACTTGTGAACTGTAAGTACAGTTTTCTGGTAGATGCAATGCTTGTCGAATAGTTGACAAGCTAACCAGGTGCTCATCTTCCCCAGTTGTAAAAATTATGCTTGGAGACCCATCTTCACCACCATCATCATATACTCCAGACCTCCAAAACTCCAGAATTTGCTTGCCTGAGAGAGTCTGTGGTTGGGTCAGAGCATAACCAATTTCACTTGGAGCAAGAAAATCTTGAATGAAGTGAAGTTCAGAAGGAGCCTCGTCCTTGTTGAGAATAGCCATGTAGTTGTTGGGAACAAACTTGGCTCCATCATAGATAAGGTCCTTTGGTACCATTTCTGTGAGAAACTAAGTGAAAAGTTGTGTGTTTGGAAGGTGTTTGATAAAATGCCTGTAAGAAAGTCCGTCAGAAAATAGAGAGAAAAAGAGAGAGAGAGTAAAATAAGTAAGAGATAAGATAAGAGAGAAGTTAAAAGATTTGATAATCTTTTATCTCTATTATTTATACTCTTTCCACTCAACGACCTCTTTTTGGAAGTAAAACCAACATTTTACACCTGGCAGCATGTAAACAGTCAAAACATTATTAGTAGGCACACTAAACGTGCAACAATTATTGCTCACATGCGGTTACGAAAAAAAACATGCAACCCATTAACCAAATGATTATCACTGTTTTTATCTTCACTTAACTACTTTCCTGTGAAATATAACCGTTATAGTAAATACTAAAAGTAAGTCAAGTAATTAAAATGTGACACTTAAGCATCATAGTTTGCATCAGAACTTGACTCTTATCAGAATTTAACGGTCATCAGAACATGGCTTCTGTACTCAAAAAGTGAATGACTGTTTCTGTGATTCTTCACACAAATACTGACTGGTATCTTCAGAGTTTAATCATCAGAACATAATCAGAAGTTGTCCTTAGAATTTATGCAAATAATACTTAACTGTTTATCAAAAACAACTTAATCACCACAGTAATTTTCATCATTCATATGGAGTGATAGTGTGTGTATGTGCAAATGATCAGATAAGGCTTAAAGTCTGATAAACTTCAGTATATCTTAGAAATAATGCATAACTAAGAAAAATGCTTAAAATATGTCTTGAATTGTGAACTCTACAGTAGAATAAAGTTATGCAAGAATCCACCTCAACTGTTTGTGCTTATTTTATGCATCTTTTGAAATTCTTTAGACATTGGCTTCTCAGTGTAAATGAGTTACAACCGCCATCAGAATTTATCCTGTTATCAGAATATTTCTCCAATAATCAAAGAATGTGAAAAGTCACCAAGAAATTTTTTCTTTTCTAATGCATATTATTTAATACCAGCAATGCACTTGGATCTTCCCTTTCACATATTTACTCTAGATCTCAAAGGAGTACCTGATTTCAATTTTTCCTTTCTTTTATTTTCTTCAGATAAGCGAGGCTTATCAAGCATGTAGTTCATCCTTAAGATTTACTGACATCAGAATTTGACAGATAAGAAGAAATAATATAGTTTGTGACTTAGTAATAAGATACACAAAGTAAATTTGACTAAGATCAAAATCAGAATTTGCTTGTGTTATTGATTTCCACATAAACAACTAATTCAAACATGGGATACATAGTTTGTTAAAGACTATTAAGTCAGCATCTAACAAGATAATCCTCATTGGATTGAATAGTCACAGAACATTCAAAACACTTTCAGAGTTTATAGAATCACATCAGATAATAAGCAATGTTTAATATGTTACAATTTAAGCACAGATTACATGGAGATAGGAAAATCTGTAAACACTGATCATAAAGTCTGATGTATGAGAATAAAAACTAAACAGATTTTGAGAAAGAACCTGAAACCATTCCAAGTTCATTTACCAGTCTTGTAAAAGTAGCTTCATATAGTGGTTTTGTGAAGATATCTGCTAGTTGTTGATCTGTTGGAATAAAATGCAATTCCAATGTACCTTCCATCACATGTCCCCTTATGAAATGGTACCTAATGCTGATGTGCTTTGTCATTGAGTATTGAACTTGATTTCCTGTCATAACAATAGCACTTTGATTATCACAGTAAGTAGGTATTTTAGAAAATTCTAACCCATAGTCCAATAGCTGATTCTTCATCCAAATAATATGTGCACAACAACTTCCTGCAGCAATATATTCTGCTTCTGCAGTTGATGTGGAAATTGAATTGCTTTCTGTTTCTTGCTAAACCAAGAAACCAATCTGCCTCCAAGAAATTGGCAGCTTCCACTAGTGCTTTTCCTGTCTATTTTACATCCTGCAAAATCTGCATATGAGTAACATATTAGCTTAAAATATGATTCCCATTGAGATACTTGAAAATTCTTTTCACAGCTATTAGATGAGGTTCTCTTGGATCAGCCTGAAATCTTGCACAAAGACAGGTAGCATACATGATATCAGGTCTACTTGCAGTTAAATAGAGTAAAGAGCCAATCATACCTCTATAGTTAGTAATATCTACTGATGCTCCAGTATCTTTATCTAACTTGGTGGCAGTGGCATGGGAGTTGATGCAGTAGAACTGTCTTGCATTCCAAACTTCTTGAGTAAATTTCTGGTGTACTTGGATTGATTTATGAAAGTACCTTCTTTAGTTTGCTTGACTTGAAGTCCCAGAAAATAGCTAAGTTCTCCCATCATGCTTGTGACGGCCTCAACCCCGGGGTCAGGGGCTGACATCACCAAAAATATGATAAATTATATCAAAATCTGCTAAATAAACTTTATTATAATACACGACCCCAACCAGGAGCCGAAACAGGTTCAAGTATTATTTAGGTTACAACTAACTTATTCAAAACCATACACTCTCACTTATTACAGCAACTCATCAGACCTCTGGGCCTGATACAAACTACCTCGGAGGAGCCGGGACCGGAGGCTGACACTCTACGCTGACCTGGTCTTCTAGACATCTGCAATAAATAAATACAAAACAAGCTGCAAAGGTGAGCAATCTATTGCTCAATAGTACCTCTATATGAATAGCCAGTAACAGGTTGCATAAAACAATATAGGAACATATATTAAATTGATATACGAGAAATCTGTAAACAGGTATAAACTGGATATCAAAACTAGCATGCTTTGCAAAATAACATCATCTATAGTGTGCTGTGTAAAAATACCAGAGTTCAATTTTAGCATGCTATTTCCTTTCCAAAACTACTGTCCATTGCTGGACCAATAAATCACCGGTCCCGTTACGGGGACTATAAACTATTCCAACTTTATCAGATATATAAAGGAGGATGAATTCTAGGGACAGCTGATCAGTCTATCCCACCACAAATTTCGTTCCGGAACTCAGAGACTAGCTAGGTCTCTGTCATGCTGGACTAAGCGGACTACCAGTACGCGCATCCGACTTAGCCTCTTACGCAACCATGCTGGGCCGTTACCTAATAACGGACCTCTTACGCCAACTGACCATCCAATATCTGATTTATTTTTATCCAGTTTCCAAAACCATTTACACCTATCTCTTTTTAAACCATTACAGCACACATTCTAAAAAATTTCTTTTTGATTTTAATCACAATCTAGAGATAGGCATTTTCAGAAGTTACTTTTTCCCCAAAACATCAGTTAATAAAACATATTTAAATACGGGGAATACGTAACTTAAACCGTTCTGTTCCAGTACGTATTTTAAATAAACAACTATTCATATATACTGAACTGTAAAAGATTAGTTCAGGGGTACTTGCCTTGCGAAGCTTTGCACTAACTTTGGCTTAACTCTAATCGACTTGAACTACCGGGTCCTTTGACTCGAACCTACGAAATCGAAACATCCTAGGTTAGACATCCGAGTATGCTTGACTTTTCCTCACTAACTAATTACCCATCGCTATAATTGTTCGACTCGCAAATAAATTAATATCAATAACGTATACTCAATAATGGTGCACATAACAATCAGAGTTTAATTTGTATTAAACGAGACATATGCACTCGATTTGTAATTTAAGGTAATTTTTTTAGAAAAATTGGACAGCGACTCCTGTGTTTATAGGTCTACCCGTCGAAACATCAATCGACGTCAAATCTCAAGAAAATCAATTTGGATCGCCACATAACTAAATTTTAGTCCTGAACATAATTTATACAAATTTTATTTATTAAAATATTTAGGACTCAGAACAGGGTCATCACCGTCCACCGCGCGCTCGTAAAAATTCTTCGCACACGGCAGCAAAATTTATTGGTGCCCGAAAATATCCGGGTGTCCTAATAAATTTCACCAATTAATTAATTTCCCGCATAAAATTATTTTATCTCACAAAATCCAGTCAAATAATTTCCTGCAAAAGTAATAATAATAAAAATTTCAGAAACAATTGAACCGAGTAACAAACAGCAATAACAGGATACTAAGCACGCACCTCACGCGCAGAAATGGGGAAAGGGAACAGGACAGCCACAATCGGAAACAGAGCCAACGGCGGCCAAAAACACCGGCCACACACACGGTACACACACAAAACGCACACACACACCACCGTATCACACATACACGAGCACATATACACACACAATATATATATATATAACCAAACGGAACTAATCAACCTCCAAGCCTCACTGAAACTAGGCGGTGGTGGAAGATAATGACGCCAACAAGAAATGGGCACAGGGAAGAGACGAGGAAGAAGATGGATGAAAGAAGAATGAGAGAAACGAGAGGTAAGAGAGAGAATGGAGAGAGAGAGAGGCGAGAAACAGAGAGATTGATATGAACCCATGAGAGAAGAAACCAAAGGCAAGAATTATGCACAGGACACGTGCAAAACAAAATACCACCGACCTTAATTGTATAACACGTGTCCCCTCCTGTTGCTCTGAATATTTACAATTTAACGAACCGATTTGAGGGTAAAATAAACCTGGAAATTTATTGAAATAATTTTAAAATGTCACAAATGATTTGAAGTTATTAAAAATGAATTTTTTGTAAATATTAAATAAATTTTGGTACAAAACTTATACCCGCGTTTTAACGATTAAACGAAACAGAGCGCATGTGAAATTAATCTCGAAAATTACCAAAATAATTTTAAAATTCCCAGAAGATTATGTACTTAATAAAATATGAGTTTCATGATTTTTGAAGAATCCTGGAATTAAAGATGGATTTTACCATTTAAATGAGTTCAGAAAATCATTGAAGAATAAATAAATGACAGAATTAACAAGGTTATAAATTTTGTAAAATCCCTAAAATAATTAGCAAGGTTATAAAATCATGAAACAATTTTTTAGAGACAACCCCAAATAATTCGGAATTAAAATTGTCATGAAATTATTTTTAAAAGAAAATAAACGAAACCAAAATAAAGCTGTGCACCAGCTAATTATAAAACACACTACAAAATCCCACAATCACATATAAACGATAATAAATAAACACATAGATCATGAGTGATATAAACTTCTTTATTACATATTTAAATATTACAGTGTTAGATATATTTGATAATGTCATGGCTAATATAATTTATGTTTAGATTTCAGATCTTACTTAACAGGACAAATCAGTACTTAACTGTTGATCAGTACTTATACTGGAAGTCAGGACTTAAGGATATCAGTACTTATATTATCAGGAGATAATCATCAGAAGTTAGATATCAGAACTTAAGTGCTGAAGGACGATTAGATAAGGACAGTAGCTGATTAAAGGAAAGAAGATCAAGATAAACATAAGAAGAGATATGCATGAAGAAGGAGTTCCGTGAAGAATGGAATACTTGGATGAAAAGATATCTGATTGATATGTTTTAAGAAGCAGAATTATATTCCTTATCAATTAGCGATTATCTTGTAACTATGTAGTATATAAACACAGACATAGGGTTTACACTATAAGTGTTATCATATTCGAGAAGATTATTCATTGTAACCCTAGCAGCTCTCGTGATTTTTGTTCATCACTGAGAGGTAACAGTTCCATACTGTAACAGAGTTTATTGTTTCAATAAAGTTTGTTTTCTGTTACTTAATATATTAAATATCGATTTGATTGTATTGTACACTGTATTCACCCCCTCTACAGTGTGTGTGACCTAACAAGTGGTATTAGAGCTTATCTGTTAACACACATACAGTTAAAAATCCAAACACCAAAGACACAAATTCAGAGTAGGTATGAGACCATCAAAGATCCCATACTGAGACCATCTGAATATCCCATATGGAAGGTAAGGATGACCATGTTCCTGGAAGCAACAGATGTAACACCCCCAAATCCGGGGTCGGGGATCCGGGTTGTCACGAGTTCCATTTCCCTTAATAACACCCAATCTTAATACTAATCAACTGCTCTGTACTGTGACCCCACAATAAACACACACACCACAAGTTATAGCCTCAGAGATGAATATCCAAAAATAATCACAAGTCATTTTATTCCACAATTATATGCCAATGCACCTTAAACAGGTTTCTGAATAAATTTACATTTCTTTGCCATTATTACAATTCATAATATACATAAGTCTGGTACATCATTAGTTGAAAATTTAGCCTATTGGTAATTTCTACCTCAGCTACAGCGGCCTCAACGCTTCCCGAAAGCTGCGGAACGTTTCCTATCCGCTTGCGAATTGGGAGCTTGGTCCTGTTCATCTTATCTATCTGATATTGTGTGATGAAAGAAGAAAGCAAGGATGAGCAACAAGCCCACCGAAATAATATATATAATAATTTACAATATATGAGCATTCTCATAGTACTCAAGAAAGTCTTGGTTAAGAAGAAATGAACCAAGTTGATATCTTAATGCGATGAAGTCGCAAAATATTCAGTATATATATATACATATATACTTTTCAAAATATTGGAAGTCCTCTTCCATGCATAATACACACAGAGTTCCAGTGTATAACTGTATAAAAATATCGTTGCAAGGTGATCTCATATATCTAACCTTGTCTCAACGTTTTTCTGAAAATCTTTGGTATGCATAAGATAATCATTTATTAGATATAAGTTTAAAAGATGAAGTTACAAGATACTCCAATATACTTATATCTTTTCCGAATACTACTTGAACTACCACCGTTCAAGTTATAATTAGTTTCAAAAGTTCATCACACTGATGAGACTACAAGATAAGACTTGAATAGATTCAATCTTTGAAATATTTTGAAGGAAATGAAGTTATGATATACTTCATTAAGTCCCGATATATATATACACCTATATATATACATACGTTTCCTGAAAACCTCTGTCATGTAAAGTATGAACAGAATTGCAATATCCAATAAATTTGGAAAGGAAAGAATTTTGGCATAAACCTGATATCTTGCTGATCAGGCAAAGATACCAATAAGTAACCTTTTCTACTAGTAGATGGACAAATTCCCCACTGGTCATCACCTTGGTCGCAATAGGACCTTATGCTGGACTGCCACTCAGCCACTTATGCATTTGATGGACTCCCACTGAGCCACTTACACTATCATGGATGCCCACTGATCCCATGTTGCTTATGCCGACTCGATAGATGGACTTACTTCCCAAACGTTGGGTAAGTAATCAATTCATTTACCAAAACTGCAACCTTGTTGCGAATATAAAATATACCACAGAGCCGGATAGCGAGTATTTAAATCCCCTTTAAAAGGAAGATCTTAAATATAAAAATGAGTTTTGGGATCCGCTCTAACTTTTAAAATTCATTTTGAAGACTCGAAAATACTTTAAAGAGTGTTTGGAGTAATGCTGATTTAATGAAGTAAATCAGTCCCAATATTTTTAGAAAATGTCTGAATATTATTATTTAAATAATATTCCCATAAAGAATAATCTTTATACAAATAATTGAAGTAGAAGTTGTAAGACTTATACTTGAAATGAGTATTAAATAACCAAAGATATACTTATATGAAAGTACTATCTTTATTTGAATAATCGAAAATAAGTTTGATTATCGAAACATTATTCTTTAATAAAATAAAGAATATATCTCAGCAAATAATCGGAGTCATAGATCCTCAAATGAATATTCAAATAATATTCATTAAATAATATAAACTGAGTCATAAGCCCTCGAATGAATATTCAAATAATATTCATTAAATAATATAAACTGAGTCATAAGCCCTCGAATGAATATTCAAATATTATTCAATAAATAATATAAAAGAGTCATAAGCCCTCGAATGAATATTCAAATAATAAAATAAAAGGAGTCATAAGTCCTCGAATGAATATTCAAAATAATATTCATTAAATAAAATAAAGAAGTCATAAGCCCTCGAATGAATATTCGTAATAATATTCATTGAATAAAATAAAGGAGTCATAAGCCCTCGAATGAATATTCGTAATAATATTCATTAAATAAAATAAAGGAGTCATAAGCCCTCGAATGAATATTCGTAATAATATTCATTAAATAAAATAAAGTTATCGAATAAACCTTATTCGATTAATAGTTTTAAAAACTATATCAATATATATATAAATATATATTATACTCGGGAGCCTCGCCTCCCGGTTTAGAAATATGTTCACCTTTTATCCCCTATACTAAGGGTAAACTCAAATACCGCTTATCTCTAGCATAGGTATTATGCAACTATAAGCATTTGAACCAACAGATATATAAATCAAGAATATGAAACAGGCATGCATATATACCATATCACATGCTACAATATATCGCAAGAATTTGCTAATAACCAATATGCATTTATCGCAAGATCATGCATATACACATATACATCACAACAACAGTTATACGGGTAGAAAACTTGCCTGAGTGCTCCCGGATAGACTTAAGCTTAGAATGGGTCCGATAACCTATGAACAACAACATAAGTCGGAATTAAACCCCGGTCGCTTAAGAAACTAGACTTTAACCATTTAGAGTCCTAACGTTCGCTTTCGCGCTTAACGGTTTACTTAAGTCGCTCGAGTACCCTCGGCTCCCCCATTTTTAATAAATTAACCATTATGAGTTTTAAGGCGATTCTTTCGCAAGTGTCTTACCAACTGTCTATTACACCTTACATAAATGTTTCATACTTCAATTAGTCCTTTAAGGTCTTTAACCTATGTTTCAAAGTAAGGCGAGGGGTAATGTTTCATTCGCGAAATGTCATTACTTAAAACGGCCGTTTCTCCTAAACCGTTCATCGGAATCAAACGAACCACATATCAAAACGAAGCTCGTAACATGAACTATCTAAACATGGCAATGGTCAAAACCTAGCAGGGAGTTCTCGGGTCCAAATGTTATGAACAAAAGCAGTCTAAAGTAAATCGGACATTACGACGGCTATGTTTACGCGATTTCCCAAATTTAAACCAACTCAAAACAACCACAATTCAACCCCAATTCACAACCCAATCCAAACTCCATCCAAAATACATTACAACAGCCCCAAACCAACTCATTATAATCCATTTACTTACTCCTAAAACTTGAATTTAAACTATACTACATTCTTTAACAAAATCTTAAGATTTCAACAAATCAATCACCACCATTCCAACCCAAACTCTTAAACAAATAAGTTTCAAGCTACTCTTTACTCTAACAACCAAAATCAACCTAATATACAAATTAAAGCTAGGGTTTGGAGATGATATACCTTCTTTGAAGTGGTGTGAGTAGCTAAGAAGCCTTAGGAAGCCTTGAGGAGTCTTAGGAAAGCTTGGATCTTAAAGGAAAAGCAAGAAAATCAAGTTAAAAACCTTGAAATCACTATTCATTATCTTCTTCATTGATTTATTGGAGAAGATAGAGAATGAATGGGATGCTTAAACTCATAATATAGCCATATCTATGCATAAGAAACACTAGGGAATTATCTTACCAATTTAGGAGGCTTGGATCTTGGATTTTGAAAATCCTTTCCTTTGAAATTGTAAAAAGCCGAGAGCAAGCTTTTGTTGAAGAGAAATAGATTTCTTTTGTTTTGATGAAATGATTTGTTTGGCTTGGTGGATGTAATTTTGTTTTTGTTTTGGTTAATTACCTTTTTAGCCTTAACTTTGTGTGGTTCTACTTCAACCACATCTCATTCCTTCTCATGTCATGCTTATGTCATGCTATGATGTCATCTTCCCCTCCTTGTCCTCTTCTCATTGGTTGGGTGACATCATCCTCTCTAATCCCTTTGATTAACTTCCTAATTATTTGCCTAATGACCGCTGATCTGTTATACGGTTCGCTTAACTTTCGTTTTCGTTTATCGTTTGAGGGATCATACCCGGGATCTTATTACTTAGGTTCCCTTAACCTTTCTCAATATATTATATTCCTTTTATGATCCTCTCTTATAATCCTTTAATTTAAATCCTTTTTATCCATTTACCTTATACTCAATTCTTTCCGTATCTAGTGGATTTCCGGGAAAATCAAAGTGTTCGGAATTTGGATTCTGACGATCATTACATACACTTATATCCCATATAAAGTACTAATAAAATCTCAGAATATCCATACCAGAACCCCTACATAGTGTGGCATGAAAAGTTTTCCCATTCAGCAAAAACACTATTCATAAGGGTTTCAAAAATTTCCAAAAATTGGGGTTATTACAACAGATCCAGAATACCTTCATAGAATCAAGGAAGGGCCTCACAAACCAACCAAGCTCGCTGTTGCAGTTGCAGGTGAAGCAGCAAAGACCGTACCAAAGGAGACGAGTGATTATACTGCTGAAGATATAACATCAATTGCTAAGAATGCTAAGGTACGTCACTTACTGCATAGTGCCATTAATAATGTAATGTCAAATAGGGTAATCAACTGCAAGACTGCTAAGGAGATATGGGATGCTCTGGAAACAATGTGTTAGGGAACTGACACAATTAAGAAGAACAGGAAGACAATACTCACTCAAGAGTATGAACATTTTGACTCAAGGACTAATGAGTCATTGAATGATTTATATGATAGATTTGTCAAACTTTTGAATGATTTGTCATTGGTTGATAAAGAGTATGATCTTGAAGATTCAAACCTTAAATTCCTGTTAGCTCTTCCTGAATGCTGGGATTTGAAGGCAACGACAATAAGAGACAACTACAATCTTGATGAAACAATTCTCGATGAAATCTATGGAATGCTCAAGACTCATGAGCTTGAGATGGAACAAAGAAGCAAGAGGAAAGGAGGAAAATCAAGGACAATTGCTCTTAAGGCTAAAGAAGAATCCCCCAAAACAGCTTCCTCAAGGAAAGACAAGGGTAAAGCTCTTGTCATAAAGTCTGAAACTGAGTCATCAAGTTCTGAAAGTGATGATGACTCAGATTCTGAAAGCTTGCCTAAGACTGATGCTGATGAGGAGATGATGAAGCTGTGTGCTCTTATGGTGAAAGGAATCACAAAGATTGCATACAGGAAGTTCAGGAAGGGAAAGAAGTTTTCCAGGAAAGGCATAAGTTCTGATAAGAAGAATTTCAAAAGATCTGAAGGCAGAGGAGGAAAGTCTGACAGAGGAGATTATACTAATGTTAAATATTATAACTGTGGTGATAAAGGCCACATATCTCCTGATTGCAAGAAGGCAAAGGGTGACAAAGGCAAGGCTCTTGTCACAAAGCAGAAAAACTGGACATACACCTCAGACTCTGAAAGTGAGGAGAACTATGCATTGATGGCCAATGCTGATAAAGAAAGTGCTGATAGCAGTTCTGAAGCTACTGAAACAAAGGGCAACAGGAAAAATATTCTAGTTCTGGACAGTGGATGTTTAGGACATATGACTGGAAATAAGGCCCTGCTATCAGACTTTGTGGAGAAAGCTGGCCCAAGTGTTTCTTATGGAGATGGAAACATTGGAAAAACATTGGGATATGGCAATATCAATCTTGGAAATATCATAATTAAAGAAGTAGCTCTGGTCTCAGGACTTAAACACAATCTACTGAGTATAAGTCAAATATGTGACAGAGGTTATCATGTTGATTTCTTTGAAGAACACTGTGAAGTTGTGAGGAAATCTAAAGGCAAAGTTGTTCTGAAAGGATACAGGCGTGGTAACATTTATGAAGCTAAGCTTTCAACAAGTACTGATGGTTCTGCAATTTGTCTGATGAGTAGAGCATCAATTGAAGAAAGCTGGAATTGGCACAAGAAACTCTCTCATCTAAATTTCAACAATATAAATGAACTGGTCAAGAAAAATCTTGTGAGAGGACTGCCAAAGTCAGTATTTGCTCCTGATGGCCTGTGTGATTCCTGTCAGAAGGCCAAACAAAGAAAATCTTCATTCAAGAGCAAGACTGAATCATCAATTCTTGAGCCTTATCATCTACTACATGTTGATCTATTTGGTCCAGTAAATGTCATGTCTATTGCAAAGAAGAAGTATGTGTTGGTCATAGTGGATGAGTTCACCAGATACACATGGGTGTATTTCTTGCACACAAAAAGTGAAACTGTATATATCTTGATTGATCATGTCAAACATCTGGATAAACTGGTCAAAGATTCTGTGAAAATTTTAAGGAGTGATAATGGCACTGAGTTCAAGAATTTGATAATGGAAGAGTTCTGCAAAAACCATGGAATAAAGCAGGAATTTTCTGCTCCTGGAACTCCACAGCAAAATGGAGTTGTTGAAAGGAAGAATAGAACTCTCATTGAAGCTGCACGAACAATGCTTGAAGAAGCAAAGCTTCCAACCTATTTCTGGGCTGAAGCTGTGCAGACTGCTTGTTTTACTCAAAATGCAACACTCATTAACAAGCATGGAAAAACACCATATGAGATGGTGAAGAAAAAGAAGCCAAATCTGAAATACTTTCATGTATTTGGATGCAAGTGTTTTGTTCTCAAGACTCATCCTGAACAACTATCCAAGTTTGATCTAAAAGCTGATGAAGGAATCTTTGTTGGATATCCACTTTCCACAAAAGCCTTCAGAATCTATAATTTGAGAACAAAAGTGGTCATGGAATCTATCAATGTCTCTTTTGATGACAAGAAGATTACTGGTCTTGAAGATTTCATTGACCATGATCAGCTGAGATTTGAAAATAAAGACTCAAATTCTGATACTGAAAATCCTGACAGTCTAAGTCCTGATACTGTAAACTCTGATGGATTAAACTCTGATGTTATTGAAACTGTGGTGACTACGTCAAAGGAAGATGCACCTATGCAGGGGGAGCATACTCAAGATCATACCACATCTCAAGAAACATCAGAACATACATCTGGCTCTTCAAGTTCTGATTCGTCAAGTTCTGATAAGCCAAGTTCTGATAGTGCTGAAAATTTAAATACTGAAGAATCCAACTCAGAGAGCATAGTTTCAGGGGGAGCATCAGATAATGAAAATGAAGACAGCATGGATCATGGGGGAGCATCCAGTTCTAGAGAAAACCTTCCATCTGCAAGGAAGTGGAAAAAATCACATACACCTGATTTGATAATTGGAAATCCTGATGCAGGTGTCAGAACTAGAACAGGTACTTCAAATGAATGTCTTTACAATTCTTTTCTTTCTCAGACTGAGCCAAAAAAAGTGGAAGAAGCTCTTCAAGATGCTGATTGGGTACAAGCAATGCAGGAAAAGTTAAATGAATTTGAAAGAAACAAAGTCTGGACCCTAGTGCCAAGACCAAATAATAGATCTGTTGTTGGTACAAAGTGGGTATTCAGAAACAAAACTGACAGTGATGGCATAATTACAAGGAATAAGGAAAGGCTGGTTGCAAAAGGATATTCTAAACATGAGGGAATTGATTATGATGAAACATTTGCACCAGTTGCTAGGTTAGAAGCCATAAGGATATTTTAGGCTTATGCTGCTCACAAAAAGTTTGCTGTCTTTCAAATGGATGTCAAAAGTGCTTTTCTCAATGGAGAATTGGAGGAGGAGGTATATGTTGAACAACCTCCAGGCTTTGTAGATTCCAAACATCCAGATTATATCTACAGGCTTGATAAAGCACTTTATGGACTTAAGTGAGCTCCCAGAGCATGGTATGAGACTTTAGCTCAGTTTCTTCTGGAAAGTGGATTCAACAGAGGAACAAATACAAAACACTGTTCTACCTCAACCATGGAAAGGACTTACTTCTGGTCCAGATTTATGTTGATGATATCATTTTTGGGTCTACAAATGACAAACTTTGCAAGAAGTTTGCCAAACTAATGCAGTCAAGATATCAGATGAGTATGATGGGGGAACTTAGCTATTTTCTGGGCCTTCAAGTCAAGCAGAATGAAGAAGGCACTTTTATTTGTCAAACCAAGTACACCAGAAACTTGCTGAAGAAATTTGGAATGCAAGATTGTTCTAGTGCATCCACTCCCATGGCCACTGCAACAAAACTGGATAAGGATACTGGTAAATCAGTAGATATTACTGACTACAGAGGTATGATTGGCTCTCTACTCTATCTAACTGCTAGTAGGCCTGATATCATGTATGCTACCTGTCTTTGTGCAAGATTTCAAGCAGATCCAAGAGAACCTCACTTAACAGCTGTGAAAAAAATCTTTAAGTATCTTAAAGGAACAGCTAATCTGGGATTGTGGTATCCTAGAGAATCAGATTTTAAACTAATAGGTTACTCAGATGCAGATTTTGCAGGTTGCAAAATTGACAGGAAAAGCATAAGTGGAAGCTGCCAATTTCTTGGAGGCAGATTGGTTTCTTGGTTCAGCAAGAAACAAAAGTCAATTTCCACATCAACTGCAGAAGCAGAGTATATTGCTGCAGGAAGTTGTTGTGCACAGATTCTTTGGATGAAGAATCAGTTACTGGATTATGGGTTAACATATTTTAAAATCCCTATTTACTGTGATAATCAAAGTGCTATTGCTATGACAGGTAATCCAGTTCAACACTCTATGACAAAGCACATCAGCATCAGGTACCACTTCATAAGGGAACATGTGGATGAAGGTACAGTGGAATTGCACTTTGTTCCAATAGATCAACAACTAGCAGATATCTTCACAAAACCACTGTGTGAAGCCACTTTTACAAGATTGGTAAATGAACTTGGAATGATTTCAGGTTCTTTCTCTAAATCTGCTTAGTCTTGTTCTGTATTATCAGACTTTATGATCAGTATTTACAGAATTTAATCTCTTTTTGTGATTAATTGATAAATGTTTTCAAGTACTGACTGTTGTCTGATATATGTTTCTAAACTCTGATAAGTGATTTGTCTGTCTAAGTAAAAATTCAATCCTATGAGGACAACTGTGCTAGATACTGACTTACTAGTCTTCAATAAACAAATGATCCCATGTAAGAAGTAATTATTTATGTGGAAATCTTATGACACTAGCAAATTCTGATAATTGAGCTTAGTTGAGTTTACTTTGTTTATCTTATTACTAAGTCACAAATTAGAATAATGCTACTCATCTGTTAAGTTCTGATACTAGTAAAACTGCTGAATGTACTAAGTGCTGATAAACCTCACTTATAAAAAGAAAAATCAAAAGGATCAAAGAATAAAATCAGGTACTCCTTTGAGATCTAGAGTAAAAATGTGGAAGGGAAGACCCAAGTGCATTGCTGGTATTAAGTAAATATGCATTAGAAAAGCAAAATATTTTCTTGGTGACTTTTCACACTCTATGATTACTGGAGAAATACTCTGATAATAGCATAAGTTCCGATAAGTAGTCGTGACTCACTTACACTGAGTAGCCACTGTAAAATAGAATTTAAAAAAAGATGCATAAAATTAGCACAAAACAGTTGAGGTGGACTCAAGCATGAACTCATTCATCAGTAGGTTTCAGGATAATGACAGCTCTTTAGCAAAATTTTAGTTATGCATTATTTCTAAGATATACTGAAGTGAATCAGACTTTACTCTTTATCTGCTATTTAGCTTGATGCACACACTAATCACTCCATCTGAATGATGAAAATTACTGTGGTGGTCTATGTTGTTTTAGATAACCAGTCATTGTGTCATTTTGCACTAACTCTGAGGCCAAGTTCTGGTTGCATATTCTGACGATTAAGTTCTGAAGAGTATAACTCAGCACTTGTATGAGGATTTACTAAGATAGGCATTCCTTTTTCGAGTTAAGAAATTATGTTCTGATGACTGTTAAGTTCTGAAATAAGTCTAAGTTCTGATATTACAGTCTAAATTCTTTACTTGAGTATCTGTGGATAAAATTTGATAACAGTCTCGGTACAATCTAGAACATGTGAAGTGGAAGATTAATAGTCACTATGGTTAGGATTAATGGTACTCGTACTTGAACAGTCAACTTTTACTTGTGTCTTGTGCGCATTAAACCATGTTTTCTCTTTCCAATGAATGTTATTCTTTTTCCAAGTCTGGGGAGACGAGGTAGAATTAATTCTACCTGTCAGCATTAAAAACCTTTATGTCTCCTGGCATTCTCTTGCCTATATAAACAGCCTCTTCACATCAGCCTTCCCATCAAATTCTTTCTCACAAACTTACCTTCATACTTTTTCTTTCAAAAACACAATGGTCTGATACAACATATTTTTGAACTACCAAAACTTCAATATGGAGCTAAGCTGTGCCAACTGGCAGCAGGAATGGCACGTCATGGCCATTCCTGAGGAGATATGGGACTCTGTCCCACAGGAGGTACTGACCCACCTCCTGTTCTTCTATATGGACTACCATCGCCATCTGGAGCGATTGGAGGAGGAAAGGCTAGAAGCTCTCCGCCAGCAAGAGCGAATCATCCGACTCGCCATTCTGTTTGTCGAAAGTAGGAAGAAGAAATGATTTAATCTCATCTTCTTCCTGTTTTTCTTCATTATCAGCTTTGTCAGGCTTCTTAGCTAGGACTAAAGTTGTTGATGTTAGGTTTCGTAGCTTAGGGAAATCTTGTATAAGTACTGATGTAATTTCCATTTCATGAATGTATTCTCTTGATATATTAATGAAATCTCTCTTTATTTCAAGATTTTGTCTCTAAGTTATTTTGTAATGCATTGATAAATCCTGATTGATATTCTGATGACCATATAAATTCTGTTTTAATTTAAGTTCTGACTTTCCTTTATCAGTACTTACTCATTTGATTTATCTTGGTCATTTTAACTTGATTTCTTCTCAGAATATTAATGATGCAGTGAAAAATAATTAAATCAGTGGGAATGGTTTTAATTTTGAATTAAAACTGTTTCACCTTGATTAATGGAATATCTGGGTAAATGGAAAGGTTGTTCCTTGAAAACAGGCAAGTGGGTAAGTAATGATTACTGTTTTCTCGCGCTCAGTAACTATCCGTTATTACTGCATGTCTGACAGGTGTCCAATGGTAACATTTTTTTTTGAGTATAAGTACGACAGAGAAAGGATTTCTTTAATCTTTTATTTCCTTCATACTTTTTCTCTCTACTTGCTTTTACTCTCTCTTTCTCTCACGTTGGTTTTTCATACAGACATTTTATCAAACACCTAACAGGCACTTTTAAATCTCAATTATTCACATGGCACCTAAGGATTTAATCATTGATGGAGCTAAGTTTGTTCCAAACAACTATGCTGCAATTCTTGATCATGCTGAAGCTCCATCTGAATTGCATTTCGTGCAAGATCTTCTTGCACACAGTGAGATTGGGTATGCACTGACCCAGCCTTCAGTCTTTTCGAGCCAACAAGTTCTGACATTTTGGCGGACTGGGCACTTTGTTGATGGTGGTAAACATGGCACTCCCAGTATTATTTTCGAAGTGGGTGATTCATCTTATGCAGTCACTCCTGGTACAATACGCAAAGCTCTACATCTCCCAGAAGATTGTACCTTTTCAATTCCAGAAGAATCAACTCTTCAGGAGTTAATGGCAAATTTAGGGTATGAAAGGAGTTTGGAAAAACTTGGGCAGTTGAAACGGGCTCATATCAGAAGAGAATGGAGCTTCTTCTTCGAATGCATCACCAAAGCTTTTGGGAACAAATGTTCGAATTTTGATGTTATCCCAATTCTGAGTCAGCACATGGGGTATGTTATTATCCATCAAACTCATTTTGATTTTGCAACTGGAATAATTGGTTTTATTGGGGATAGGATGACAGAGGATAGGAATGTTGTCTATTTTGCTAGATTCTGTCAACTTATATATACTTTTTGTACCGATGAACCTCAATTAATCAGTTCCTCAACCCCACCTTTTAGAGTTGCAAAATGATACTTTAATGACCTGGTAAATGCTGATACTAAGAAATCAGTGGTTAGACCATTACAGATTCCTCAGTCTGTAAAACAGATCTTAGTAAATGCTGATCCTCATACTTATAGATCTGTTTACTCTGATGTCCAACCAACCACAAACACCCAAAAACCATCATCCTCAGCACCTACCACTCATTTTACTCAACCTACCCTCAGGACATATCTCACATCCTATCTCTCCACTTCACAGACTGATCAACCATCAGCCTCAGCACCTACTGTGAAGCCTTCTTCCTCCAAGCCAAAGAGGACAAAAACTGTTCCTCAAACACCTCAAAAGAGAAGGAGGATTACCTTGAGAGATGAATCTGATACTGAGGAATAGGTTCCTTCTTCAGAACCTGTTGTAAGTGAAGCTGAGAAAAAGACTTCTCAGAAGGATTCTGGAATTGGGGGATCTAGGCTTCTCAAAAGGCTTGGAAGAATGACAGTTCCTGAAACTCCCAAGGAATCCAAATCAACTAAGAGATACCAGAAATAGAGGGCAAAAAGGCCAGTTTCAGATGATGAAGAGGAAGCAGCTAAGGAAGGGGATCAGGAATCTCTGATCTCACAAGACAAGGAATTTGCTCCAGTCACTTCTTCTCCATCAACTCTATCTAAGGAAGCTGCTACTGAAAAGGCCAACACACCATCTGTGTCTCCTGTTCAAAAGTATGTATCTCCTGTTGATCCAGGCCTAAGTGCTGAAATTGATATTCAGAATCTGGTTGTGCCTGACGTACTTTTCTTAGAAGCTCCACCATCAACTAATCCTTCTACAACACCTGTTCCTGATGTTGTTCAAACTCCAGAGTTATCAACAACATCTTCTCTGAATCATGATGCTGATGATCAGACTTTAGGTGAGCATCAGGATTTGGCTGTTGATCAGAACTTAGAACAAGATCAGCAATTAGAGGATGCTGAAGCCTCTATTGTTACTCACACTGTTGTCTTATCAGAAGATACTGATTCTTTAAGTTCTGATGCTGCAAATGCTGGAGATACTGGTGATGCTGCTCCAACTGCAGATGCTGGTACAGCAGGTCCTTCAGGACATGCTCCTCAACAGACTATTCTAAAGTCTGAACTGGTTAAGAAGTTTGTTATCGGAGAAGCACCAGTACTTTGGAGTGAAACTCCTGCAGGTCAGGAGTGGACTAAGGAATGGAACTCAGTTTCCTGTGTTCCAACTGAAAAGCATCTTGCTGAGCACTTGACTAAAGCTGATGCAATGTTAAATTATGATGATTTCAAAACCCAGCTTAGAGTCACTGCATTGAGTACTAAACATCTACAAGGTCTTCATTCAACTACTCATGCAGAGCTCTACAAGATTCAGGAGAACTTTATCAAACAGGAACAAGTTTGGAAAATTGATAAGAAAAAGTTCTTCCAACCTAACATTGACAGGATTGCTTATATTGAGAAGACTCAAGATCATCAACAAGCTCAGATTGATGAAATTCTGAAAAATCAAGCTTCTCAGCAATCACAATTAACTGAAATACAATCCTCAGTGGAATTGCTTATCTCTCTTCTACTACCTGCTGATGCCAAAAAGGGGGAGAAAGTAATTAAGTCCAAATGCAAGACTGACAAGACACTGACAGGAAAGGATAATGAAAAAGATGATCAAGGAAACTCTAGAATGGGTAGAAGTCATAGTCAAGGTAGAGGATTCACATCAAGACAAGCTAGTCACAGGACAAGTTCTGATACTGGGAAGAGAATAAGTTCTGCTACTGGTAAAAGGATAAGTTCTGATAAACTGTTAGATCTTGATGAGGAAATGTCAAGACAGTTATTTCTTCAGGAAAATCCAGGAATGGACTTGGAGAGTTTAATGAAAGAAGAAGCTAGGCTTAAATAAGAGAAAGTCACATCTAAATCTGAAGCTTCTGGTAAAAAGCCACTTCCAAAACTCAAAGGCATTGTGATCAAAGAAAGGACACTTACTGAAGCAACATTGGTTAGATCACAACCGCAGATAGATCCAAGATCCAAGGGTAAAGAAAAAGTTGGTGAACTTATCAAGGTTTATGTGCCTCCTGAGGATGAAGAAATTACTGATGAAAAGGATGATCTTGCTCCGACTTCAAGAAAAGTTATTAAGACAACCTCTGACATGGCTCAAGTTGTTCAGAGTCAAGAAATTGTAAGTTCTGATATTCAGAAGAAGCAAGTAATCTCTGACATAGCTCAAGTTAACTTGATATCAGAAAATAGACCAAAGAAACTCCTACCAGGATTCACTAAAGTAAAACAGACTCAACCTTTGAAGACTACTGCAAGTGGTTTTGAAGCAAGAGTAGTTACTGGAAAGGAAGCAAGAGATAAAACTGGATTGGGAAGTGCTGATGAAAGGAGAATACATAACACTACCAATGATCCAACTTCCTTGAGTGAACCAGGTATTGGAGCAACTCCTGAGAGATTGAATCAACTGGAATCTGTACAGATGGTTTACCATACCTACTTGAAAGAATACATCATGTTGTATTTCATGACAGATGGTAGGGTTTATCATATAAGACAAAATGCCATTCCATTGAAGTATTTTGAAGAATTGGAGCATGTACTTTTCTTACTTGAAGTGGATGACAGAATAACAGGAACTACTGCAAACTATTTAAAAGAATAGATTCAGAGACAGAAAAGGCTTTATTCTGTTAAGTCTGACAGCACATATGTTCTAAAGTACAGAGATCACAATGGTGATATTGTTGATATGAAACCTAATACTGCACAGATCAGAACATATCTTGGTATTAAGGGACTTGAATTCAATTTGGAGTCTGACAAAGCCTATGTCATAAGACTAGATCAGGAGTTGAGAAAAGCAAAGATCAATGATCTCAGAGCTGCAATCTTTCAAACTGGTGAAGATACTGCAGAGCTTAAAGATGCCAAAAGGAGAATGATTGATGAACTCAGATATGCTGAGAAATGTTTGTTGAAGAACTATCTCAGAACAACTCCTGACATCAGAGAGATCAGATGATGAAGCCAAGTCGAAGATCTACAACTGCTTAAATTCTGATATTTGTACAGACTGAAGTTGTTATCAGAAGTTAAATATTGGTAAAGCTTTAAGGACTGTAAGTTGTAGTTATCTAGTCTAATTCTCATGCATTTGTACTTAATATTTTTGACATCATCAAATATCTGTTAAACTTGTATATTATGCTAATTTACAAGTTGGGGGAGATTGTTAGATATATTTGATAATGTCATGGCTAATATAATTTATGTTTAGATTTCAGATCTTACTTAACAGGATAAATCAGTACTTAACTGTTGATCAGTACTTATACTGGAAGTCAGGACTTAAGGATATCAGTACTTATATTATCAGGAGATAATCATCAGAAGTTAGATATCAGAACTTAAGTGTTGAAGGACGATCAAATAAGGACAATAGCTGATTAAAGGAAAGAAGATCAAGATAAACATAAGAAGAGATATGCATGAAGAAGGAGTTCCGTGAAGAATGGAATACTTGGATGAAAAGATATCTGATTGATATGTTTTAGGAAGCAGAATTATATTCCATATCAATTAGCGATTATCTTGTAACTGAGTAGTATATAAACATAGACATAGGATTTACACTATAAGTGTTATCATATTCGAGAAGATTATTCATTGTAACCCTAGCAGCTCTCGTGATATTTGTTCATCACCGAGAGGTAACAGTTCCATACTATAACAGAGTTTATTGTTTCAATAAAGTTTGTTTTCTGTTACTTAATATATTAAATATCGATTTGATTGTATTATACACTGTATTCACCCCCCTCTACAGTGTGTGTGACCTAACATACAGAAATATACGAGTCGTTATAATGCTCATTTGATATCTTAACTGCATTAATTTGGAAAATCTTTCACAAAGTTTTGTATTTGTAGAGCCAAAGATGATATCATCAACATATATCTGTACCAAAAGTAAGTCATTTCCATGGTTGAGGTAGAATAAAGTCTTGTCAATTGTGCCTCTGTGAAATCCACTTTCCAGAAGGAATTGAGTCAGAGTCTCATACCATGCTTTAGGAGCTTGCATAAGCCCATAAAGTGCTTAGTCAAGCCTGTAGACATGATTTAGATATTTTGGATCTACAAAGCCTGAAGGTTGTTCAACATATACCTCGTCCTCTAATTCTCCATTGAAAAAAGCATTTTTCACATCCATTTGAAAGAATTTAAACTTCTTGTGAGCAGCATAAGCCAAAAAGATTCTTATGGCTTCCAATCTAGCAACTGGAGCAAATGTTTCATCATAGTCAATACCCTCATGTTGAGAGTAACCTTTAGCAACCAGCCTTGCTTTGTTTCTTGTAATTATGCCATCACTGTCAGTTTTATTTCTGAACACCCATTTTATACCAACAATGGATCTGTCATTTGGCCTTGGCACTAGGGTCCAGACTTTATTTTTTTCAAATTCATTTTACTCTTCCTACATTGCTTGCACCCAATCAGCATCTTGAATAGCTTCTTCCACTTTCTTTGGTTCAGTCTGAGATAGAAAGGAATGATAGAGACATTTATTTAATGTTGTTGTTCTAGTTCTGACACCTGCTTCAGGATCTCCAATTATTAAGTCAGGTGTATGTGATTTAGTCCACTTCCTTGCAGATGGAGGTTCATCTCTAGAACTGGATCCTCCCCTATGATCCATGCTGTCTCTATCAGCATTTTTTGATGCTCCCCCTGAAGTTATGCTCTCTAAGATTCCAGAATTTGAGTTGGATCCTTCAGGAATTGAAGAATCATAGTTTCCAGAATTGTCAGAATTTGGCTCATCAGCACTTGATGAATCAGAACTTGAAGAGCCAGTGACTGGTTCTGATGCTTCTTGAGAGTCTTGAGATGTTGTATGTTCATCAACTTGCTCCCCCTGAACAGGTGCATATTACTTTGGATTAGTTACCACAGTTTCAATAACATCAAAATTTAACCCGTCGGAACTTACAGGATCAGGATTTAGGTCATAAGAATTTACAGAATCAGAATTTCTATCTTCATTTTCAAATTTCAGCTGATCATGATCATTGAAATCTTCAAGTCCAGTAATCTTTTTATCATCAAAAGATACATTGATAGATTCCATGACAACCTTTTTCTTAAATTGTAGACTTTGAAGGCTTTTGTGGAAAGTGGATATCCAACAAAAATTCTTTCATCAGCTTTTAGATCAAATTTTGACAGCTGTTCAGGATGAGTCTTAAGAACAAAACACTTACATCCAAATACATGAAAGTATTTCAGATTTGGCTTTTTTTTCTTTACCATCTCATATGGTGTTTTTCCATGCTTGTTTATGAGTGCATTCTGTGTAAAACAAGCAGTCTGCACAGCTTCAGCACAAAAATAGGTTGGTAGCTTTGCTTCATCAAGCATAGTTTGTGTAGCTTCAATAAGAGTCATGTTCTTTCTTTCTACAACTCCATTGTGCTGTGGAGTTCCAGGTGCAGAAAATTCCTACTTTATTCCATGCTCTTTGCAGAACTCTTCCATGATTGAATTCTTGAACT
The DNA here is from genome assembly GCF_009905375.1 of Apium graveolens. Taxonomy (NCBI): domain Eukaryota; kingdom Viridiplantae; phylum Streptophyta; class Magnoliopsida; order Apiales; family Apiaceae; genus Apium; species Apium graveolens. Next base: position 303,394,206 of record NC_133648.1, on the reverse strand, counting down.
CAGTGCCATTATCACTTCTTATTATTTTAACAAAATCTTTAATTAACTTATCAAGCTGTCTGACATGATCAGTTAGAGTAGATGCAGTTTCATTCTTCTTGTGCAAGAAATACACCCAAGTGTAACTTTTGAACTCATCCACTATAACCATAGCATATTTCTTCTTTGCAATAGACATGACATTGACTGGACCAAATAGATCAACATGCAGTTTTGCTCTTGAATGAAGATTTTCTTTGTTTTGCCTTTTGACATGAGTCATAAAGACCATAAGGATCAAATAATGACTTTGGAAGTCCTCTCACAAGATCTTTCTTTAATAGCTCATTTATGTTGTTGAAATTTAAATGAGAGAGTCTCTTGTACCAATTCCAGCTTTCTTCTATTGATGCTCTGCTTAACAGACAGATTGCAGAACCATCAGAATTTGTTGAAAGTCTGGCTTCATATATGTTACCATGTCTGTAACCTTTCAGAACCACTTTTCCTGTAGAATTACTTACAACTTCACATTGTTCTTCAAAGAAATCCACATGATAACCTCTGTCACAGATTTGACTCACACTTAGCAGTTTGTGTTTAAGTCCTGAGACAAGAGCTATTGTATCAATTATGACATTCCCAAAATTAATATTGCCATATCCCAGAGTCTTTCCCATGTTGCCATCTCCATAAGAAACTCATGGGTCATATTTCTCCACAAAGTCTAATAGCAGGGCTTTATTTCCAGTCATATGTCCTGAACATCCACTTTCCAGAACTAGGATGTTTTTCATGTTGCCCTGCAATAACAAAGACCACTATTGGTTAGTTTTAAGGACCCAGACTTGCTTGGATCCTTTGGCATTTTTAAGTTTGTTAGCATTTGCAGTGGATTTAGTTTCAGAGTTTATGCTAACATGCTTTTTATCATACTTTATATAAGACTTTGCATCAGAATTTACACTAGAAAGAATTACACTAACTTTCTTTAAAGAAGGTTTTATTTGATAATAATCATAGTACAAACTATGATATTCCTTACAAGTATAAATAGAATGCCATAAACTACCACAATGAAAACAAGGATTTTGTGGTTCAAACCTAACAGACTGACTCTTAACTCCTGATCTAGGAGGTAAAGAGTTTATATCTTTATTTTTCCTGCAAAAAGAAGCAAGATGGTTAGAGTTTCCACAATTATAGCATTTCTTTCTAGGAGCATTAGGAACATGCATATAATTATTGCTTTTATTCACACCTTCCTTTCCATTCCCTTTTTTTCCTAGCTTCCTTTATGTGACGCCCTCCAAACCCGGGTCAGAAGTTTGGGGTCCACAACACACACACACACACCATATTTAAACCTGTATATATAAAGTATTACATGCACTGACCCTTCCTTACACAACTACGAATCGCAACAGGGTAAGGTATGAAAACAAGCCACAACATTAACTTTTATTACATCATACCAAATCCCAACTAGTTCAACTTACAATCTTGTATAACTCGTCTACCATATAAAGCTTCTGCTAGCTCGATCCAACTTAACCTGGAATCCTAGCTCGCACACTGGACTGGAAATCCTCATTACCAACAATTTTCCTTTTCAACTGTTGAAAACATAAAATTTTTTGCAAGAGTGAGCTAATTAGCTCAGCAAGTCATAATAGCAACAATTGAGGTTAAACATTAATCAATTGAAGTGATTCAGAAGAATCAAGATTCTGAATAAGCGATGATTAGAATTGGACATTCACTTTTCATTTTAAAAACCAAAGTTAGGCTGCTGATCAGTCACACACTAACCCCGAGCAAGGCTCCCAACTTTGCTCTATATACTGGATCCAAGGCACCCATTGGCCTATTATGACCACAAATCTGGTCCACATTTATAAAACCATCCAATTCTAAAACAATTCAATATGATAACCAATGTAAATCAATAAACTGAATCATAAATAACATTTATCTTGAAGCATAGGGTAATTCACAATACCATAAAAGTATAACAGGGCATTCAAAAGATTGGCTTTCAATCAAGGAAAGAATCAGAAAGTACAAGACCAAGGGTTCAAGGGTTCCAAGAATTGCTCTTCTTTTAAACAAGGAATAAGGGTTGGTATGTCAAGAACTTCAATATCAGAAATCAGTATGTGGTAGATATGTATTTATGGAGTAGTATCGTATGTGCATGGCTTGTATCTGGGAATTCAACAATCAATGGTTTATGAAAAATAAGGCTTATGGCTCAAGATCAATAAGAATCTGGGTTCAAGGTTAAATAGTTTAAAGTGTTTGCAATATAAAACATGAGTTATTTTGAATAATAGCGACATGTTATGAAACAGTTCGAAAATATTTGCAATATATCTTGAAGAAGGTTCAGAAGTACTTGCCTTATCATCGATGATTTCCACTTTACTTGTACTCATCTAATAGTTTTACTCATCAACCACTTTTCTTCTCTTTCTATGCCTTGCTTTTACTTATCAATCACTTGCCTTCTCTTTCTACGCTTCGATTCTATTTATGGATCACTGGTTTCTTTTTCTATGCCTTGATGACTCTTGATTTCTGCATAAAAATGGATGATTGATTATGAAAGTACTTTTTGAGAGCTTCGTTTTGATATGTTGCACGCCCGAATCGGAGTTCGATAACGCCATCGTTCGTACGTTTGATTCTCAAGAACGCGATATTAATTCAACATTTTCTCTGTATTTTACGGGGTTTTACTGACTGATTATGATTATACGAATAAAATGAAATGATAAAAGGGCTATATATATTTTTGGAATATTGGTTCATTTTGGTTCGTTAAATTAGTTACTTAGCCGCTAAGTAACTGCAAAAACGATCTGATTTGATATATGTATTGGATAATTATCCAAATCGGGCTTCTTATAAAACACTATATATGAGAATAACGTAATAATATCCGGTCTTTCGAGATTACGGGTTTTGTTAATTCACCGAAATGATTATCGTATCGAAAATCTTGCGCCGGGCCGCGCACGGGTCAAACTGTAATCGGGATCGAAAAAGTCAAAACACGGAAAATGTCTGGAATTACTAGATTAGGTTAGGAAGGAGTTTTCGGAAGAGTTTCGGGTTGTAAAAATGTAAAAACGGTTGAAGTCGGACGATTCCTGGCTTTATAAAATAATTTTATAATTATTCAAAAAATAATTAATAAATTCATAAATCAATATAAAATCATATAACAGCCCAAAAATTACCAGAAAAATACCGTAATTATCTTTATTTTATTCTGATCATAATAAAATTAACATATTTATACTGTATCACATATAAGCATTCACATATCCACACCAATCATCAGATAATTCACCAAAAATCACATAATAATCATATAAAAATTATTTATTGATAAAAATTATTACACGCGATATCCCGGATATTACATCATTCCCCTCTTAAAAGGATTATGTCCTCATAATCATACTAAGGATCAGATAATAATACATTCAAGTATCTCACTTTCATTTTCTCGGGTTGATCCCTTAACCTTACAATTTCTCATAAACTTTCACTCACAACATCAATCATTATTTAACAGTCTCTTGCTGACATCATATTCTATCTGTTACTCATATAACTCAACTCAAGTCTCCATTTTGTATATAATGGAGCTAAATTACTCTTCCTGGGTATACACATATAAATACCTTATGAATCTGGTAAACATGTGGCGGTGAAACCAACTTACTTACACTTACCCTGAATATTTTACTGTCTCAAAAGGACTAGCATAATGCTTATAATTATCTTTTCTTTGTAATTCTAGTAATTCATGCTCATGACCGTTTGTAATAGCTACTGGTTATTGAACCCCATTCCTTCATGTTTCTCTATTCACTTAACTTAGTTCATAACCGCTTCTAATCGTATTCCAAGCTCTTTAATCGTTCCTTTAATCTTTTCGTCCATCTGCAAATGATATACTGAAACCATGGCGTATCCGATTTCTAACGTTCTCGAGATTACTCCAGAGTTAAGAATTAACGAGAAAGTCTCGACTGAATATGACTGACGGACAACCTTATCAATATATTTTATTTTCCTTGAAGCACCGTCGAGTATTTTTATCGAGCGAAGATCTTTTACCATTTTGAAGAAAGTACACTAACCTGGAGGCATCACTGGCATATTTTTAATCCATATTATCATTTATTTTGGTTCTAAGGAGTTCTCATATGAAACTGACTGCAATACTTTCCTTGACGTCTAATCACATATAACATTTATTCTTTTTTTATGCCATACTATCAGAAAGTCTTCTTTGACCTCTATGTCTCGGTTCATACCTTCGGAGTGACTTGAATCTCTTGAGTTATCGATGTTTAACCAAATTCCTATCTTTTAGTTCTGCCTTACTTAATGCCCGTTCATCTAGGAGTGGTATATACTATTTTGGTTCAACAGGTATATTCTGAATACTCCCGTCAAATCTCGAATTGCATAATATTGATCATCTACAATTAGTTTCTGGATCTGATGATGTACCACCATTTCTTCAAGCAGCAACTAACCTTTGATTCTCAGGTGACATCATCATGACGTTTCTTGGCAAAATATATCCATTTAGTCTTTGATGTCCCGCCTTAACTCCTTGATGTGTGTAACATTTGCTAATCTATTCCACCATTTCTTTCTTCATCTGGCCACCAATAATTTTCCTCTAAATCTCTATACATATTGGTACTCCATGGATGGATTGAATATCTTGAGTTGTGAGCTTCTCGTAAAATTCCATTCTTCAATTATGTCACTGGTGGAATCCCAAATTCTGGAATAAGATCTGGGAATAATTTGATCATCCTTTTGAGTATATATATATATTTCATTTCTTATTATTATTTATTTTTTCTAACGATAATATTGTGATCTATTATTTTCCGTTGACGTTTCTTTACCTTCTCTAGCAATTCTGGCTGAAAAGTCATACTATACATCTTTGCATTGTTAAGTTTGCAACTATGGCTTCCAATTTCCACTTTTGAAATTCCTTGTATAATTCTTCTGACATTGTCAACACGTTCAGTCTTTCCTTTCTCATTAATTCATTTTTTACTACGTTTACTTTTCCGGGCATCTTATAAAGTTTCCTTATCACCCTTTTTGATTCCACCTCCTTTCTTATCTCCGTTCTTTATTCTCATAGCTTATTCAAAACCGAATTCTTGACATTAATACTCATTTTGTTGTCATATCAAATTAGATATTAATACGAACTTTGATGCTCGCAACATCCCATTCTGAAGTAAACATCAATCATCTGTATTAATACCACTTTCGATATTTAACAACAACCTAAGTATCAACATCAATCGGAAACTGAATTAAAACTACATCTCACACTTTATCCAAAACAGAAATACTTGACAAATCATTTATTGTATGATTATCACAACAATTTAGAAACAAGACATTCTTTGATAAAACTTTGTTGCAAATGATAACATTTCCTTGACTGCCTAATGAAATCCTTATTGGTGTAGTTACTAAGTTCTGCTTTATTCCATCTCCCTTCTTCTTTTCTTCTCGATGCTTCATCTTAAATCTTTAGCTCTTAAAAACCTTCTTCTCACTTGTCCATACACTTGACTTTTTATTTCTCTTGTCCATTATGAAGGGCATATTCATCCAAGTAAAAACTTACACATTTGCAGCAATTTCTGAATTCTACCAGCGTGCTTACTTTTCCCCAATTCCTCATTGTTTTGATTTCGGATTTGAAAGTCACATCGAAATTTGACTTAATCTAATTGGAATCGATCTCCATGTAACTGACCATTAATTGGTAAAATTAGCCAATTAACTCACTTAATTGATCAATTGCACCAAGTGATGACTAGCTAAATGAAATCAAAGATCAATTATATATAGTCGAATTGGATGTAACAACCTCTTTCAAGAACCGAGATCGCAATTAATTGGAGTATTAACATGAATATTTATAACAAACGGAAGTATACTTTCCATATTTAAGAGTAGGGTATTTTCCGAAAAATTTGGGCGGCATCTCCTTTATATTATTGACTACCAACCGGACTCAAGCCGACACTAACAATCAATCAAATAACCAACAATCAACCCTCAACTATACCAATCCACTTTCACTTTCTAAACTCAACATTTCACCACCTCATGTATTATTAGTCAGTACAACCCATGTCTCTAATTCAACTTAAGATTATAGCGAACAATTCTTATTATACCATACCTTTTTCTCATATTTCTGATTATAGAAGATTATCATTACTGAGTTTAATTATAAAATTATTCAAGAATTCTTCTGGTTCTTGTTTCACTTCAAGCTCGCTAATTAACGATTTATCCATCTTTGAAAACATACACTTATTCTTATTAGCTCACTTGTTCAACTTTTGATAACCAACACATGGTCTCCACTATCATAATTTTGTGAAAGAATTCCTTTGGTTTTAAATCATCACTTCTTAAAATTTGTTGCAGTTAAACCACCATACCTTCATTTCTACTTATGTCTTTCCATACTGAACCATCTTTGCTGACCCAGTTACAATCATCGAATTTACCATAACCCACTTACTTGTGTGGGAAAGCCCAACCATTCCTTAATGAACACACTCAAAGTTCATTTATAACTAGCATTTCTTCGATCCTGAATTTTCATGACAAATATCTCCCACATGATTAAGGTATGCTTTATCTTCACAACGTATTAATCGATTACCTGGTTATTATTGAGAATTCTTTATCCCCCCCCCCCCGATGTCCAATCAATCATTTTCCTTATCCAATATACACAACTTTGATTTCCTATTTCTCTAGTTAATTTACCTCATACGATTTGCTAATTACTCCAATTCACGCCAAAATTTCATACTTGCAACGTATCATGTATACAGATTTCCGCCTTTGATTTAAGGTCTTCGCAACAATCCCGTTATCAGCATAATGATTCTTCTCTGCACATAAATGTCCACCATTCTTCGACTTGCAATTGTCTACACTTATTACGTAACTCCATCTGCTACACGGGTTCATTTTACTTCTTTTTTAAAACATTCAAAGGAATAACCTTACACAAGAAGGAATTTATGTATATGATTCTGATTGGAAACTTTTATTAAGGGATAAGAGTACAAGGAAATAATCAGAAGAATTCATGAATAAACAAATCAGGATTGAAGAGGAAAGAATGAATAATAATTTGAATAGGAATGAGACAACCATATTAGAACTCAAGATGGCCAGCCTTTCGTACCATATGGCACACAGCGCATGATTAGGTGGCGTCCCACCAGACTCTTTGTCATTTCGACAAATTGTCACACCATAACACTGCTTGTCCCAATTAGAAAACAATATTTTGAAGAATGAATAATTTGAAAGGGATTCAACAATCACCTTATAAAGCTGATCATGAAAGAAGTTCATACTTTACTCGAGATTTACCAGAATTATAGGAAAGAATGATATCATTAATCATCATTCACATTACATCTGTTTACGGCTTTAACGCTTGTCCGATCAATAGATCCCATTCTGAGTCACATATTAACTTTAGAAAGTTCTCTGACATGCCTTCTTAATCGATCATTAAAATAAATTTCCATGTACTGAGTCTTGTATCTTTCGCGCTACGATTCCATGTTTATAATTCGACTTTATTTGTAGTCTTACGAGATTTACACTCATAACTTCAAATTCCACTTATGTTGCTAATCGTTCAAATTCTCGCCTCTTTTGCTCATAACGTTATTCCTTTAGAAAGTCTAGAAATTTCCTTAATCTTCTTTGCTCGTACTCATCTTCTCGTAAATCGACATATTTCTCGTACTGTAATCGTCTCAGAAATTTGATGAACAGTTTCTCCGTAATAGCAGTTCCACTTGGCCTTCGAAACGAACCATACTAATTTCTAGAACAAGTATTCATCTGAATAATCTGAATCTTATAATAAACAAGAAACTCAATTAGTAGTTTGACAACCAAGTTTTTAAAACTTATTTTGTTAAGAAAATCTCTTTTTAAAAATTGGTTTAAATTTTGAAAATCATACACTTGGTCGTCATTAATATATGAGTTGGTTGTTGTTTTTTTCAACCACTACAAAGTATCAAATTTGGAACACCATCTGATAAAAGCTCATTCATTTCTGTATATCCTCTATTCCTTGTTAGGTCCATTTTACCTTCATTGGTCCACAAAAATTCTAGTTACTGTTGCATATTATCTTATTCATAGCTTCTCTTCAAGTCTTTCAAACTAGTACTACTTCCATCATTACTTCTTACGATTACTAAGTACATTAGATCTATCAAACCTATTTTATAAAGCAAAATCGACTAATATTACATCTCATTACTACTATGCGCATCATGTTTGGTCATAACATCATCATCTAATTCCAAGAAAACACTCGATTTCCAATCTTCTCAAATTCCTTTGAAATCCATCTAACTCACTCCACAAGATAATTATAGATAACATACTTACTATTAGCTCCATATAACCTGGTAGCGGCTATTTTCTAGAACACACACATCCTCACTCTAGGTTCTTTCTCACATTCCTTAATACCTCGTGTACTCACCATATGTTGTAGCTCTCAAATCCATCTTCATGGATGCTGTTACTTCATAAGACAAGTTTTAAACAGATGTTATAAAACAGAATGTAGAGTAGACAGGAAAGATGCGCGCACAACTGAATATTCGGTAGAACTAAAATCAGCGTGTAGGGGATTCTCGAATAGGTAGCCTCGCATCAGGGGATGAGATAATAGTTTGAAAAGGTGCAATCGCTGCCACAGGTAGTGACATGGATGACACCGGTGGAAGAGCAGGGTGTGAATCAGATAATAGTCTTCTGAATAAAGGCTCTGAATGATCAGACGATCCAAGGATAAAAGAATCTTCTATCGCCGTCATCTGAAAATTGCGTTGCTAGATAAGGATATCAAATCTCATCACGAATCTCACTAAAACCTATTATTTGACCGCACCCAACTTCTCTACGTTCTATCTTTCTATTTCCTAATCCTAATCCTAACCCTCTATCCATTTCCGACAATCTAGGCTTGTTTCAGTGACTTATAACCTGTAGCTCTAATATCAACCTGTGACGCCATCCAAACCCGGGTAAGAAGTTTGGGGTCCACAACACACACACACACCATATTTAAACCTGTATATATAAAGTATTACATGCATTGACCCTTCCTTACACAACTACGGATCGCAACAGGTTAAAGTATGAAAACGAGCCACAACCTTAACTTTTATTACATCATACCAAATCCCAACTAGTTCAACTTACAATCTTGTATAACTCGTATACCATATAAAGCTTCTGCTAGCTCGATCCAACTTAACCTGGAATCCTAGCTCGCACACTAGACTGGAAATCCTCATTACCAACAATTTTCCTTTTCACCCGTTGAAAACATAAAAATTTTTGCAAGAGTGAGCCAACTAGCTCAGCAAGTCATAATAGCGACAATTAAGGTTAAAAAATAATCAATTGAAGTGATTCAGAAGAATCAAGTTTCTGAATAAGCGATGATTAGAATTGGACTTTTACTTTTCATTTTAAAAACCAAGGTTAGGCTGTTGATCAGTCACGCACTAACTCCAAGCAAGGCTCCCAACTTTGCTCTATATACTGGATCTAAAGCACACATTGGCCTATTATAACCACGAATCTGGTCCGACCACGAATCTGGTTCACATTTATAAAACCATCCAATTCTAAAATAATTCAATGTGATAACCAATGTAAATCAATAAACTGAATCATAGATAACATTTATATTGAAGCATAGGGTAATTCACAATACCACAAAAGTATAACAGGGAATTCAAAAGATTGGCATTCAATCAAGGAAAGAATTAGAAAGTAAAAGACCAAGGGTTCAAGGGTTCCAAGAATTGGTCTTCTGTTAAACAAGGAATAAAGGTTGGTATGTGAAGAACTTCAATATCAGAAATCAATATGTGGTAGATATGTATTTGTGGAGTAGTATCGTATGTGTATGGCTTGTATCTGGGAATTCAACAATCAATGGTTTATGAAGAATAAGGCTTATGGCTCAAGATCAATAAGAATCAGGGTTCACGGTTAAATAGTTTAAAGCGCTTGCAATATAAAACATGAGTTATTTTGAATAATAGCGTCATATTATGAAACAGTTTGAAAATATTTGCAATATATCTTGAAGAAGGTCTAGAAGTACTTGCCTTATCATCGACGATTTCCACTTTACTTATACGCATCTAATAGTTTTACTCATCAACCACTTTTGTTCTCATTCTATGCCTTGCTTCTACTTATCAATCACTTGCCTTCCCTTTCTACGCTTCGATTCTATTTATGGATCACTGGTTTCTTTTTTTATGCCTTGCTGACTCTTGATTTCTACATAAAAACGGATGATTGATTATGAAAGTACTTTTTGAGAGCTTCCTTTTGATATGTTGCACGCCCAAATCGGAGTTCGATAACGCCTTCGTTTGTACGTCTGATTCTCAAGAACACGATATTAATTCAACATTTTCTCTGTATTTTATGGGGTTTTACTGACTGGTTATGATTATACGAATAAAATGAAATGATAAAAGGGCTATAGATATTTTTGGAATATTGGTTCATTTTGGATCGTTAAATTGGTTACTTAACCGCTAAGTAACTACAAAAATGATCCGATTTGATATCTGTATTGGATAATTATCCAAACCGGACTTCTTATAAAACACTATATATGAGAATAACGTAATAATATCCCGTCTTTCGAGAATAAGGGTTTTGTTGATTCACCGAAATGATTATCATATCGAAAATCTTGCACCGGGCCGCGCACTGGTCAAACCATAATCCGGATCGAAAAAGTCAAAACACGGAAAATGTTCGGAATTACCAGATTAGGTTAGGAAGGATTTTTGGAAGAGTTTCGGGTTGTAAAAACATAAAAATGGTTGAATTCGGACGATTCCCGACTTTATAAAATAATTTTATAATTATTCAGAAAATAATTAATAAATTCATAAATCAATATAAAATCATATAACATCCCAAAAATTACCAGAAAAATACTGTAATTATCTATATTTTATTCTGGTCATAATAAAATTAACATACTTACACTGTATCACATATAAGCATTCACATATCCACACCAATCACCAGATAATTATCCAAAATCACATAATAATCATATAAAAATTATTTATTGATAAAAATAATTACAAGCGATATTCCGGATATTACACTTTACCTTGTTCACTTTTCTAATCTCTTTCAGCTTATACTTAAGCTGCTTCTTTGTCATTAAGCCAACATTTACCAGAGTTGGTTTATTCTGTTTTAATTTGTCAGAAGTTGACTTTTCTTTGACTTCTTTTTCAGAGTCTTTCATCTTTTCAGATTTTGACTTGTAAGAATTTGACACAAACTTGATAGGATTAATTTTAGGTTTTTCAACTTTCTTGGTAAAGTTTAGTTTAGATGACACAGTTTCTTTTTCTTCTTTATCATCTAGGTAACCTAGTCCTTTTTTCCAATTTCCACTTTCTAAGATTTTCTGAGTTGTTTTTCCAGAGTTAGTCCAAGTTTTGATTATCTCCTTTTCCTTTTCTAGTTCAGATTTAAGAGATTTATTCAGTTTTAGCAGTTCATCTTTAACATACAAAGCCTCATCTCTTTCTTTCTGAGTTTGATGAAATATAACTAACTCTTTTTCTAAGTAGTCATTTATGTTTCTAAGAGCAAGACTTTCAGATTTTAATCTTTCATTTTCTAAAGTCTGATCTCTAAAACTAATGAACATGGTTTTAAGATATAATCTTAGCTCAGAAATATCATCAGTTTGAAAAGCAAGAGTTGAATGAGGTACCTTCAATTTAGCAGTTCCAGAACTACTATCAGCATTTTCCATCAAAGCAGAGTTCACCTCTTCTTCAGAATCTGAAGTGTCTGCCCAGTTTTTCTTCTTTGTGATAAGTGCCTGGCCTTTATCACCTTTTCCTTTCTTGCAGTCAGGAGATATGTGGCCTCTTTCACCACAATTGTAGCATTTGACATTTGAGTTGTCTCCTCTGTCAGACTTTCCTCCTTTGCCTTCAGTCTTTCTGAACCCTTTCTTTTCAGAACTTCCACCTTTCCTGGAAAACTTCTTACCCTTTCTGAATTTCTTGTAGGCTATCTTTGTGATACCCTTCACCATAAGAGCACACAGTTGCATCATCTCTGCATCAACATCCACTTTAAATAAATTTTCAGATTTTGAATCATCATCATCAGAATATGATGTCTCTGAATCAGACTGTATGATGAGAGCCTTTCCTTTGCCCCTCTTTGAGACAACCACTTTAGGAGATTCATCCTCAGCTTTAAGTGCAACTATCTTTGACTTTCTTCCATGACTTTTGCTCCTTTGATCCATCTCAAGTTCATGAATCTTGAGCATACCATACATTTCGTCAAGAGTAGTTTCAGCAACGTCATAGTTGTCTCTTATGGTAGTAGATTTCAAATCCCAATTTTCAGGAAGAGCTAAAAGGAATTTTAGATTTAAATCTTCAAGATCATATTCCTTGTCCACCAGTGACAGATCATTCAAGAGTTTGGAAAATCTGTCATATAAATCAGTTAGTGACTCATCAAATTTTGAGTCAAAGTGCTCATACTCCTGTGTGAGTATTATCGTCATATTCTTTTTGATGGCTTCAGTTCCCTGGCATCTTGTCTCCAACGCATCCCATATTTCCTTTGTAGTCTTTCTTCCAATTTCCCTGTTTGACATGACATTTTTAATTGCACTATGAAGTAAATGCCTTACCCTTGCATCCTTGGCAATATATGAGATGTCTTCAGGTGTGTAATCACATTTCTCCTTTGGTATGGTCTTTACTGGTTGATCAGCAACTGCAACAGAAAGCTTGGTAGGCTTATATGGTCCATCATTAATTCTATAAAGGTATTCTGGATCTGTGGCTTCCAAAACCATAGCCATCTTTACCTTCCATATAGGATACTCAGATGCTCTCAGTATGGGAACCCTAATACTTTCATATCGAATGTGGGTTTGATTGTTTTGAGTATCTTGAGTTTTGGTGGGCTTAGGTGGAGTTTGTGTTTTGTCAGACATGATTGTAAACTGGATCTCACTGTTTGTATATCAACAGAGATGCTCTGATACCACTTGTTAGGTCACACAACACTATAGAAGGGGGTTGAATATAGTGTTTATACAATCAAATCGATTTAGAAAACAAAGTAGTAGTTTATTCAATCGTAATAAACTCTGTTACGGTAGGTTAAACTACTCTCACAGTGATGAACAATATCACTAAGAGCTGCTAGGGTTACAAAGAATAATATTCTCTTGAATGATAACACTTATAGTGTAAACCCTAAGCTGTGTTTATATAGTACACAGTTACAAGATATCTTCTAATTGATATGAAATATATCTCTTCCTAAAATATATCAATCATATATTATCTTCTTACAAGTCTTCTAGTCGGTCAACTCCTAAAACATATCTTCCTTTATTTAGTTCAGATCCTCTCCTAGAAATCAGCCGCACTTTGCTTCTGAAGCATATCCTTCCTTAAGTTCTGATATCACAAGTTCTGATACCTTAAGTTCTGATATCTTCATGTCTTCAGTAAATCCTGATTTCCAGTAAGTCCTGATAAGTCCTGATATTAAGTTCTAAATCTAAACAAATCAAATTAGACATGACATAACAAATATATCCAACATGGATATTAATATTTTGATGTATATATGTGATAAAATGTGAGTGTGTTAATTTTACTATCTCCAGAATAAATTATAGGTGATTGTGATATTTTTCTGGTAATTTTAGATCATTATAGGATTTTATAATTATTTTACAGATTTAATAATTATTTTCTGAATAAATATAAAAGTATTTTATAAAACCGAGAATCATCCAACCTCAACCATTTTTACAACCCCAAACTCTTCGGAAAACTCCTTCCTAACCTAATCTGATAATTCCGGACATTTTCCATGTTTTAACTTTTTCAATCCGGATTACGGTTTAACCCGTATGCGTCCCAGTACAAAATTTTCGAAACGATAATCATTTTGATAAATCAACAAAACCCGTATTCTAGAAAGACGGGATAATATTACATTATTTTCTTATAAAATGTTTTATAAGAAACCCGGTTTGGATAATTATCCAATATGGGTATCAAACCGGATCATTTTTGCAGTTATTTAGCGGCTAAGCAACTAATTTATCGATCCAATAGGATCCAACATGAACCAATATTCCATAAATATATATAGCCCTTCTTATTTCATTTTATTCATATAATCATAATCAAACGGAGAAAGCCGATAAAATACAGAGAAAACCCTAATTATTCATTACGTTCTTGAAAATCAAACACACAAGCGAAGGCGTTATCGAACTCCGATTCAAGCGTGCCATATATCAAATTGAAGCACTCGAAAAGCTCTTTCACAATCAATCAACCATATTAATGCAAAAATCAAGGCGATTTTCTGATTTATTTATTTAAATTCGAATTATTTAATAATTAAAATATGAACTTTATTCTTGACGTTTGTGTAATTTGATGTCTTAATCTTGTCGATATTTTTTTCCTGGTCATTTTGGTATATTATATGATGAATTTGGAGTTCAATAACATAAAAATAAATTGATGTTTGATTCTCGGATTATTAAATTAGGGTTTATAGCTTTGAATGTTCTTAATTGAAATTTGGGTATTTCGTTGTTTGGGGTTATAAGTTAAAATTGATTACACCATGTTGTAGATTGTGGAAAAACAAATTGAATGATATAGCTAGCTAACAAACGATTCCTGGATTGCCAATCGAGCGCCGGAAAACAAACCCAGGCGGCGGCGTAATTTTCAGATGATCGTTCCGTTTGATTCATTCGTTATTTTGTTGTTTTGTCATTATAGACGTGTTTCTGGGAAACATGACTTCATCCCCTGTACCTTTGGTGTGTTTCTGGGCAGTTAACAGGTCGCCGGAAAAGCTCATGGCCGGCGTCCATGGCTTCCCGGCGATGGGGGGGCGACGACTGTAAATTTACAGTTTAACCCCCGAGCTTTTGTATAACTTGCATATTTAGTACTCCAGTTTTAAAAATATTTAAAAACCAGATTTCTGTTTTATTAATTTCAGAAATTGATTTTTAATTATATAAAATTCAAAAATTCAATTTTTAATTTCTGAAAATTATTTTTAATTTAAAAATAAATCTTAATTATTTAACTATTTAATATTAGTTGATAATTAATTATTTAATTAGTCAATTAATTTAAATATTAATCGATTAATTAATTTAATTAGTTATTAATTAATTTTAATCAATTATTTAATTAGATTTAATTATTTATTTGAATTTAAAAATTCCAAAAAATAGTTTTGAGCTTTAAAATATTATTTAAAATTATTGTCAAAGCTCGATAATTATTATTTAATTATTTTAAAGTCAAATTCGGGCGTTCAAACCCTATTATTTAATTATAAAATGATTCGGAGTCCCGTTTTAATTCCGAAAAATGTTCAAAAATTCTTATTAAATACCTGGAGAATCATTTTAACCCTAAATCTTATTTGAAAAATTATTTGGATTGAATATCTTACGTGCTATGTGCTATATGTGATCTGATTGTTGTATAATATGACTGTACGTTCATTGTTTGACTGTTTTTGCTGTAACTTTCCATCCGTACATCGGATTTGGGTAAAATGAAGGATAGATAGAAGCTGGTAACGAATAGAATGAGATGAGAAGTAGTATTGATAAGTACATGTGATGTTTAACAGATCAAGAGAGGCATAGAAATGAATATCAAGTGATTGGCGAGGGAAAACCAGTATACAAGTACGAGTAAAGTAAAAGCGAATTGATAAGGCAAGTGTTTCTGCTATTTCTTGTGATGTATTGCAAGTACCTTTGAATTATCTTCATTATGTTATTCCAAATATTTCTTGTTCTATATTGCAAGTACTTTGAAGTACTTAACCATAAATCTTGATTCTTATTGATCTTGAGCCGTAAGCCTGTTTTCTTGTAAACCATTGATTGCTGAATTCTTGAATACGAACCACACCTATACGATACTACTCCACAAATACATATCTACCACATACTGATTCTTCATACGATATTGCTTAACATACCAAACCTTATGTGTTGTATAACAGAAGACCAATCCTTGTAACCCTTGAACCCTTGGTCTTCTACTTTCCGATTCTTTCCTTGATTGAAAGCCAATCTTTATGATTTCCCCATTATACCTTCATGGAATTGTGAATCACCCTACGCTTCGAGATAAATGTTGTTTATGATTCAGCTTATTGATTTACATTGTTTATCATATTTTTATTCTAGAATTAGATTACTTTTAAATATGGACCAGATTCGTGGTCGGACCAGATTCGTGGTCATAATAGGTCAATGTGTGCGTTGGATTCAGTATATTGAGCAAAGCTAGGAGCCTTGCTCGGGGTTAGTGCGTGACTGACCAGCAGCCGAACCTTGGTTTTTAAAATAAAAAGTGAATATCCAATTCTAATCATTGCTTATCACGAAACTTGATTCTTTATATCATTTCAATTGATCATTGTTTAATCTCAATGTTGTCATTATGACTTGCTGAGCTAGTTAACTCACTCTTGCAAATCTGTTTATATTCTTTTTCCAGTGAAAAAGGAAGTTGGTGGTAGCGAGGATCCCCAAACAAGTGTGCGAGCTAGATTTCCAGGTTAAAATGGAATAAGCTAGCAGATGATGTTTTACTTAGTTTGTGTTGATAGTTTATAATAAAGTTTACTTCCGTTGTAAGATAAATAAAATGGGTTTCAGAACGTTTGTAATATAAATAAGGTTGTGGCTTGTGGGCATACTTTAAACTGCTTCGATCCGTAGAAAATGGTAAGTAGGGTCATGATATATATTATTATTATATTCATAAATAGGTTTAAATATGGTGTGTGTGTGTGTATCGTGGACCCCAAACTTCTGACCCGGGTTTGGAGGGAGTTACAAATGGGTTACAAGTAATATAGCTTATGGCTTAAGATCAACAAGTAGAATCAGGTTTTAGGGTTAAGTACTTCAAAGCACTTGCAATATTAAACAGAACTATTTCAAATACATAATAAGATGGTTCAAGAAATACTTGCCTTATCTCGATTTGCTTTCACTTTACTTGCGCTCGTCTATCGACTTTACTTATCCACTACTTGCTTTCCTTTTCTACACCTCGCTTCCTCTTCTAAACATCAAAAGTGTCTATCAATACTCATTCTCACTTTCTTATATTTGTTACAAGCTTCTATCTACCCTTCGTTTCCCCCACCTCCTACTTGCGGATTGAAAGTTAAGATAAAACCGTCATTCTTATTGTAGATTCAGAGCGTGAGGGCATTCAGGCTAGGAAATGAAAGGATATACTAGGTGGCAGTAGTTCAACCTTCAGGAAAGCAAATTCAGGCAAGTAATTCTGATTACTTGTGTAAATGGTTATAAAGAGAATGTTGTTCATACCATGTAGAGTATTGAACTGTTTAATTACGAAACCCTAATATTGAATTGAGATACCCTGCCTTTGTTCTTGATAAAATATTATTGATAAGCTTAATGATTCAACCCTTTGATAATCTGTTCTTTCTGTTCAAGTTATTTATTAAGCCATGAATTGTATTGAACCCTATAATTATCCTTGTTAACCCTGTTTAATGATACCTTATTTTCTGATCACCCTATTGATCCCTAAACAGATGTTGATCCTTCTAATTTAAGCGCCTTGTTATCCTTGATACAGAATCCTTATGAATTGTTCCTTGTTTTATCTTTGAATCACTCCCTGAACTTTGTTTCCTTAAAATATGAATTAAGAATGAGTTTCGACTTGAAAGAGTCCGAATGATTTCAAATTCTTGGTAAAGATAAAATGAATTTTAGAAAACCTATTTGTTTTTCCAACTCAAGATTTTCTAAATAAATTCCTAGTGGATTGGATTGGGACGTAAGAGGCTAGTGGGACTAGTCCAGTCATGGTAAGAGGCTAGCGGGGCTAGTCCAACTTAAGGCTGAAATTATGCCGATTGGTACCTTAAAGACCGGAATGGAGGTCGGTACGGGCTGATCACCCGTATATAAAGAAATGGAAAGACAAAGTGATCCAATCAAGGGTTCTAAATGATTATTTAAAAAGGGAACTGAAACTTTCTGTTCAGTAAATTGATTCTTGAAAATGAAAATGGTTTATATTGTTTTGAAAAGAGTTGATTATGTCAATGTGAAGCTTAAAGCTCGAGAACCCTGATTCTTGAATTTGTTGATCATATGATTGATTCCATATATTGAAATACTGTTGCTTTCCTCTTTTGAAAGATCTATTCTGATCCTTTAATGATTTGTGATGAATGTCGGCTTTCGTCCTGCATTGAGCCTTGTTCCTTGAAAGCCCCACATTATCCTTCAAAACCTTTCTTTAACCCAAAAGCTGGAAATCGGCCACCTAGATCAAATAAAGTAGAATGCCCTGAGTTTGGTAAAGCATATTGCGAATTGATATTGTAGAACTGCTATATAGTTACTTGCTGAGTTTTATACTCATATGTTTTGTTTTAATCTAACCATGGCAGTTAAGCAAGAAGATAGCCAGGCTTAGGCGCATTGCTCGTAAGAGCGTACCTGGTGGTCCCTTCCGTGTTGAGGGCTTCCGGTTGCCAGAGCAGGTAGTGGTATTTATGAGGGAGCTCGCGCCTAGAATGAAATGTTTAAAGATACAATGGGTTATCTGTCGGTTCCCAGCCGGAATCGATATTGTTTATTTAATAATAAATTGGGTTTGTAAGTTAAATTTTACGATTGGTAGTTATAATCTTGTCTCATACTTTATCCTGTTGATCCTGTTAGTAGTTAATCGGGTTTTATGCTTATTTAATTACTAGATTAGAGGTGTGTGTGAGTCTTCATTTCCTAACCCCAAGATTGAGGGCGTCACAAGTTGGTATCAGATCTACAAGATCTAGTCCTTGAGACAAGTTAGGATTAAAATGGGTATTTTGAGAATATATCTATATCGCAAGAGAGTTCGGCTCATATAGAGTTGAGTTAGACTATTAGGTATAGTCTAAGGAAAGTGTTTATTGGTGAAGTGGAAACTAGAGTTAGGGTGTGAGTTAGCTGGAAGCTTTATTTAACCCTAACAATGTTTCTTGGTTGTTGTTTTGTGTTTTCTCTCAGGATCCTAGTAGTGGTAGTGACTCAGACTCAGAGATTAGTTTGACTGGTACCCCAGTGGACCCCATTCCACCCAGAGGAGGACCCTTCTGAGAGTAGTGAGATCCCTATGCAGATTTCACCCTTGAGGCCAGATTCAGAGACCCATGCCCCTGAGCCAGAGTCCGAGATGCCTAAGATTATACCTGTCAGTGTTGGTGGCAAGTTAGCCCAGGACCGAGACTTTGTGTACTCCCGCATTCCTGAGTTGGGAGCTTTGGTGGATAGGTTGATTCGAGATTCTAGGCAGAGGACTTCAGTAGTAATGGAGGAGGAGTGGAGAGCTAGGATTCAGTTGGTAGAGCAGGTTACTAGGAGGAGATTGGATGAAGGACCATCCACTAGTGATGCTGATGCTGAGGCCTGGAGGCTGCATAAGATCATTCGCTGGATGTTGGTTGTGTTGAGAGAGATTCTAGATGATTAGACGGGACTGTTGGTTGAGCCCGTAGATTGTTATTTTTCAGCGTCGGTAGGCTTTGGGATACTTGGTCAGATGTCAGGATCCCTTTTCATTTATCTTGTTGTATTTCAGATCTGTAGTAGTAGTAGTTGGAATTCGGGGTAGATAGGGGGATATTTTCCAGTTTTTCCTCTGTTAAACCCTGCTATATTATTGTACCTTATTTCAGAACCTGTGATATCCAGAACTATCTTTATGTACTCTTGTTTAAATAAATCCATTGTCTTGCTTTCCATTGTGCACCTTAAATATCTCATAAACTGTTCTCAATGTCATGATTCTATACAACCATGTTTTCATATAACCATGTTTAAAGATCATAAAACCCTATTCTGTGCCATGATAAAACAACACCGATATGAGAATTATATAGTAATAGGATTGCATGTGCAAATTGGGTAAAACTTAAAACCCACAAAAGAGATTTTATAAAAACTGTTGTTATATATATGCCATGCCATCATATTGCAAAATAATTGCTCAATCAGGTTTGTAAGAAATGGTCAACTCACCAGATCACCAAGAAGAGGAAATTCCCACCCAAGACCCAGAAGTAAACCCAGAAACCACCATGATGAGCAGACTTGCTCAGCTTTTGCAACAACCTGTGGCCCCTAAAGTTGGAAATTTCAAACACTTTCAATCTGTTCATCCCCCAAAATTCTTAGGTTTGCCAGACCCGATTAAAGCTCAGTCATGGTTGAGAGAAATGGAAAAAGCTTTTGAGTTAGCGGAAGTTAAGGACGACAAGAAAGCTCAGTATGCAAGTTATTACCTGAAAGATGAAGCAAGTTTCTGGTGGGATTCTTCAAAGGCGTTGTTGGAAGGCAAAGACTTGACATGGGAGAAGTTCACCGCGATATTTCTGGAGAAGTATTTGCCAAGCTATATGCAAGATCAGTTGGAAATGAAATTTCTGGACCTTAGACAGGAGGATATGTCAGTAGCGGAATACGAAGTGAAGTTTTCGGAATTGTCTAGATTCGTACCTGAGTATGTGAATACAGAAGCGAAGAAGGCTAAGAGGTTCCAACAGGGACTTAAGCCATGGATTAGAAGTCAAATAGCAATGTTGGAAATCAAGAATTATGCTGCTTTGGTTCAAAAAGCAATGATAGTGGAAGGTGAGCGGGAAGCTGCAAGGAGAGAAAACGAATGGAGAAAAATGAAGTTTGAAAGCTCTGAGCAAGAGCAAGGAAGCTCGAAGTTCAGAAGGAAGTTTGGAAAGAATGGTGGAGGTCAGAACCAAAAGTTCCAGAAGTTTAAACCCGGTAACGGAGCTCAGAAGAACCGTTTCCAGAAAGCTGGACAACCGGCGAAGGATAGCAGACCCCAGATTCAAGAATGTAGGAATTGTGGAAAGAGACACCCAGGAAGGTGTAATAAGCTGGATATAACGTGTTTCAAGTGCAACTAGAAGGGGCATTACTCTTCAGAATGCCTAAATGGAGCGAGGAAGCCTGATTTGGCTTGTTTTAAGTGTGGTAAAGTGGGCCATATGGCCAGGAATTGCAAGGAGCCTGTTCAGAAGGCTAATGTTCTTAGAATTGCTGGACCGCCGTCTCTCCCAGCACCATCAGCTCAACCCAGAGCTAGGACCTTTAACATGACGATGAAAGATGCGGTACAAGATGTGGACGTGGTAGCAGGTATGCTTGTTATAAACTCAGTAGAAGTAAAAGTTTTGATGGATTCTGGAGCAACTAGATCTTTTATCTCTGAAAGTATTCTTGATAAGTTAAATTGTGTTGCGTACCCTCTAGAACCTAATTTGATTATAGAGGTAGCAAACCAAGAGAAAGTTATTGCTAGCAAGATTTGTCCTGATTGTGATGTGACTATAGAAGGTCGGCACTTTTCTGCTGACTTAATCCCCTTTAAGTTAGGAGAATTTGAGGTCATACTAGGAATGGATTGGTTGTCAAACCATGAAGCGCAAAAGGAATGTAAAAGTAAAAAGGCGAAGTTAAGAACCAAGGAAGGTGAAGAGGTGATATATAAAGGAAAAAGGCAAGAGAAGAAATTTCTAACGGCTATTGAGGCAAGAAGATTATTACGTCAAGGATGCGAAGTTTATTTGGCTCATGTCGTGGATGTGGAGAAAGAATCTGTGAAGATCGAGGATATTTCGGTAGTAAGAGATTTTCCGGATGTGTTTCCTGATGAATTGCCTGGACTACCTCCAGACAGAGAGATCGAGTTTATGATTAATTTGGCTCCTGGAACGGAACCAGTGTCAAAAGCTCCCTATCGCATGGCGCCGGTCGAGATGAAGTAATTGGCAGCTCAGTTGCAAGAATTGTTAGATAAAGGAGTGATCCGACCGAGTGTATCCCCGTGGGGCGCACCGGTGTTATTTGTAAAGAAAAAGGATGGAAGTATGAGGTTGTGCATAGATTACCGCAAACTGAATAAATTGACGATCAAGAATAAGTACCCTCTACCGCGGATCGATGACTTGTTTGACCAGTTAAAAGGAGCTTCGTGTTTCTCAAAGATTGTTTTAAGGTCTGGGTATCATCAATTAAAGATTAAAGCAGAAGATATACCCAAGACAGCGTTCCGAACGAGATACGGACATTATGAGTTTTTGGTAATGGCATTTGGCTTGACGAATGCGCTAGCTGCATTTATAGATCTTATGAACAGAGTGTTCAAGCAGTATTTGGATAAGTTCGTTATTGTGTTTATCGACGATATACTGATTTACTCCAAGACGGAAGGAGATCATAAGGAGCATTTGAGGATTTTTTTGGAAATTCTGCGAAAAGAGAAGCTGTATGCTAAGTTTTCAAAGTGCGAATTTTGGCTAAAGGAAGTGCAATTTCTTGGTCAAGTAGTTAATAAAGAAGGAATCAAAGTGGACCCAGCCAAGATAGAAGCTGTAATGAATTGGGAAAGACCCAAGACTCCTACGGAAGTCAGAAGTTTTCTGGGATTAGCCGGATATTACAGGAGATTTGTGCAAGATTTTTCTAAGATTGATGTTCCGTTAACAAAGTTGATGAGAAAGAATGAGAAGTTTGTTTGGACAGAAAGGTGCGAAGAAAGTTTCCAAGAGCTAAAGAAGAGGCTGTAACCGCCCCAGTGCTGGTATTACCAGATGATAAAGGGGAATTCATGATATTCAGTGATGCTTCATATAAAGGACTTGGATGCGTGTTAATGCAACACGGGAAGGTAATAGCATATGTGTCAAGGCAACTCAAGCTGCACGAGCAAAAGTATCCAACGCACGATTTGGAATTGGCAGCAATTGTGTTTGCCCTTAAGATTTGGAGGCATTATTTGTACGGGGAAAAGTACGAGATTTATACGGATCATAAAAGTTTAAAGTATATCTTTACTCAGAAAGAATTGAATATGCGACAAAGGAGGAGGTTGGAATTGATCAAAGATTATGATTGTGCAATAAACTATCATCCTGGAAAGGCAAATGTCGTAGCTGATGCTTTAAGTCAAAAAGAAAGGTTGAATATGTTAACGTCATAGGAAGAATTGATCAAGGACTTTGAAAAGATGGAAATAGAGGTGCAGACTCCAGAATGTGGAGGTGAAGCTATATATGCAATGATGTTTCAATCCGAGATTTTGGAAAAGATTCGATGTTGTCAAGAGCAAGTGATGAATCGCGAAAAGGATAAGTTGACGGGAGAAGAAATTAAAGCTCAAAAAGATGGAAAAGGAATATATTGTGTTAATTCATGTATTTGGATACCTAATGTCGTGGAACTAAAGCACGAGATTTTGCAAGAAGCGCATAACTCGAGATTTTCAATTCACCTTGGAAGTACGAAAATGTACCAGGATTTAAAAGAAAGTTATTGGTGGCCAAACATGAAGAAAGAAATTACGGAATGGATAAGTAAATGTTATACGTGCCAAAGAGTCAAAGCGGAACATCAAAGGCCAAGCGGATTGCTTCAGCCACTGGACATACCCGAATGGAAATGGGAATATTTAGCGATGGATTTCGTCGTAGGATTACCTAAAACCAAGTCAAATCATGATGCGATTTGGGTGGTAATCGATCGGTTAACAAAGTCAGCACATTTCTTGCCGATAAACGAAAGGTTTTCGTTGGAAAAGTTGGTCAAATTATATTTGAATGAGATTGTGATGCGTCATGGAGTTCCTGTGTCTATCGTGTCCGATAGAGATCCAAGGTTTAACTCAAGATTTTGGCGACAATTCCATGATCATTTGGGAACTAAGTTGAAAATGAGTACGGCATATCATCCGCAGATAGACGGACAAAGTGAAAGGATAATAAGACAATTGAAGATATGTTGCGAACCTGTGCAATAGATTTTAAAGGAAATTGGGAAGATCATTTGCCCTTAATTGAGTTTTCCTACAACAACAGTTATCACGCGAGTATTGGCATGTCGCCTTATGAAGCATTGTATGGAAGGAAGTGTAGGTCCCCTACTTATTGGGACGAAGTTGGTTAGCGCAAATTAATTGGCCCGAGTTAGTTCAACAAACGAAGGAAAAGGTCAAAATGATGCGAAAGAGATTAATTGCAGCTCAAGATCGACAAGCAAAGTACGCAAATCAAGAACGTAAAGATGTGCAATTCGAATCTGGAGACAAAGACTTGTTAAAGATATCTCCTTGGAAAGGTTTAACCCGATTTGGAAAGAAAGGAAAGTTGAGTCCTAGGTATATTGGACCATTTGAAGTATTACAACGAGTTGGGAAGTGGCATACGAATTGGCGCTACCTCCGCAAATGCAACATATGCATATTGTATTTCATGTATCTCTTCTAAAGAAGTATAATGCTGATGCGAGCCATGTGATCGAGTTGGAACCAGTGGAAATCCAACCAGATTTGTCCTGTGTGGAACAGCCAGTTCGAATTTTGGATTGAAAAGAGAGGACGCTTAGAAATAAAGTTGTACCTCTAGTTAGAGTGTTATGGAGAAATCCATTAGTCGAAGAATCGACTTGGGAATTAGAAAGCGAAATGAAAGAAAAGTATCCCCATCTATTTGCTTAGATTAGATTCTGGGGACAGAATCCTTTTAAGGAGGGTAGATTGTGACAACTGAGAATTTTGATACGTAATTAAGTCAATAAAGTATGTGTTATGTGATGTGATTATAATTATGTGACTAAGTGCTGATTAATTGTCTTTTTTGTATATTAGAATATAGGAGCGTAGATAAAAACGTTCCAATTTAAAGAGTCAGCTTAGAAGTTAAGTTGTGGTGTCGGGCCGTCAGGTAGAACGGAACCCGTCCTAATAAGGAGTTAAAGAATATAAAATGTGAATTATGTGTGACTGAATGAAATGAATGTTTAAATAAAGTATTTCGTCCTAAGTGACGTGTTGATTGGTAAAGATAATGAGAATTGTAATCAAAACGCTGAGCGTCGGGCCGTCAGGCTGAACGTGCCCCGGTACGCGTAGAAAAGGATAAAGATTAAAGAGGGATAAATTCTATGATCAGACCTGAGTCGTTATGTGATTATATATGTGAGATTGTTGTCTGTGTGCATGACTATGTGTTCTGTGAGGTTTTTATGAATTTAAAAGGGATTATGTGATTTAAATAAAGGTTTAATTAACCTTTGCGTATTTTTAATAAAATCATCCGAGTAAGATAAAAACATGGGATTTGTTTTGATATCTTCTTAGTAGTCCTAGAGACTTTTTAAAAATGATGAGTGGATTTATTTGGTGGTCTTTGCATTTTTAAATTGATTTTATGTGGAAAATGTTATTATTAAGGCAAGCTTGCGAAATTCATATAAAATCAACCGTCCGCTCAAAAATCTATTATGAGTAATGGTTAAAAAGCTAATTTCGAGATCTACGTGTTAAAATTGTCACTTGCAATAATTTCCGACTTTCCGAGAGAGATATATTTTATATCTAATTTTTGTTGCATTTGAGTAAAAAGAAAAGGGACTTATAAGCATAAAAAGAATTAGTAAAGTACAAGTTTGCCCTTGTTTTGGTGGTATATAAATCCACTTCCTCCCCCTTTTTTTTCTTTCTTTTCCCGTGCACCCCATTTCCCCTTCTCTCTTTCTTTTTCTTTCTTTCCTTCACTCTCTCTCTCGGCTATACTCTCACTCTCTCTCTCGGCTCTCTCCATCTCTCATCTCTCTCTCTTGCATGCAACACTCAAACCTCACTCAAACTCAAAGATATTGCTTCCTTTAGTCTTTATTTTCGGTATACTTTTCGATTCCCATTTGCATGTAAGTGTTTGCAAGTGTTTTGATGATTAATCACTATGGTGGTGTTCAAGGAAAATGATTTCTTGATACATAACTATAAGAGTGAATTCAAGAGATTTTTGGGGTCATAAACTCGAGAGGAGACCCGTTATGGGCTCTCTCAGGTTCGACCACCACCGGCTATGATCCAAGGAGAGCCGGTAGAGTTTCTATGATATGATAATTTGATTCTAAAACTTTGCATGTTTGGTTTTCGAAAAGATCAAAAGAGTTTTTGATAAATTCTTTTAAAACTTGAATATGTGATTAGAAAATGGATATGTCTTGATTGTTGATGTGTGTATAAGTTGTTTGATGATTAGGAGATTAAAATTTAAGGTTGCATGTGAGTTTTTAATTCGGCTTTATGCTAATTAAAAAGAGGAATTTGATTTGGTAAGTTGATCTTAGTGAACACTAAGCTTATTTAGCATAAAAAGTGATTGCATGTTAGTTTTAGAGAAAATCAAGTAGTGCATGTAATTGTTGGATCCTTGAAGTTGTAAATCATGTTTTTGACGAATGGAAAATGGATTTGGTTGTTAATTAAGTGGATGCATGTTGATTGGATGAGTTAATTAAAGTTAGAATCACTAGGTGATGCATGGTTTGGTGTTTAAATGAATGGAATGACTTAGTAAAGGATTAAAACAAGTGGGAAATGTGATATATAACCTTGCATGTCAAAATTGATTCTTGCATGTTTGATTTATGGAAAAACCCGAATGGGTCTTAGGAGTAAAAAAAGGAATAAAGTTGGTTTTTGTCAATTATCTTAATGGCTAGTGAGAACTTGATTGCATGACAAAGATTGGGGTGGTGTTTATGTTCGAATTTTGATGATTAAAAGAAGGAGTTGATTTTGATTCTTAATGTGATTATGATTCGGATTTTTGATTAAAAAGGATGAAGTTTAAGTGCGTAAATGACTCTTGTGATTTGCATTAGTTGTGTTTGATTATATGAGATTGAAATTGAATATACTTGGTTGTGTTTTGTATGTATGGTTCGAATTAGGGAATAAAAGAAAAAGGAAATTAAATCGTTTGTTATTAAGAGCTATAAGTGATAGCTATGGTCGTAAAAGAGTTATATTAATGTGATTTGAGAAATAGCTAAGGTTAAGCAAGTACGCTTTTATTGTTAAGTATATAAGGATATAAAAGTTACGAGAAAGGGATATGCTATGTGCTATGTGCTATGTGCTTATGTGTATAAGCTATAATCGTATACTCGAGTCAAGGATATAATCGAGTTATCGTATTGAGTGATCGTTCCGGGAACGAGAGTTGAGAAACTGATTGAGATTTTGATTCTTATTGTAGATTCAGAGCGTGAGGGCATTCAGGCTAGGAAAGGAAAGGATACTAGGTGGCAGTAGTTCAACCTTCAGGAAAGCAAATTCAGGCAAGTAACTCTGATTACTTGTGTAAATGGTTATAAAGAGAATGTTGTTCATACCATGTAGAGTATTGAACTGTTTAATTACGAAACCCTAATATTGAATTGAGATACCCTGCCTTTGTTCTTGATAAACTGTTATTGATAAGCTTAATGATTCAACCCTTTGATAATCTGTTCTTTCTGTTCAAGTTATTTATTAAGCCATGAATTGTATTGAACCCTATGATTATCCTTGTTAACCCTGTTTAATGATACCTTATTTCCTGATCACCCTATTGATCCCTAAACAGATGTTGATCCTTCTAATTTAAGCGCCTTGTTATCCTTGATACAGAATCCTTATGAATTGTTCCTTGTTTATCTTTGAATCACTTCCTGAACTTTGTTTCCTTAAAATCTGAATTAAGAATGAGTTTCGACTTGAAAGAGTCCGAATGATTTCAAATTCTTGGTAATGATAAAATGAATTTTAGAAAACTTATTTGTTTTTCCAACTCAAGGTTTTCCAAATAAATTCCTGATGGATTGGATTGGGACGTAAGAGGCTAGTGGGACTAGTCCAGTCATGGTAAGAGGCTAGCGGGGCTAATCCAACTTAAGGCTGAAATTATGCCGATTGGTACCTTAAAGACCGGAATGGAGGTCGGTATGGGCTGATCACCCGTATATAAAGAAATGGAAAGATAAAGTGATCCAATCAAAGGTTCTAAATGATTATTTAAAAAGGGAACTGAAACTTTCTGTTCAGTAAATTGATTCTTGAAAATGAAAATGGTTTATATTGTTTTGAAAAGAGTTGATTATGTCAATGTGAAGCTTAAAGCTCGAGAACCCTGATTCTTGAATTTGTTGATCATATGATTGATTCCATATATTGAAATACTGTTGATTTCCTCTTTTGAAAGATCTATTCTGATCCTTTAATGATTTGTGATGAATGTCGGCTTTCGTCCTGCATTGAGCCTTGTTCCTTGAAAGCCCCACATTATCCTTCAAAACCTTTCTTTAACCCAAAAGCTGGAAATCTGCCACCTAGATCAAATAAAGTAGAATGCCCTGAGTTTGGTAAAGCATATTGCGAATTGATATTGTAGAACTGCTATATAGTTACTTGATGAGTTTTATACTCATATGTTTTATTTTAATCTAACCATGGCAGTTAAGCAAGAAGATGGCCAGGCTTAGGCGCACTGCTCGTAAGAGCGTACATGGTGGTCCCTACCGTGTTGAGGGCTTCCGGTTGCCAGAGCAGGTAGTGGTATTTATGAGTGAGCTCGCGCCTAGAAGGAAATTTTTAAAGATACAATGGGTTATCTGTCGGTTCCCAGCCGGAATCGATATTGTTTATTTAATAATAAATTGGGTTTGTAAGTTATATTTTACGATTGGTAGTTGTAATCTTGTCTCATACTTTATCCTGTTGATCCTGTTAGTAGTTAATCGGGGTTTATGCTTATTTAATTACTAGATTAGAGGTGTGTGTGAGTCCTCATTTCCTAACCCCGAGATTGAGGGCGTCACATAAACCCTAGAATAAAAATAACTAATTAGAGCAATCGTTTGATGAAATAAATAGCACAAATCAACCGTAAACAAGCATATAAAGCTATCCCAAGCATCAATTTCATCCCATAGCCCCACAATCAAAAACCCCCAATTTCAGTTCATAAACCCTAAAATACGAATCAAAAATCCAAGCAACAAAAAATGAAATTGATGATATGAAAAGAAAGTAGAGATCATAAGCTTCATTTTGGTTAATCACATGAGCGATTTGGATAACACAATCACTCTAACATCTTGGTTTTAATTCTTGAGCTGTTCTTCACCAACACAAATGTTCTTGATTTTCTGATTTTTTTAATAATTAACTAATTAATAATTAATAATAAATCAACTATTTATACTAGGGTTAAAAATACTCCTAATTAAAATTAAGGGCATAATTATACATCTAATAAAATTAATTGGCGCCAATTTTTATAATTTTTGGGTATTAATTATGAATTTTTAAATATCCAATAAATACAAAATATATGCCAAAAAATCCCAAAAATTGTGAATAATACAAAAATACAAAGAAAAATGAAGTTTGATAATTTCATGATCCTATAAAAATAAAAATGTGATTTTTGTGGGGGTTTTGACACCTGAAGGGGCCCGGAAAAGTCATTTTTCGGGAAACAAGGAAATTTGTAAAACCTCTAGATGTTCAGAATATCGATATGGTATAGGCCATACTTGGAAAAATAGGGTTAATGATTTTATATGAAATATCGGCTTTTAAAACAATGTTTGAGTCGTACAACTTTTGATATAAAAGCATTTAACTTACAATAAAATACTCGATAATTACCCGAAACATGTTCTAGTCGAAACAAATAACACATAGCACATAGCAGCTAGGGTTCTACGACTCAACACACTTAACAACATAATAATATACATAAATCATCTTTATTAATATATAATACAACCATAATTTTTCGGTCGTTATTTCTCCCCCTTATTAGGATTATGTCCTCAGAATCTCGCTATGAAAATAACTGGGGATACTTTTCTAACATTTCACTTTCAAGCTCCCAGGTTGATTCTTCAACCACGGGATTTCTCCACAAGACTCTTACTAATGGTACAAACTTATTTCTCAATACTCTCTCTTGTCGATCTAAAATTCTTACTAGTTGTTCTATATATGACAAATCAGCTTGAAGCTCTATCGGATCATATTCTATTACATGCTTGTATCAGGATTGTACTTATGAAATACATTATGAACATATTGCATATGGGGTGGTAAGGCTAACTCGTAAGAAACTTTTCTGACTCTCTTCAAAATTTCAAATGGACCGACATATCGAGGCTTTAGCTTGCCTTTGTTGCCAAACCTAGTCAATCCTTTCCGTGGTGATATCTTCAGCAATACATGTTCTTCTTCTTGGTAATCCACATCTTTCCTAGTTGGATCTGCATATTTACGTTGTCGATTTTGTGCTGCTTCGAGTCACTTTTGGATAAGCTCTACTTTTTCTTTGGTCTGCTGAATTAGTTCTGGACCTAGAATTTTGTGTTTTAAAACTTAATCCCAACATGTAGGTGACCTACACTTTCTTCCATATAAGGCTTCGTAAGGTGGCATTCCAATGCTAGCATGATAGCTGTTGTTGTAAAAGAATTCCACTAGCGGTAAATGTTCGTCCCAACTACCTTCAAAATTTATTGCACATACACGTAGCATATCTTCAATTGTCTGAATCGTCCGTTCACTTTTCCCGTCCGCCTGTGGATGATAAGCGGTACTCATGTTTAGTTTGGTACCAAGGCATTCCTGAAATTATCTCCAAAATTTTGAATTAAAACGGGGATCTCGATCAGATATAATGGATACAGGCACTTCAGGCGCGTCACTATTTCCTTAAGATATAGATGTACTAACTTGTCAAGCGAAAACCTTTCGTTGATTGGGAGAAAATATGTTGATTTTGTTAACCTGTCAATGATAACCCAAATTGAATCATGGTTTGCTCTAGTTCTCGGAAGTCCTACCACGAAATCCATTGCTAAGTGCTCCCATTTCCATTCTGCAATATCCAGTGGTTGTAGTAATCCACTCGGACGTTGATTTTCAGCTTTGACTCGTTGGCACATGTAATATTTACTGACCCATTTCGCTATTTCTTTCTTCATATCTGACAACCAAAAGTTTTCTTTCAAATCTCTGTACATCTTTGTGTTTTCAGGATAAATTGAATATCTTGAACTATGAGCGTCTCGCAAAATTTTTGCCTTCAGTTCCAGTACACTAGGTATCCAGATTTTTGAAGCAACTCTAAAAATTCCCTTGTCATCTTTCTGTCTTATAATTTATTCTCCTGTCAAATTGTCAATTTCATGATTCATTACTTCCTCTTGACACTTTCTTATATTTTCCAATAATTCTGGCTGGAATGTCATGGCATAGTTCATTTCAGTCGAGCTTTCTGGAATACGAACTTCAATTTGCAATTTATCGAACTCTCTGATCAATTTTTCGAAGGATGTAAACATATTCAATCTTTCTTTTCGACTCAATGCATCTGCTACAACATTCGCTTTACCTGGATGATAGTTGATTGACACGTCGTAGTCTTTAATTAACTCTAGCCAACGCCGCTGTCTCATGTTTAGTTCTTTCTGCGTGAAAATATACTTTAGACTCTTATGATCCGTGTAAATTTCACATTTTTTGCCATAAAGATAATATCTCCAAAGTTTCAGTGCGAATACAATAGCTGCTAGTTCCAGATCATGAATCAGATATTTTTGTTCATAAGGCTTTAGTTGTCTAGAAGCATATGCGATTACATTTTTATCCTGCATTAACACACATCCAAGTCCTTGATAGGAAGCGTCATTGTAAATGACGAAGTCTCCTTGATCATCAGGTAACACAAGTACAGGTGCGGTTACTAATCGATTCTTCAATTCTTGAAAACTTTCTTCATATTTTTCATTCCATTCAAACTTTTCATTCTTCCGTGTCAACATGGTCAATGGCTTAGCTATCTTTGCAAAGTCATTAACAAATCTCCTGTAGAACCAGCAAATCTAAAGAAACTTCTAACTTTCGTCGGGGTCTTTGGTCTTTCCCAATTTAAAATAGCTTCAATCTTTGCTGGGTCGACTTAAATTCCCTCAACACTAATTATGTGACCTAGAAATTGCACTTTCTTTAACCATAATTCGCATTTTAAAAATTTCGCATTAAGCTGCTCCTTCCTCAGTGTTTCCAAAGTGATTCTCAGATGCTCTACATTCTCTTCTTCAGTCTTTGAGTATAACAAGATGTCATCAATAAATACAATGATAAATTTATCCAAGTACTTTTTGAATACCCTGTTCATCAAATCCATGAATGCTGCTGGTGCATTGGTCAGTCCAACTGCCATGACGAGAAATTCGTAGTGTTCGTATCTCGTTCGGAAAGCAGTTTTTAGAATATCTTTTGCCTTGATCTTTAACTGATGATAACCCGATCTTAAATCGATTTTCGAGAACCATGCCGCTCCCTTCAGTTGATCAAATAAGTAATCGATCTGTGGAAAAGGGTATATATTCTTGATAGTAAGATCACCCTGGGTCAGGTTCAAGAACTTAATCTCCATTTGATTCTTCATATACCTAGGAAAATACTTCTCTAGGAACAATTCTGTGAATCTCTCCCAAGTTATAAACTCACCTCCTTCCAAGGCTCGTGTGGATTCCCACTAATAGTTCGCCTCGCCCTTCAAAAAGTAACTTGCAAACTTGGTCTTCTATTCAGTCCCTGCTCTGACTAAGTCAAAAGCCTTCTCCATCTTCTTGAGCCATGCATTAGCTTCTATGGGATCAGCACTTCCCTTTAAATCAGGTGGCTTCACAGCTTGAAACTGCTTGAAAGTCACTGCAGGTGGTGCTGCTGCTTGTTGTTGTTGTTGATGTTGCTGCTGTTGTTGCTGCTGCATAAGATGTAATACATGCTGTTGCATCAGTACCAACATCTGGAAAATCGCTGGATCTGTCCGAATCTCGGTACGATCCTCTCCTAAATTATTCCTTCTCTTTGGTGCCATTATTCTGACAAGGAAACAAGCAACATATATAATAATCAGTCAAGCATTGTGTCAAATATGTTGCAATTCCTTAGCATATCAAAATTCTCAAACATTATCTCCTCTCAAAATATCATAAACTTGCTACCATATTAACACAAGCGACATGATTATCACATAATTCTGCTTATTATCTCGAGAATAATAACACAAAGAAAATTGATGAAGAATTATCCAAACCTTTTAACCTTTTGCTCTGAATCTCACATAAACCAACAAACAGTGGATAGGGTTGCAACACACCCTTCCAATCTCTTTTTCAACACTTCTTACCATCCTTAAAACCAACAAAATAGCAAGGCAATAACACAAAGGCCTAAGGCTAACCGCAAAATAGGAAACCTAAACAACTTAACTATAACTCAGCCCAATAACCTAAATTTAACCCTATAAGAGCTAAACTACTCGCACCTATCTTATGTGATCTTCCTATGACTCATCTATGATAATCCTAAGCCTGTTTTAGTGACCATAACCTGTAACTCTAATACCAACCTGTGACGCCCTCCAAACCCGGGGTCTAGGTTTGGGGGTCACTAGCCAATAAACCATAATAAAATAATCACAGCGGAATAATATAATAAATATGAACCCTTGCATTCAACTGGATCGATCACAGGTTATAGTATGGAACATGCACTAATATAAACCAACTGTTATTACAAACCATAAGTCTAATTAGTTTTACAGATTATTCCAGTTTTTATTACAAACCTCTAGAATATTCAAGCATCCCAAAACAGCCAACCTGGAAAACATACCAAACTATCTACAACCACTTGACTTTTGATCAAACCTGGAACTCAAGCCTGCTCTGGCTTAGCTGAAAGATTAGATCGATAAACAAGTATGAGCGAAGAGATGCTTAACAAGTGATATGAAGTTTGTAAGTGAACAAAAATAACAATATCTGAGTAAAAAATCAAAGCTGATATAAACTTTAAAGTTTAAGCGGCATTTTAATCAAACACAATTATGCACTATGCTGTTCCTGATGATCAGTCACGAAACAGCACCGGTATCCCGCAGCCATACCGTAAATATAGGTATCGATATCCTGCAGCCATATCGTACCTATTGGATATCTATGAAAAAGGCATATATTCGCATAGCAAGATATTACACTTTCGTATAATAGCTCACGCTGGACCGGTGCCTCGGCCTCTTACGCTAACCAATAACCAATTCACAAAATTAATTTTTATTAAAGGAGTCGGATCAATGACATCCTTATCTATTCAACTCCCCATATCACATGGTCCGGAGTTATCTCAACAACTGATAGCGAAATAACCAGAACAATTAGTTATTCTCTAATCTCAATTCAAAGTTTCACTGTATAGAGTATATCTGGATAGTATAGTTATTCACTATCTATCGAATCAAAAGATTGGTTCTAGCAGAATGATTGCTAGAATAAGAGAATGCCAATAAACATAGGAGTATTGATATTCAATGCGCTATCAGAGTATTTATAAACAGTTCTTATATTTTGAATATGTAAAACAATAAGCTATTCTGAATTTAGAATAGGGGAGAATACTTTCCCGGTATGCTCAATAACTTTTCACTAAAACCCTGGCTTATAACTGCTGGCTACCAACTCCGTCTAGTACTTGATTGCACTCCTTGCTACTCAATTCTATAAACAAAAGGATCATCTTAACTGATAGAACCAAACTCAATCAACGTAATTATACGTCTCGACATCTACCCGATCGTTTATAACAAAGCATGGCATTTTAAAACTGTAAACAGGTAGCATGCATATCACATAGCACGTAATCCTGGTATTCGTATAACACGTAATCACATATTTCATGTAACATATAAGTCAAATCGTTCAAAAATATGTCTCAGTGCGTTCAGAATTAAAATTAGGTCAATATTAATATTTACGAATCAAATACCGATTCAAACTGATACACAAATCAAATGTCATTGCAATACAAAAGAAATTAGGACTTAAAAGTATTTTTATTGAAAGCTTTATGTTTTTCTGAGTCTGTACACGTTCGTTTCGTATTAAACGGACGAACGGTTTAATTATTACAAATAAAATAAGAATTAAATGGAATTAAATCAATTAATAATAATATTAGTTGACTTTTAAATACCAAAATATAATTATTAAAAGCTTTAAAATAATTTTTAGGAATTATATGAATTAATTATAAATAATTTATATTTATTTGACTATTTATAAATAAAATTAATTGATTAAATGAATTAATCAATTAATTAAACTCATAAATAATTGACTAAAATAAATTATAAATAATTAAATCAAATTATATTTTTGAAAATAATAAAAGAAAATAATTTTAGGAATTTAAAATAATTAAGTAAATAATTTTTAGAATTTAAAATAATACTAAAATGATTTTTTTTTGAAATTAAAAGAAAAGATTTTTAGAATTAATAAAAACTGATTTTTGATTTTCTAAAAATATACTAAATAACTAATTATTCAGAAATAAATTTCAGGAATTCAATTTGAGTCTGAAGGATCAAAACCGGGTCAACCACTCGGGTTGACTCCGGGTTCTGAAGAACATGAACCGGGTTTCGCCGGCCGGTTAAAATCCGGCGGCTTTACCCAGGTTCCGGTGAACCTTGTCCCCCCTCCAAACACAACGATTTCGATCGGGAGATTCCGGGTTCTTCTTTCCCGTGACTGCAGAAACACGACCCAGCCCCCAGTCGCCTTCAACCGCCCCTGCCGCGTCTTCTCCGGCCAACGCCGCCCCTTCCGTCGGCGAGCTCAATACCCAGGTCCGGTGAGCGCGATTCAACATCAAAAAAGGATCGTTTACTTCGATTCAACCCTCCATTCCATTCAAAATCACACCAGCAATTCACCTCTACCATTATCCAATCCAAACAATACCTCTACTGAATTCTCCGGCTAAATTAAAGAAATTTCCGGCCAAAATCCAAAGTAACGATTTTATAAACGAAAAACTGCAAATAATAGCTTAAATTAAAGCTTAACACTCATTTAATCTAACCCCTATCATGACATCAACCTCAGCTTACTACAAATTCAAAAACGATTAAAATAAAATCTACATAAATCCTAGAATATGAACAACTACGACCAGGGGTTATATTAATCAATTGAATACACAAAATCATTCTTGAACTTCATATAGAGCTACTGAAATCAACAAAACAACCAAACAATTCATGAATCATAAACCCCTAATTCGAGCATAAACCCCTAATTCGAGCATAAACCCTAAAAACGAATTGAAAATCAAATCAACAAAACACGAAATTGATGGAATGAATAGAAAGTAGAGATCAAGAGGATTGTTTTGGTTACTCACATGATCAAATCGGACAACATAATCACCTTCAAATCTAGGGATTAATTCTCTGATTGTTCTTCACCAACACAACCTATTTCTTGATTTTCTGAATTTTTTTTAATAAAATAAAAAATGAATAAAATAATATGTCCAGCTATTTATATTAGTGTAAAAATTAATACCCTAAAATAAATTAAGGGTATTTTTATCCCCTAATTATAATAATTAGGCCCCAAAATAATAATTACGGGGAATAATTTTAAAAATGATAAAATGTAAAATTAATGTCAAAATTCCCCAAAAATTGTGAATAATTCAAAAATACGAAGATATTGGGTTGTTGAATTACGAGTAATTTTATAACAATAAAAAATATGAATTTTATGGACTTTAGCGTCCCGGTGGGGTCCCGGTCCGTTGATTTTTGAAAAACAGGAACGACTCGTATATTACCAGAAAGTACCGAAAACACCTAGAATACATTCAAACGCGCATAAAATGAAATAAAACAAGTACCTTAATAAAGATGCTAATAAATACGCGTCCCGATTGCAGATAGATTCATATAATTGCAGTTTTAACACATATTATTCAATCGAAAAATTTTCTGGCCCGCACGGAAACACACATAACAACTGTAACATCTAATATCATGGCAATAATCACTTTAAATTTATCAAACACATAATATTTATTTATTTAACTTATAATATTCACATAATTTTCCCGGATATTACATCCTTCCTCCCTTAACAGGATTCAGTCCCCAGAATCAGCCCAAGAAAACAAATGAGGATACTTGGATCGCATTTCGCTTTTCAACTCTCAAATCGACTCTTCAACCTTGGAATTCCTCCACAAGACTCGTACTAACGACACAGACTTATTCCTAAGCACTCTTTCTTTCCTATCTAATATCTGCACTGGTTGCTCTACAAAAGATAAATCTGGCTTAATCTCGATTGGCTCATATTCTATCACATGATTCGAATCAGGAAAATAACGCTTCAACATTGACACATGGAACACGTTGTGAATATGCTGCATGTGAGGTGGTAACGCTAAATCGTAAGCAACCTTTCCCACACGCCTCAAAATCTTAAAAGGGCCAACATAGCGCGGACTCAGCTTTCCTTTCTTCCCGAATCTTTATAAACCCTTCCAAGGTGAAACCTTCAATAGCACTGCTTCACTAACTTCAAATTCCATATATTTTCTGGTAGGATCAACATATTTGCGTTGACGACTTAAGTTCCTACTAATATTTTCCGAATGAGTTCTATTTTCTCCTTTGTCTGATAGATCAATTCTGGACCCAAAATCTTCCTCTCACCAACTTCTTCCCAACATATTGGAGATCTGCATCTTCTTCCATACAAGGCTTCGTAAGGCGGCATTCCAATACTAGCATGATAACTGTTGTTGTAGAAGAATTCAACCAATGGCAAATGTTCGTCCTAACTTCCTTCAAAATCTAGCGCACACACCCTTAGCATATCCTCTATAGTCCGAATCGTCCTTTCACTTTGACCATCTGTTTGCGGATGATACGCGGTACTCATATTCAGCTTCGTTCTGAGAAAACCTTGAAAACTTCTCCAAAATCTTGAATTAAATCGAGGATCTATGTCCGAAACTATGGATACTGGAACCCTATGTCGTGTCACAATTTCCTTCAGGTATAACTGAACCAATTTGTCTAATGAGAATCTCTCGTTGATAGGAAGAAAATGCGCTGAATTCGTCAATCTATCAATAATAACCCAAATAGCATCATGATTTAACTTGGTCCTCGGTAATCCAACTAAAAAATCCATCGCGATATGTTCCCATTTCCATTCTGGAATGTCCACTGGCTGTATCAGTCCACTGGGCCTTTGATGTTCCGCTTTGACTCACTGGCAAATGTAACACTTACTTACCCATTCTGCAATTTCCTTCTTCATATTTGGCCACCAAAAGTTTCCTCTCAAATCTGTGTACATCTTCGTACTCCCGGGATGAATCGAATATCTGGAGTTGTGAGCGTCTCGAAGAATTTCATCTTTCAGCTCGCCTACATTGGTTATCCATATTCTGGAAGAAAATCTTAATATCCCTTTATCATCGTTTTGACTCCCTATCTCTTCTCCTGTCAAACTGTCTCGTTCGTGGCTCATTACTTCTTTCTGACATCTTCTTATCTTCTCTAATAGTTCTGGTTGAAAAGACATTGCACATAACACCTCTGTAGACATACTTGGGATACTGACCTCTATTTCAAGCTTCTCAAACTCCTTGATCAATTCCTCGGATGAAGTGATCATATTCAACCTTTTTTTATGCTCAGTGCGTCGGCCACCACATTTGCTTTACCGGGATGATAGTTGATGGTACAATCGTAGTCTTTTCTCAATTCTAACCATCTTCTCTGCCTCATGTTCAATTCCTTCTTGGTGAAAATATACTTCAAACTCTTGTGGTCCGTGTAGATCTCACACTTTTCCCCATACAGGTAATGCCTTCATATCTTCAATGCAAATACTATAGCTGCCAATTCCAAATCATGCGTTGGATACTTCTCTTCATGTGGTTTCAACTGTCTTGAAGTGTAGGCTATCACCTTGTCGTGCTGCATCAAAACACATCACAATCCTTTGTTTGACGCGTCACTGTAGATCACAAAGTTTCCTTGATCATCTGGTAAGACTAGCACTGGTGAAGATACTAATCTATCCTTTAATTCTTGGAAACTTTCCTCGCATTTCTCATCTCATTCAAACTTCTGGTTCTTCCTGGTGAGCTTTGTCAACGGCGTAGCTATCTTCGCAAAATCTTGGACGAATCTTCTGTAGTAACCTGCCAATTCCATGAAACTTCTTACTTCCATTGGTGTCTTTGGTCTCTCTCAGTTGATTATGGCTTCAATCTTTGCTGGATCAACTTCCACTCCTTTATTGCTAATCACGTGCCCAAGAAATTGTACTTCTTTTAACCAAAATTCACACTTGGAAAACTTTGCATACAATTTCTCCTGTCGCAGTGTTTCCAGAACTATCCTCAAATGTTCTGCATGCTCTTCTTCGATCTTGGAATAGATCAGAATGTCGTCTATAAACACAATCACGAATTTATCCAAATACTTCTTGAATACTCGATTGATAAGATCTATGAAAGCTGCTGGTGCGTTGGTTAATCCAAATGCCATCACTAGAAACTCATAATGCCTATATCTGGTTCTGAATGCGGTCTTCGGAATATCTTCTGGCTTGATCTTTAGTTGATGATATCCGGATCTTAAATCAATTTTATAAAACCATACAGCGCCTCTTAATTGGTCAAATAAATCATCGATCCTTGGTAACAGGTACTTGTTCTTAAAGGCCAGCTTATTCAATTCCCGACAGTCAATATATAGTCGCATACTCCCGTCCTTCTTCTTGACAAACAGTACTGGTGCGCCCCACAGGGATACACTGGGTCTTATAACTCCTTTCTCCTAAATATCTTGTAACTGAGTTGCCAATTCCTTCATCTCCATTGGTGCCATCTGGTACGGAGCTTTAGAAACTGGTTCTGTTCCGGGTGCTAGATCAATTGCAAACTCAATTTCTCTGTCGGGAGGTAATCTTGGAAGATCATCTGGAAAGACATCTGAAAACTCATTGACAACTGGAATTGCCTCTAGTGCTAGAACTTCCTTGCTGGTGTCTATCACATGGGCCAAATACGCTTCGCAATTCTGACGTAATAACTTCTTCGCTTGAGCTATCGTTAAAAACTTATTCTCCTACTTATTTCCTCGAAATATTA
Source organism: Apium graveolens (assembly GCF_009905375.1). Classification (NCBI taxonomy): domain Eukaryota; kingdom Viridiplantae; phylum Streptophyta; class Magnoliopsida; order Apiales; family Apiaceae; genus Apium; species Apium graveolens. The sequence goes on along the minus strand of NC_133648.1, from coordinate 303,354,061 downwards.
TCTTCTTCTTGCTATCCAAGGTCTGAAGCCTCACTTTCCTATTTTTACAATCAATCTGAGCGTTATTTTCTGATAACCAATCCATTCCTAAGATAACATCAAATTCTCCCAACTTAAAAGATATCAAGTTGGCATAAAAATGATGTCCCGCTATCTCAATGTCGCACCTCGGGCACACTCGGTCGACGGAAACTTGATCATTATTAGCTAACTCTATCATTAATTCTTGTCCTAACAACTTAACTTCACAATGCAGTTTATCGACAAAACTTTGAGAAATACATGATCTTGTAGCTCCAGAACCAAATAAAATTTTAGCATCTACGGAGTTGACTGGAAGCGTACCTGCAACCACATCAGAACTCTGAACAGCATCCTGCATAGTCATATTAAATGTCCGGGCCTTTGGAAGATTCTTTGCTGGTGGTCCTTCAATCCTTGCCACACCCTGAGATGATGGTCCTGTGATTTGTGGTACATTTGCATCTTGAGCTTGTTCTTTACAATTATTGGCGTAATGTCCTATTTTCCCGCATCGAAAACATGTAACTTCTGGCATCTGATTGCGGCATTCATATGCATGATTTCCCTTCATATTGCACTTATAGCACACAGAATTAGCTTTGTAAACCCCAAAGTATTTCCTGCCACAGAACTTACAATTTGGCATTGGTAGACGATTGGGCCTCTGCTGATTTGAATTCTGAAAACGGTTGCCTTGTCCTCCATTTCCTGATTGTGGTCACTTGAATCCCACATTCCTTTTACCCTGAAATCCTGGCCTTTTTTTAAAATGGCCCTGAAAATTACCTTGCTGCTGACTTCCTTCTGAGGTTTCTATTTTCCTTTTCTTCCCATCCTTTCCTTTCTGAAATATGTCCTTCCTACTTTCAATCACCATTGCTTTCTGAACCACTGCCACATATGAAGTCAACTCAAACATGGCCACCCTATTCTGAATCCAAAATTTTAATCCCTGTTCAAATATTCTGGCTTTCTTTTCATCTGTGTTAACCTGATCTGGCACAAACCTCGTTAACTCAGTAAACTTAGCTTCATACTCAGCGACCAGTAAGATCACCCTGGGTCAGGTTCAAGAACTTAATCTCCATTTGATTCTTCATATACCTTTGGAAATACTTCTCTAGGAATAGCAATGTGAATCTCTCCCAAGTTATAAACTCACCTCCTTCCAAGGCTCGCGTGGATTCCCACCAATAGTTCGCCTCGACCTTCAAAAAGTAACTTGCAAACTTGGTCTTCTGTTCAGTCCCTGCTCCGACTAAGTCAACAGCCTTCTCCATCTCCTTGAGCCATGAATTGGCTTCCATGGGATCAACACATCCCTTGAACTCAGGTGGCTTCACAGCTTGAAACTGCTTGAAAGTCACTGCAGGTGGTGCTGCTGCTTGCTGTTGTTGTTGCTGTTGCTGTTGTTGTTGCTGTTGCGTAAGATGCAATACCTATTGTTGCATCAGTCCCAACATCTGGACAATCGCTGGATCTGTCCGAATCTCGGTACGATCCTCTCCTAAATTATTCCTTTTCTTTGGTGCCATTATTCTGATAAGAAAACAAGCAACATATATAATAATCTGTCAAGCATTGTGTCAAATATGTATCAATTCCTTAACATATCAAAATTCTCAAACATTATCTCTTCTCAAAATATCATAAACTTGCTACCATATTAACACAAGCGACATCATTATCACATCATTCTGCATATTATCTCGAGAATAATAATACAAAGAAAATTGATGAAGAATTATCCAAACCTTTTAACCTTTTGCTCTGAATCTCACATAAACCAACAAACAGTGGATAGGGTTGCAACACACCCTTCCAATCTCTTTTTCAACACTTCTTACCATCCTTAAAACCAACAAAATAGCAAGGCAATAACACAGAGGCCTAAGGCTAACCGCAAAACAGGAAACCTAAACAACTTAACTATAACCCAGCCCAATAACCTAAATTTAACCCTATAAGAGCTAAACTACTCGCACCTATCTTATGTGATCTTCTTATGACTCATCTATGATAATACTAAGCCTGTTTTAGTGACCATAACTCGTAGTTCTGATACCAACCTGTGACGCCCTCCACACTCGGGGTCTAGGTTTGGGGGTCACTAGCCAATAAACCATAATAAAATAATCACAGCGGAATAATATAATAAATATGACCCCTTGCATTTAACTGGATCGATCACAGGTTATAGTATGGAACAGGCACTAATACAAACCAACTGTTATTACAAACCATAAGTCTAATTAGTTTTACAGATTATTCCAATTTTTATTACAAACCTCTAGACTATTCAAGCGTCCCAAAACAGCCTACCTGTAAAACACATCAAACTATCTACAAGCACTGGACTTCTGATCAAACCTGGAACTCAAGCCTGCTCTGGCTTAGCTGAAAGATTAGATCGATAAACAAGTATGAGCGAAGAGATGCTCAGCAAGTGATATGAAGTTTGTAAGTGAACAACAATAACAATATCTGAGTAAAAAATCAAAGCTGATATAAATTTTAAAGTTTAAGCGACATTTTAATCAAACACAATTATGCACTATGCTATTCCTGATGACCAGTCACAAAACATCACTGGTATCCCGCAGCCATACCGTAAATATAGGTATCGATATCCCGCAGCCATATCGTACCTATTGGATATCCATGAAAAAGGCATATATTCGCCTAGCAAGATATTACACTTTCGTATAATAACTCACGCTAGACCGGTGCCTCGGCCTCTTACGCTAACCAATAACCGATTCACAAAATCAATTTTTATTAAAGGAGTCGGATCAATGACATCCTTATCTATTCAACTCCCCATGTCACATGGTCCGGAGTTATCTCAATTCAAAATTTCACTGTATAGAGTATATCTGGATAGTATAGTTATTCACTATCTATCGAATCAAAAGATTGGTTCTAGCAGAATGATTGCTAGAATAAGAGAATGTCAATAAACATAGGAGTATTGATATTCAATGCGCTATCAGAGTATTTATAAAAAGTTCTTATATTTTGAATATGTAAAACAATAAGCTATTCTGAACTTAGAATAGGGGAGAATACTTGCCCGGTATGCTCAATAACTTTTCACTAAAACCCTGGCTTATAATTGCTGGCTACCAACTCCGTCTAGTACTTGATTGCACTCCTTGCTACTCGATTCTATAAACAAAAGGACTATCTTAACTAAAAGAACCAAACTCATTCGATGTAATTATACGTCTCGACATCTACCCGATCGTTTATAACTAAGCAGGGCATTTTAAAAATGTAAACATGTAGCAAGCATATCACATAGCACGTAATCCTGGTATTCGTATAACACGTAATCACATATTTCATGTAACACATAAGTCAGATCGTTAAAAGATATGTATCAGTGCGTTCAAAATTAAAATCAGGTCAATATTAGCATTTACCATTCAAATACCGATTCAAACTGATACAAAAATCAAATGTCATTGCAATACAAAATAAATTAGGACTTAAAAGTACTTTTATTGTAAGCGTAATATTTTTCTGAGTCCGTAAACGTTCGTTTCGTATTAAACGGACGAACGGTTTAATTATTACAAATAAAATAAGAATTAAATACAATTTTAAACAATTAATAATAACATTAATTGACTTTTTAAATACCAAAATATAATTATTAAAAGCTTAAAAATAATTTTTAGGAATTATTTAACTTAATTATAAATCATTTATATTTATTTAACTATTTATAAATAAAATTAATTGATTAAAATCAATTAATTAAGCTCATAAATAAATAACTAAAATAAATTATAAACAATTAAATCAAATTATATTTTTGAAAATAATAAAAGATAATAATTTTAGGAATTTAAAATAATTAAGTAAATAATTTTTAGAATTTAAAATAATACTAAAATGATTTTTTTTTTGAAATTAAAAGAAAAGATTTTTAGAATTAATAAAAACTGATTTTTGATTTTCTAAAAATATACTAAATAACTAATTTTTCAGAAACAAATTTCAGGAATTCAATTTGAGTCTGAAGGATCAAAACCGGGTCAACCACTCGGGTTGACTCCGTGTGCTGAAGAACAGGAACCGGGTTTCGCCGACCGGTTAAAATCCGGCGGCTTTACCCAGGTTCCGGCGAACCTTGTCCCCCCCCCCAAACACAACGATTTCGATCGGGAAATTCCGGGTTCTTCCCCGTGACTGCAGAAACACGACCCAACCCCCAGTCGCCTTCAACCGCCCTTGTCGCGTCTTCTCCGGCCAACGCCGCTCCTGCCGTCGGTGAGCTCGATACCCAGGTCCGGCGAGCGCGATTCAAAATCAAAACAGGATCGTTTGCTTCGATTTAACCCTCCATTCCATTCAAAATCACACCAGCAATTCACCTCTACCATTATCCAATCCAAACAATACCTCTATTGAATTCTCCGGCTAAATTAAAGAAATTTCCGACCAAAATCCAAAGTGACGATTTTATAAACGAAAAATTGCAAATAATAGCTTAAATTAAAGCTTAACACTCATATAATATAACCCCTATCATCACATCCACTAAGCTTACTATAAATTAAAAAACAATTAAAATAAAATCTGCATAAATCCTAGAATATGAACAACTATGACCAGGGGTTATTTTAATCAGTTGAATACACAAAATCATTCTTGAACTTCATATAGAGCTACCGAAATCAACAAAACAACCAAACAATTCATGAATCATAAACCCCTAATTCGAGCATAAACCCTAAAAACGAATTGAAAATCAAATCAACAAAACACGAAATTGATGGTATGAATAGAAAGTAGAGATCAAGAGGATTGTTTTGGTTACTCACATGATCAAATCGGACAACAGAATCACCTTCGAATCTAGGGGTTAATTCTCTGATTGTTCTTCACCGACACAACCTATTTCTTGATATTTTGAATTTTTTTATAAAATAAAAAATGAAAAAAATAATATGTCCAACTATTTATATTAGTGTACAAATTAATACCCTAAAATAAATTAAGGGTGTTTTATCCCTTAATTATAATAATTAGACCCCAATATAATAATTACGGGGAATAAATTTAAAAATGATAAAATATAAAATTAATGTCAAAATTCTCCAAAATTTGCGAATAATTTGAAAATGCGAAGATATTGGGTTGTTGAATTACGAGTAATTTTATAAAAATAAAAATTCGAATTTTGTTGACTTTAACATCCCGGTGGGGTACCGGTCCGTTGATTTTTGAAAAACAGGAACGACTCCTAAATTACCAGAAAGTACCAAAAACACCTTGAATACATTCAAACGGGCATAAAATTAAATAAAACAAGTACCTTAATAAAGATGCTAATAAATACGCATCCCGATTGCAGGTAGATTCATATAATTGCAGTTTTAACACATATTATTCAATCAAAAAAATTTCTGGCCCGCACGAAAACACACATAACAACTGTAGCATCTAATATCATGGCAATAATCACTTTAAAATTATCAAACACATAATATTTATTTATTTAACTTATAATATTCACATAATTTTCCCCGATATTACAGCGGAGGTAATGCCAAAACCCTTGGAATACTGGCTGCCATTTCTGTTCCTCTACAGTCTTTAGCGATGTGTCCATTTCTTCCGCATTGGAAACAAGTGACATCTGCCTTCCCTGTCGGGAATTCCCTAGAGTAGTGTCCCTTCTGCTTGCTCTTGAAACACGTGACATTTGGCTTATTGCAAATCTCGGTATGCTTCTTCCCACATGTTCTGCAGTCAGGTATTGGTGGTTGGTTGATTCTTTGTTGGTTTGGGGCTGGGAGTCGGTTACCCGTCCTCTGATTTCCCTGTTCTGTCCTTCTGAAATTTGCATTTTCCCGGGCTTGAAATTTCGGCCTCTTGTTGGAACGGTTCAGAAAACTTCCTGGTCCCTTTTCCTTTTGGGACGCTTCACTTTCTCCCTCAATTATCATGGCCTTCTGAACTACGGCTGTATAGGTCGTTAGTTCGAATACCGCTACATTGCTACGAATCCACGGCTTCAATCCCTGTTGGAATCTCTTAGCCCGCTTCTCGTCAGTATCTACCTGTTTTGGAACAAAACTAGCCAATTCAGTAAACTTGGCTTCATAATCAGTGACTGACAAATTTTCCTGCTTCAACTCCAAGAACTTAATTTCCATCTAGTTTTTCATGTGACGGGGAAATACTTCTCCAGAAAAAGCTCCGTGAATCTATCCCAAATTACTACACACTCGCCTTCTAGCGCTTTCTTGGATTCCCACCAGTAATTAACTTCTCCCTTCAAAAAGTAGCTTGCGAAATTCGTCTTCTGATCTGCTTCCACTTTAACCAACGCAAAGGCTTTCTCTATCTCCTTTAACCGGGATCTTGCCTTGGTAGGATCTCTTGAACCTTCAAATTCTAGAGGCTTTACCGACTGGAACTGTTTGAAAATAACAACAGGTACAACTGGTGGTGCTTGTGGCTCTGGACAAAATGGTTGTTGTAACAACTGCTGCTGGAACCGTTGTTGCTGTTGATGTATTTGCTGTTGTATCATCACCATTTATTGTTGCATTAGGTGAAACATTTGGTCCCTGTGGTGGTTATTGTTATTTTGGCATTCGGTATTGTCATTGGATGACTCAGTTCTGGTTTTCTTTTTGGTGTCATGGTTCTGATAATAAAAGAAATGGTTTCTTTGATAACAATTTATTTAAACAGGTGATATGAATAAAGAAACAATTTGTAACAGGAAATTTAAACAGTTGATATTGAAAAGAAAACAATTTATCAAGTATCTAAAACGAGAAATTAAAACAGTTCAAAATTTAAATAAATCACTTGGAAATAATTCAAAAATTTAGGATAATAATTGGTAAAATATGGTTTTAAATAAAATAGCATTTGAGATATATAAAACAGTAAAATAAATATAAATGCTTTAAAGACTGAAATTTAAATTTAATGAAAAAGTTGGAAAAATTCATTTTATATATATATGACACCAGCTACAGGTGCTAGTGCTTGATACAAAAGGGTCTATATCTGGTCCATCATAGCTACCGCTGCTACAAGTCAAAATTAGATACTACACATATACAAGCCTAATCATACTATATTATGCTGCCTCTATCTACATATATCATATCTAGTACAACATATCTGGCTGTCTGGCTGGTCTCAAAATCCAGGTGGCACACGATCTATCTCCTGCTGAAGTGACTCTAACATTGCCTCTTTCAATCTCATAGCTCGACGATATACTGCATCAATACGTACATCCCCATGTCTCAACTCTGCAACCTCCTGTGAAGCTGCTCGGTAAATCTGTCGGAGCCGCTATCTCATAATGTAGTCTGGCCGCAATGCTCTCACTGGTCCAAACTCTCTACTCTCAAACAATCCAAGAATCTCCTTACACTGATCTCTCCACATCTGCATCTCCTCACTCAGCCTGGCATGCTGCTAATATGGCACAATCCATGGCTCACGGAGGTCTCTCTGTGAACCTCTAGTAGGTAGTGGCATCGGCTAATCAATGACCCTACCCATAAACTCGACCTGTGGAAATTGATAAACTCCGGGCACAGGAGCATAAATGGCTATAGGTACTGGAAACAACACTGGTGGAACTGGTGGCTCAAACATCTGAGGGGCTGGAGGTACATCAGGCTGTGGAAGTGGAACCTCTGGCTGCTGTACTAGCACCTGGGGCTCAAGCTCATCCCACTGAGAAAAATCAACCATATCAGGTATATCAAATATCGGAAACTCGAGCGGTGGTAGCTAAGGTATCTCTAGCTCGAAATACGGGAAAAATTCAATAGGATCAGGTACCTCTAACACTGGTGGATCTGGTATCTGCTCTGGTACTAGTGGTGCAATCTCCCGAGGTAGTGGTGGTGGTGGTGGCAGTGGTGGAAATACCTGTACTGACACTGGTGGCAATGTTGGTCCGTATACCGTCCTCTCTGACGAAGATGCTGATTATGCCATCTGACAGAATAATCATAACACATGAAAAGGTCATTTCCCAGTCCTAAAATTACAATTTTCTAATCAAAGAAACTAACAAAATCCTAATACCATTATTCCTATCTTATGTGATCTCCCTGTCTTATCTTAACTCTAATGATCTTGTTTTCAAGGGCCAAAAACTTAACTCTGATGCCAACTTTAACACCCTCCAAATTCGGGGTATAGATCTGGGGTTATACTATCACTAACTACCTTACTGAACCTGTACAATTATAATATAAACAAATAATTACCCCTTCTTATTACTACTCTGGATCTTTTCTAGGTTAAGGTGTGAAAACAAGAACGACAAACCAACATATATTACAACAACTCGAATAAACTGTCCTACAAGCTCTTTCTATTACAATCCAGTTTTCTATTAAAATTTGAAATTAAACATTTTTTATTCAAATTACAACTACAACTTATCCCGTTACACCTGCTCTGGCATCTCAAAACTCTCTTCTGGAATAGGGATAAACACTCTTGGTACCAGAGGGTCCCGCAGCTTAACCAGCTTCTTGACTACTCGGGTTCAGATGGGTTTTATTCTCAATCTTAACTGAAAAACAAGGTGAACAACAATAATAGGGATGAGCCAAAATTATTCAACAAGCCTGCAACAATATGTATATAGTGTAAAGAGAGAAAAATAAATGATCCCGTAACCTGTTGGTTTGAACAACTATCTGTTTCTGTAATGAACAATGAATGCCATTACTGGCTAGTACCAAATGAATTAGACTGGACACAAGAACCAACATATGCACTATAACATGTTGATCGGTTAGGATATAGCACGGATCTATACCCAACTGTATAGACCCCACCAACATATAGGGTACCCAGGAACTATGGCCTAATAATCAAGGGTCTGGTTCATACCCAGGCCGTATCGTAACCATCCAGTCCATAGCTTAACATCCCGAACAATCGGTATGCTTTTGATGTATCCCAACATTGGAATATATCAGAGTATATGTATATGTATATATGTAACAATTGAAATATGAATAAAGGATTCAATGAATTAGGAGAAATCAAGAATTGAAATGAAATAGAAATAAAGGAACAATTGTGTATTAGTGTTTGTGAACAAGAATTATCAAGGTGTAGCTGTCATGGAAAGTTGGAAGCAATTCACTATTCTGAATTTAGAATAGGGGAAAAACTTGCCTGATATGCGCTTCGCCTCGGGTAATTTACAGCTTTCTATCTCCGACTTGATTCGCCTTGCTGGTGCTGAATCTATCAAGGAAAGATATTTGTTTAGTTGACTTACATCGTACGCGTATCTCAGACTGGTACCACGTAGCCCTTATCGTCTACCCATACGAATCTATCCGACTCGTATATAATTATCTAGAAAATAGAGTTCACATAATCACGTAAATCACATAACACATAAGGCACATAATTAATTTAGAATTTTAAATATTTTTAGAATCGATACTAGACCTATATTTGTACTAACAAACAGTATCAGACTCGATTCCCAATTTTTGGGATTTATTGGACTCGTTTTTATTAATGATTGGGTATATAAACAAATAATTATCATAAGCCGACTCGTTCTCGAAAGAAATTATGATTTATAACTATTTTTAATGAAATCGAGTCATTTTTCTGAGTCTAAGGGTCTTTGTTTCTCTTAAATCGGATAGACGGTTTAATTATTATGCAATAAACAAGATTAAATCAATTATTAAACAATTATAAATAATTATTCACAAATAATTAAACCTTAATTATATTTTTAAATAATTATTTAAGAATTATCATATTTTAAAATAATTATTTCCTAATTTTTGAAATTAATTACAATTTATTACAAATTATTTAGTTAAATTGATTAATTATAAATAATTAATCGATTCGAATCAATATTACACAATCTGGAAATATGTAAATAAATAAATAATTATTCACACTCCTACTTCCTAAAATTCGGAACGCAACTCATATTGTTACGAATTATTAGCTTAAACCAATCAATTATCGAACTAATCCATCTAATTAATTAATCCTCCATTACTTAATAATTAGTTAAATAACAAATATTAAATAAATAAGCAAATAAATAGATCAATAAATAAATAAATAAATACATTTTCCAATTTCTAAATTAATAAAATAATTTAAAAATTATTTTCAAAATAATTTAAAAATTATTTTCAAAATAATTTAAAAATTATTTTCAAAATAATTCAGATTTTAATCAAATTATTTATTTGATTTTCTAATTATCAAAAACTAATTCTCTGTTTTTATAAAAAAAGTAAATTAAATTAGAAAATTCAGAAACACAATTCAGGAAAAAAATTAGGGATTTTTAGGATCAAACCGGGGTCGATTTCCGGGTTGGATCCGAGCCGAACCCCGGTCGCGAAGAACACCGCCGGCCAGCCCAGATGTCGGTGCCGGTGGTGATTCTGCGAGCAAAACACGATCAATCAACATGATTTCTGACCGGATTTTTCTGTGTTTTCTATCCACGACCACCCAGGACTCATCATCCTTCTCCTTCGTCGACTGTAAACCCGGAAGCCTCGAAGATCACAGCGGCCCCGACGAACACCGACCACCCCTCCGGCGAGCTTGATATGGGCCATAACAACATCGTTTGGATCGATTTCTGATGGATTTTCATTCCAAATTTCACAAGGAACACGAATATACTAAAATCACAGTCTAACAATCCCTACAACAGATTCTCCGATCAAACCAACCAAAATTCCGGCCAAAACTCGAACTATCGATTTCGTAAACGAAAAATTACACATAATAGCTTAAAATAAAGCTTATAACTTCTATAATCTAACCCGTATCATCAAATCAATCTCAGGTTCATATAAAATCAAAACGAACTAATTAAAAATATACATAAACCCTTGAATAAGAACAACTAATTAGAGCAATCGTTTGATGAAATAAATAGCACAAATCAACTGTAAACAAACATATAAAGCTATCCCAAACATCAATTTCATCCCATAACCCCACAACCAAAAACCCCCAATTTCAGTTTATAAACCCTAAAATACGAATAAAAAAAAATCCAAGCAACCAAAAATGAAACTGATGATATGAAAAGAAAGTAGAGATCATAAGCTTCATTTTGGTTACTCACATGAGCGATTTGGATAACAAAATCAGTATGAAATCTTGGTTTTAATTCTTGAGTTGTTCTTCACCAACACAAATGTTCTTGATTTTCTATTTTTTAATAATTAACTAATTAACTAATTAATAATAAATCAGCCATTTATACTAGGGTTAAAAATACTCCTGATTAAAATTAAGGGCCTAATTATACATCTAATAAAATTAATTGGCTCCAATTTTTATAATTTTTGGGTATTAATTATGAATTTTTTAATATCCAATAAATACAAAATATATGCCAAAAAATCCCAAAAATTGTGAATAATACAAAAATGCAAAGAAAAATGATGTTGATAATTTCATGATCCTATAAAAAAAATGTGATTTTTGTGGGATTTTTGACACCCGAAGGGGCCCGGAAAAGTCATTTTTCGCGAAATAGGAAAATTTGTAAAACATCTATATGTTCAGATATCGATATGGTATAGGCCATACTTGGCAAAATAGGGTTAATGATTTTATATGAAATATCGGCTTTTAAAACAATGTTTGTGTCGTACAACTTTTGATATAAAAGTATTTAACTTACAATAAAATACTCGATAATTACCAGAAACACGTTCTGGTCGAAACCGATAACACATAACACATAGCAGCTAGGGTTTTACGACTCAACACACTTAACAACATAATAATATACATAAATCATTTTTATTAAGATATAATACAAGCGTAATTTCTTGGTTGTTACACCCCTAGATCAAAAACCCCTAATTTTCAATTAAGAACATTTATACGGGTTATAAACCCTAATTTCAAAATTAGAAAATTAAACACGGATTTGGACATGTTATTGAACTCCAAATTCAACATATGATATACCAAAATGATCAGAATCAAATAATCTACAACATGCAAACATCAAATCACACAAACATCAAAATAAAAAATTCAAATTTAAACCCAAATTAATTTGAAAATAAATAAAATTATAGAAAAATCTTAGATGATTTTGCGGTGAAATAAGCAATGGAATCTGATAGTACTCCTCTAGACCTTTGTTTTGATTATTAGAGCACAAAAATCTGACTTCAATAATGCCCTCAAATCTTTGTTTGATTGTGAAGAACATGTTGGATTCTAGGGTTTTTCTTTGGAAATTATATAATTTTTACTGTTTGATAATGATTATATGTACAAAATAAAATACAGTAAGGGCAATTTATATTTACGGAATATTGGTACCCCGTTGGATCATATCGAATATAAAAATAGAATACTTGGTCATTAAGTATTAACAAAACCGATCCAATTCGGTACAGATTTCGGGATAATTATCAAAACCAGACCTTTTGGAACTACGATCTTGGTCTCAGCGTTTTGGTTACATGAATTACGAGAAGATATTATAATTGTTTAATCAAAATATCTTGTTTCTCGAAAAGAAGGGTTTCATCGCTTTACCGAAACGAATATTATATCGAAAAATTTGCGCCAAGACTCGCACGGGTAAAACTAAACTCTGGATCGAAAAAGTCGAAACATGGAAAATGCTCGAAATAATCATGTTAGGTTAGAAATGAGTTTTTCCGAGGCTTCCGGGTTGTAAAAATGTAAAATGATTGAAGTTGGACGATTCCCCATGATACAAAATTGTTTATAATTACTCGGAAAAATAATTTATTAAATCCATAAATCCTTTTTAAATTCATATAACAACATATAAATTAATATAAAGATATAAAAATTATCTATACTTTATTTTGGACATATTAAAATCAAAATACTCAAATTTTACCACAAATAAACATCCAAACACAGATATCAATTAACTGATAATACACCAAAAGTCACATAATAATCACATAATATTTATTTATTGACAAAAATAATAATACGTCATATCCCGGATATTACATCCGCTGCTAGTCATCATAAGTATCTATCAATATTCAATCTCATCTCTTATTCTATTTGTCACACAGACGCCTCTATCTACCCTTTGTTTCACCCAAACCCAACGTACGGATTGAAAGTTATGACTAACACTGGCAAACAATGAACACATAAGCATATCGCACATATTATCACATTATTCATATCAACTGACATGTACTCATATTTACGTATCAATCATTTTATAACAAAATATTAAAATAGATAATATAAGCTTCCAACCACTTTTCGTTTCGTTTGAATCTGAGTTACGGATCAAAAGATACGATTAAACAAATTTTCTGACACTTATTAGCACATAACTCATTTAACATGCAAACACCTATTTCACGTATCATATATTTCATATAACACTAGTACAAAAATAGCCATTCGCGTCTGTTGAAAAAGCTTATTTGCGTCTGTTCTCATCAGACACGTATGGAGGAGTCGTATTAACTAGAGAATATATGTGGCTGTTGGGAAACAGACACATATGATTTATTGCGTCTGTTTCTGACAGACGCGTAAAATATAAAACATCCGCATAAAGCAGGAACTTTTGCGTCTATTTCTTTTAACACACGCTAAAAGGTGTTTGCATCTACCCATATCAAACGTATAAAGTCAAAAACCAGACGCAAAATGATTCTTTTATATGTCTGCTATACCAGAACAGACGCAAAACATTTTATTTTTTAAAAAAAATATTCAATATTTTCAGCTAGCACCTTTCTGTGGATTCTGCTTACCATATGCAAATTCAAAATCCAATATATACCTCAATCACAATAGTACTTAGATTACTAACTGAGAAAAATAAAATTGTACTTTCAAGTAACAAAAACTAACATTTAAACTTGTTCCACAAAAATACAATATTAGCGATAAACCAACATTTTCCCTATATATTGAAATAAAAAACTACTTTCCTACCATTCATGAACTTTGTTACAAGTTAGTTTCAGAAAAATAAGTTTTAGTGTTGTTGACTGTTCGTGCTTTATAATCTTGTGATCTGGCTTGTTTGAAAAAAGCATGCTACTCTGTGTTACCAATTTCTTTGCAAAACTCTGTTTCGGAGGATCTTTAACAGGACAACTTGCAATCATTTTTTGAAACACTACTGAGAAATAAATAGAACAAAAATCTTATAGAGGGATATGATCAATATCTGCATCATAAATCATAACTGTGTATATTAATTTAGTACAGTTATGATTTATAAATATAAATATGAACACAACACAGAAGAACACGAGCATAAGATACATAATTTCTATACCATGAGCTTTCATATCCTCTAGTTTAAAATCCCACCCACTAATCCTTGTTTTACATTCATCCTGGAAAAATTTGTAAATTGGAAAACACATAGATAATTGATAGTATAGTATATGATAAACAAAATATTTAGCATACTCGATCTATAATGCATACTCCATCCATAATCCAGCTGTGGAAAAGTATAAAATGCCATACTGTTTAAGTCAACATGTCCACAAAAATTTAATTTGGCGATAAAAAAAATTGTACAAAAAAATTTCAGCATATCAACTTCTAAATACCACCACTAGATAATGTGTAGTTGCAAGTTTAAGGTTTTTAAATGATGCTTACCTAGACAAATTATAGGAGAGCATGTCAATAATATTATCAAATAAGATTTTTTGATACTTTTTATGGCAATTTTTATGCCACAAAAATTGCATCCTAAAGATAAGTTTAAATAAATGAACTTTTGGGTGAATAAAGCTCACCTACTGTGGTATCCTCCTTGCAGACCGTAGTTGCAGTTGTGGGTTCTTGTCTTAAGAACTTTGCACCTTTGATCCCGTATATAACAATTTCAAGAATAAAAAAACACTTAATATCTTAGAAGACAACAAAACGTTAACAAAAAAAAAACAAAACAATCAGGACTACCTGTATCACAACTGCTACTAAGACCTTTACAGATCCTAGCAATTACAAATGAGGGCATTTGAACTATAGCATGGTACTCAGCTTCTAGCCAAGATATTCACTATCAATCTAAAGTTAAAGCTATAGGCAATAATCAAATCTAAAATCTATATGATGAAAAAATCAATGGAATTAAAATCTTAGTTTGACAAAAGAAATGAAAGTAATGCTCTTAAAAATAGTTAAATGATGCCCTTAGATACCACGCAATGTTAAAAGTAATTTCAATTTAGATTAAAGCACAGCTCTCCACAACTACACCAGTACTTGAATTCTTCAGAGAAAAAATCAATTATTACCTTAGAGTGAGTGGATGTCCAGTACAAATTTTTTGCTCTAGTGTACCTATCAACAATTTAGACACGTCTTCACTCAAAGCATCTCCAAATGAATATCATTATCTAGTGTGCGCACACGTGAATAGTAATTTGTATTGCTGCAATTACCAGGCTATAGGACAGAGGTCATAAACAAGAAAAGAATTACTACCCATGTAATGAATCTGATATCATCCAACAAGGAAGAAAAAAAGCAACCACCAAGACAACAAATTACCTATTTATTTTATGTGGAGTTAGGTGAAATTCCATATATTATCTATAATTTTCCTTTCCATGTTTCTCGGGATGCTACAAGAATAAAAAATACAAGAAATTAATCATAATTCATTAGGTAGATATGGTCATATGATTATTTAAAGTCCAGGATGCTTAAGCAAGAAAAGTTTCATTACCCTGATACCTTATTTAACAGCAACATATCCTCCAAAAATATATACAGTGCCTTTGTGCCATTTTTTTATAAAAGAACCAATGAACAGTGCTTCAATACTTGTATTCAAGTTGAAAGAGATGATAGTTAATGAATGCTTGTGTATAAGTGATTGTTGACCTACTAAATGATTTTATATAGAAGCTATGTAAATATACATATATTTTTAATAGTTATGTTTGCTAAGGTTCATGATAACTTAAATCCAACATAGGTATGCATATAACAAGCAGCTTTTAACTTTTAAATTAACTCAAACAATGTACACAAAAAAAGATTCTTCAACTAATAAACCATGTCCGGAAAGCAAGTCAAGACACAAACCTTAATGGTTTTCACAATCTGGTCGAGTCCACTCTCACAGGATAGAGAAGTTGAGATCACTAAATATGTGTCGAAAAAATATATGACTGTGACGTTTTATATCAGCAAAGGCATTGTATATATTTTTAAGCTACATATACCTATTTCCAAGAAGTAATCCCACCAAAACATACGCAAATGAATAGACGTCTATGTTTGTATTCTGAACTCTGCTACACCAAATTTACGTTTGGGGCTCGGTAGTATCTAGAAAAGATGTAACTAACATTTGGCTCTTTTTTTACCTGCATAATTGGACCAATTAAACTAGTAAATATTTGATCATAAATGAAAGACAATAAGTAAAATTTCTTTAATAATTGAATTTTTGGAAATAAAAAACAAAAGTTTAATCCTCAAAAATACAAAATTTAAATTAGTGCACTCAAACTAAATATTAATTACAACTCAATGCTTCTTTAATGCTGCGGAGTATAATTTCGATACCGAAAATTCAAGCGCAGTAATATAGTTTTAATTAAATAAGGAAATAGTTCATACAATTTCTCAAGAGCTTTAACAATTTTTCTGGAGATGCTTGTATTCATCATCTGCAGGAAAATATTCCGGATTTATAGCTAGAATGTGCATCACCTGATGCATTGTGAGATAGTGCGGCTAAACTAGTACCTTATTCAATCAATTATCCTTGAGTTGTTCATGACTTTAAATGTACATAAGTTAATGTACATAAATCTAAGTTCATGTAATTCTTTGTTATGTATCTTCTGACAAAGATGATGTACATTGTAGCGAACCCACTTTATATGACATAAAATAAACAGATTGAGCGAGACAGTTACAAAAGAGGAAATTTTATTAATATGATTATGTTTCAATTACATTTATATAACTAGACTTGTTATTTTCATATGTTAAATTATACAGTACTAATTTTTTGGATTAGGGTTTCAAATTGTCGATACCAGGGTCAGAAACTAATTCGCAAGAGCAGTGATGATATCATTGCAGCCTTGTGACACTGAACACCGTAAAACAAATTACTTCTCTTTCTCCAATTTCCACAGTTGACACATTAAAATAACAAGCTCCTAATACAACTCTGCAAGCAAACTTAACATAACAACCTGAAGATCTAATACCTTGGCAATTTGTGCAACTGCTTAAAAAAAGAACAAACTTTAATTATAAGTATTGCAATATACTACATGAACTAATTCTTAATATACACCTAATCGTCCTACATGGTTTAAATAAGAGTATGATAAAATAAGGGAACTGAACAATTTAGGAGTCCAATAACTGAAGAATCAACACTCTTTACCTGATTGCTAAATATCTTCATGAGAATTTTTTGGATCCTACAACTGAAACTAAACAATCATACTTAAGACAACAAAAACAATGTCGAGACCCACATACCTAATACTGAGTAAAAAATCAGGGCTTCAGTCGGTGTTTCGAGATAAAGGTACTCCTTGAACGACTTGAATCTAGTTTTCTTGGAATTTAGTTTGTGATTAGCATAGATATTGATAATTAGTGATTGGTCATAGTTGTAACTGCTTACACTGATGGATAGAGACTAATAGATAGAAAAACGGAGTACAAGGTAATCGAGGTTTGGGCCCAATCTATTGATCTTACAATTTCACATTTTAGTTTTGATTTTTAAA
This sequence comes from Apium graveolens, assembly GCF_009905375.1. NCBI lineage: Eukaryota > Viridiplantae > Streptophyta > Magnoliopsida > Apiales > Apiaceae > Apium > Apium graveolens. Next base: position 303,336,248 of record NC_133648.1, on the reverse strand, counting down.
TTTAAGTTACCTTATATGTCTGTTTTAGTATACACAGACACATATAATTTATTTATACACGTCACATGGAAACAACAATCATATATAAAATTCAACAGACATATAAAATAATTTTATACGTCCGTTGTACCTCAACAAATACATAATCATTTATTATTCTTGTATTTCCGTATGTGGAGAGTAAAACAGACGTAAAAACTACTTTATGCGCCTGGTATGCATATAACAGACGTAAATAAGGAGACGCATATGGCAGTTTTTGTACTAGCGAACATATGACTCGGTTTAAAATAACATTCGACTCGGTATGTTTAGGACTGAAACCGACTCGAAATAAAACTTTTTGATAGTTACGCGACTCAGAATAATTTGCAAAATCAAGTAACCTTTCGAAACGAAAGATTTTATGTCTCGAAAGTATTTTTAATAGAAGCAAAATGTTTTTCTGAGTCTAGACGCATTAATTTCGTATCAAATGGATGAACAGTCTATTTTATTGAAAATTTATTTTCATATATATATTTAAACTATTTTTAAAATTATTTTTATGGTTTTATAATTTTAATAACTATTTTTGGGAATTTATAAAATTTAGAAAATAATATTTTGTCAATTATTTACCTCTAAAAAATTTTTTGATTGTATTTAAGTGTAAATTTAGCATTAAATTCAAGAATTTTTCAAAATTTCATGAAATTTATATTTTCTCAAGTTTTGAATTTATCGAGAATTTAAAAATTATTTTGGAAATTTTTCGGATTATATTCACCCGCAAATTTGTTCGTTAAATCATAAAATGCGGGTATGTTGCACAATTCAAAAATATTTTAAAAATTATGAAAATTTTATTTTATTTATTTTTAAATATTCCCAGAATTTTAGAAGTAATTCGGTAATTTTTTGAGTTAGTTTTACTCGCAAATTTGTTCGATAAATCACGAAATGCGGCCATTACGCGCGATTCAAAAATGATTTAAAAATTATGAAAGTTTAATTTTATTAGTTTTAATTACTCTTAGAATTTTAAAAGTATTTTGGTAATTTTCGGGTTATTTTCACCCACAAATTTGTCACTTAAAAAGCAAAAGCGGTAAAGAACCGAGTTGTGCAGTACATACTACATACCAATTCCATTACACGTGTCTTTGTTTTTTGCTTATTATCAGATGCATGTTCTATACGTGTCAGTTTACCGTTTGTAATGTATATATATATAATACAAAAATAAACACACGCACGCACCCTCTGACCCCCCTTTTATTTCTTTTTAACAAACAAATCCTCCATTCTCCTTATCTTTCCCCGAGTGCCTTCCCCCTTATCCCTTTTCTTTTCTTTCATTTCCCTGTTATTTTCTCTCCCTCTTTTCTCTCTCTCTCCTTTCTCTCGTATTTTTATATATTTTCAACTTTCAAACCGTCCAAATTTCAATTATTATATATAAAAATGATCAGCGCATCGATACATACACATAAGTATATATATTTCAAGGTTTTGAGGATATAATTTGTGGGGCATATTTCCGTGTTGATTTATTTTTCCGGGTGTAAAAAATGAGTTTGACGGTGCTGATTACTCGAGATGACATCTCAGCGTGTATATGTCTATGACTATTAATTTCAGATTTTTCTGGAGATATTTTCCGGACATCAGATTATCTCTTGGGATGATCAGAATTTATTTTGGGTAAGGATTTCGAGATTCCGCTTTTGTACTTGAGTATATTATAACATGTTAGTATTTACATATTTATTTCATAATTTTTAGAAGTTCTTATAGAAGTCGCTTTTGTCCGTACTTTTCGTTTCTCGCGTTTTTATACGTGCAAATATAAATTATTGTGTAATTTGAATTTATAAATTTTATTAGAGCAGAGTTGGATTGTATTATTTGGGATTGATCTTGAGAGGTTCCGACCCCGGGAAAAAGTCAGTTTTACAAAAACCTTATTTCGAATTTTTTTTTAAAGTATTTATTTCAATTTCAAATTATTATCTTTTATTATTTTTGAAAATCATAATTTTATTTAATTGTTTATAATGTGTTTTGATTAATTATTTATTCATTAATCTATTAATTTTATTTATAAATAGTTAAATAAAATATAATTATTTATAATTAAGCCCAATAATTCTTAAAATAATTATTTTGAGCTTTTAAAAAAAATATATTTAGGTATTTAAAAAACAATTAATATTATTATTAATTGATTTATTCATATTTTATTCATAATAAATAGACCGTTCATCCGTTTAATACGAAATGAACGCGTCTAGACTACGAAAAATATTTCGCTTTCATTAGAAATACTTTCGAGACCCAAATTCTTTTATTTCGAAAGGTCGCTTGTTTTGCGAGTCGTTCTGAGTCGATTATTGATCGATAAATCATATTTTGACACGATTTCAGTTTTAAACATACCAAGTCAAATGTTTTGACGAACCGAGTTATGTGTTATATAAATTATGTGATACGTGAGTTATGTGTTTACATGTTATATGAATTACGTTTGTACGTGGGTCAAGAGTCTTATGTTTGACTGTTATATTTATATGCGGGCTATCGTATGGGTATATGATAGAGTTTTGACGCACAGTTCGTCGGATAATTATCGCTTAGATGAATAAAGTGTATCTTTTAATTATAGATGCGGGTCATTCGAGACGATCAAAACCAGACGTTGGATAAAGAGTGAAATGAAATGGTATTGCGTATCAGGCTTGTACCAATACCATGAGCAGCAGACCAGAGAATTAACAAAGTAAACGATGGTGATGTCTTGAGGCAGAATGACAAAATAATTGTGTTATTGCGAGTATGACTAATGGCTAAACACCAAAGGCAAGTATCCCTATCTTTACTTATCGGTTAAGTGATATTTATTTTGAATCCGATTATGCAAGTTTCTCTATACTATTCTAATTCCAGAATAGTTAAATGCTTTACATAAATGATTGATTCTGTTAATACTAGTACTCTTATGCTATTCTAGGTTCTGAATAGTTAAATTTTTTTACTTATCCAAATATTGGATTTATAAATGTTTTATACTTTGAGAATAAAATGGTTTTGTTTCGAGTATTCCTGCCAAGTGAAAGGAGGAACAAAATTTATAAGGGTGTGCATTATTATGATCCCTTTCAATAAATAGATTTTAAGATTGGATGGTTACTGGTTATATCGTAGGTGAATGAGACATCGGTCCAACTGTAATATCTTGCAAATCGAATATATGCCTTTTTCTGGCGCCCTATAGGTACGGTATGGCTGCGGAATACCGTTATCTATATTTATGTTATGGCTGCGGGATACCGATGCTGTTTCGTGACCGATCATTAGGAACAACATAAAGTATTATTGGTTCCAATATAAATTGCAATCTAAATTTCTAAATTATGTTGACAATGTTGGGTAATGAATACAACACATGGGGGAGGGATGAACGTGTTTTGGACAATTTTAATGGCTTTTTGATTATCTTAAACTAGATGAACAGGCAGATAAGAAATGTGACAATATTATGTTAACTGGACTAAAGAAAGTGCACACAATATTTCAAAACTCACTTAATTTTATATAAAAATCACGCTAGTGTTTTGCTAAAAATTTCTGGGTTTCGGTATGTTAAGAACTCGGCTTCTCTCTTGAGAGTTACAAGATTTTCTAGATCTATTTTGTTACACTCAAAAACAAAACATTCAGTGTTTACTTTATAGAACAGTAAACACTGGTTTTACACAGCATGCAATATCATGTATTAAACCCTACTTTAAGTTAACTAAAAATTTCTATTCAGGCTTAGTGTATCTTTGCAAATCGTGCATGTCTGTGACTTTACTTTGTCAGTTAATATTGGCCTTTGATCTTGTACTCTTCAAACTGGTTTTTGTAGACTTTTCAAATCAGTGATTGATTTGTTTGTTGATTGATAATCTTGGATATTTAACTGATCTGCATTCTGTACTTGAGTTTTACATCGAGATCTCCAGTTTGGTATATAGAGAACTCGACATCTTGATAAGTATCGTGGCTTATCGAGATGTCTTATTAGTCTATAGTTGTTTTGACTTATCGAACTCTCTGAGTTCTCTATAAGAGAAATTGGCTTGTCGAGGTCTCTAATCTTCATGTCTTCATTTTGGCTTATTGATATCTCTGAGTTCTCTAGTGAAGAAATGACTTGTCGATATCTCAGAGATCTCTAACGATATTTAGACTTATCGATATCTCAGAGATCTCTAGTGATATTTAGACTTATCGATGTCTCAGAGATCTCTAGTGATATTTTGACTTGTCGATGTCTCCAATCTTCATGTCTTCATTGTGGCTTGTCGATATCTCTGAGACTTCTCTATAAGCTTTTCCTGACTTCTCGATAAGTCATTTTGTACTTCTCGAATGACTTCTCTGCAAGACATAATCTGAGACTTATAGATTTATTGACTTAAAATGTTTTTCCCAAAATAGATTTATTCAACTCCAAGCTTCTTCACATTGTCTCTGAGGCATGATCTTCATGATCTTCTTTCAGAGTTTATTCTTAGACTTGAGACTGTTTACAGAAAAATACTCCAGTCTAATCTATTTACACTTTTACAGACTTAAGTGATATAATACAGAATGCAAAATTAGATTATCATACAACTTAGTTAGGGCTGTCAATTTTGACTTAGTCTTGTTAAAGCACAGGCATGTCTTACACAACAATCTCCCCTAATTTGTGTGAAGATTTCTTATAAAAAATTCATGCCTGTTAACAAGACTATAGGCATGTCTTACACAGCAATTCCTTTCTTTCACCCACACATAACATACAGTTCTACAGAACCTTGTGATTGTATCATTATCCTTCATCAAATTGATCACTCTTTTGAATTCTGTGGTTAAAAGTGTGTCCATTAAGTTGTTGTCAAGTAAAGTGGAAGAACCATCATCACAATATATTCTGATTTTTGTATATGATACAATCCAGACTCTGACTAGTTCTTCAGCTAGCTATTGAAATTATTCTTCATCTGTGAAGCACCAATTTAGTGGCAGAAAGTCAGATTGATCATAACAATTCCAGAGAGATCTTTCAGTAACTTTTAGTTGCTTTGTTTTTCTTCTAATAGATTTAAAGTAGATTTTGGTGGGTGGTTCAAATGAAGGTAGGTTTGAGATTTTATTAAGGCTTGTTTGGCTGGTAGTGATTGAAATTCTGAGAAGAGAGTTTGCAGTTGGCTTATATAAGAATTTTGGCTTTGATGTGAATGATGGTTGAGTGTTTGAGCTAAAAGGTTTAGAGGATTTGATTTGGTTGATTTGGATTGGTAGGGATTGTTTTTGTGGTCCTGAACCATCTTGTCTTTTCTTCCTTCTCCTTTCTTCCCCTTTCTTCCTCTCATCTTCCTTCTTCTTTTGATCTCCTTTCTTCTCCTTTTCTTTGTTGCCAGTTGCTCTAGAAGATTGACTTGCATTTGAGCCAGAAGGTTTTTGCTCATCATGCTTCTGCTCATCATCATCCATGTCATCTTTTGAATTGAGTTGCAGATTTGGAAACATGGTATCAACATTTAGTAGATACTTGTCCAGGATCCTTATCATATCCTCATCTTCAGCCTTCTTGTTTTTTTTGTACTTTAGATCAGATTGAAAAGTCATGATCAGCCTCATGTTTGATTTGACACAATTTTTGGGAACAGTAAGCTGTTTGCATTGTTTGGTTCTTGGACAGATGTAGGCCACCCCTTTATTTGGATATAAATAGGCTTCAGGAAAAGCTGCTATCTTTGCATTTTTGAGCTCATGAAGTAATTGGGTGTCCTCTGTGATGACTACATGTATCTTGTCAATCATTACATCCAGCTCAGATGCTCTTAGAGTTCTGAGATTTGAAAGAGACACCCGAAGACATCTGTCCAAACTACCATCATTAATATTTACAACAATTCTCTTCTGCAATTAGTTTTCAATATTCACAACCACTGCCCTAATGGAGTTGATGGTCTTGGCCAATGCTCTTTTGTATGTGATGTAGTTGTTTTGAAGAGACATCCTCAGGACTGTAAGAAGTTCACTAAATTCTTGATCTTGATTTGGTCCTTCTGCTGCCTTTTTGAGTCTTCCTTTTCCCATATCTTGAAATTGTTGAGTTTGTGAAGAACCTTGACCATGTTGAATTGATGTGATAGGCTCCTTCTATTTAGATTTACCAGCATCCTTGGATTGTTGAATCCTAGCTTCAATCTCCCCTTAGTCTTGGGAACAGGCATGAGTAGGGGAGTTGGTAATTCCGGCCTTACATCTTCAGGTAATGAGGGCAATGGATATTGAGCTTCCCCCTGATGGCTCCCAAAGCTACAGAATTCTGCATTTGGAGATGCTTATGAGAGTCCACCAAGGTTTTGATATATGTTTGTTGACTCTGCACCAGAGATGTGAGAGCTTGTACTTGTGCATTTATTGAGTTATTTGAGGTTTGAAGAGAAGACACTTGCTGATGAAGTTCTTGAATTTGCATGGTTGATGAGGAGTGAGATGTGGAGGAAGTAGAGACCTCAAAAGTATCCCACACAGCCTTCTTAATTTCTTCCATGAACAAGGCTGAAGGAGTGTATCTGCTAGAATGCATTTGATCCAGCTTCAGTTTTGAGTCATTGGAGTTAGTGATATGATTTTGAACTTGGTCATACAGGGCTAAAAATGAGGTTCTTAGATTCTTGACACTAGTTTCCACCCCATTTAGATCATACCTAGACATTTGATCACCAAAGGTTGTAAATTTGTTCTTGATCTTTATCTGTGAGGGAATGATTTGATCTATCTTTTCTCTAGCAATCTTCATAATCTTGTCTTGATGCCCGGTTAGAGTAATTTTAGGTGCTTTTCCAAAGTTGTGGAAAGCTTTGATTTGAGCTTTATATACCTCATTTACTGTATCATATACTTCTTGTGGGGATAAGGATCTAGCATTGCTCGCAAAGATGGTTAGATACTCTTCCCTGAATTTAGCTAGCGCAACATCCATTTCAATTGAGAATTCTTTATCCAACCATGCATCACAGTTTGCATCCTGACCAGCTTCATCAATAATCTTAGCTTGTTGTTCTTCAACATCTGTCTAGTAGGATAGCATGTTGGCTTCGTAATCTTGATTCGACATGTTAGATGTGAGAAGCTGCTATGAAATGTGAGCAAGGCCACCAATTTGGTCTACCATGAGATCATCAACTGTGGAAGGTTGAGATGCAGCTTATTGTAGCCATTGGGATATGAGTTTAGGTCCTTGTTGTTGAGAAGTGGAAGGTTGATTGGTTGGGTGAGAAGGAGATAATGTGACAAAATTACTTGTGACAGGAGTCACAGTTTTACTCATAGATTGCTCTGTGTTTATGACAGGGTGTTGGTCTCCACTTGTGGTGGGAACCTCCAGTTGAATTGGAGGGGATTTGGCTGGGTTACTATCATGTGCACCAGCCTCAAACCCTTGTGCTTCTTGCAAAGCACTGTCACATGAATGTGATGTTCTTGCCTCTTCCATAGAAGGGTCATTGGCAATTGTACTCCCAGCATCAATTATTAGTGCAATTTTAGCCAGGCTGATTTGCATATAAAGGTGCATATGTAACCACCATGGGATCTTCAATAAAAACTGATGAATCCCCCATGTTTATGATGGTGTCATCAAGGTCTACCCCATCTAGTAGCCTCTCACCATCTAAATTTGGTGTCTGGGTGGTAAGCAAGGTTTCTTGAACAAAGTCACTTGAGTAGGGTTGCACTTGAGAATTAGATTCAAGTAAGAAGAAGAAATTTTAGAGATTAGATTTATTGATTAAAAGTGAGTGTTGGAAGCTCCCCCTAAATAAATGAGGGAGCTTCAAGGGATGTGCTCTCCTTGTGTGTGCCATCCTTATTTCTCCTCCCATAAACTTGAATTTGTTCAAGTTATGGTTGTGAAGACTTTGTACAAGGTGCATTTGGTCTAATGCTCTTTTCAATAGAGACATCCTTTTGAGAGGGTGCCTCTAGAATCTGCTTTTATCCCTTGTTTACAACTACATCCTTTTGAGAGGATGCAGAGGTGGCTTTTGTGGTCAACTCTAAGTTTTTAGCCTTCTTTGGTTTTCTCTTGACCAAGGGTAACTCGGGTTCTATTTTTTTTCTCACTACTCTCATTTATAATTAGTAGAGGTGCCTGCTTTCTCTTCTTTTTACTCACTTCACCCTTTTGAGAGGATGAAGTGGTTGGCTTCCTAGCAACTATTGGTATAGAAGAAGGGGTCTCAACAGTGGAAGGTCCCTGTTGGTGTTCCTGTGTTTGTACTTCCACAGGTTTAGGGACCATTGTTATACTAAATTTGAGCATTTGTCCTCATGTCAAGCATGGGGTAAGGGTAAGTCTTAAACCTCTCCAACACGAATGGAGTGATTTTGAGACTGACAGTTACTCTGTTCTTTATAACTAGTGATCCAAATAGAATTTTGGACACTTGCTTACAATTTCCTATTAATGATCTATTTACACCATCTATCAAATGTATATCATTTACTTTATATTTCAAAGCAGACATAATGAATCTAGAAAGTAAAATTTCCTTACCTCTTGATTCTAATGGCATTGTTAGCCTTGTGCTCAATTCCTCCAATATGTAGTGTCCTGCATTGATCTGTTTGTTGTGAGCCATTGAGTAGACCAGCTTCTGGACAACACTAGAGATGCTGTCAAATCCAGACTTCCTGCAGGTGAAGGCTCTTATCACCGAATCAAAGAGAAAAGACCACTCCCTCCTCAGGTTCTTCTTGTTCATGCTTGCCAGATTAATCTTTTCAGAATAATTGATGAAGTCCATGTATTCATAAAGCTCATTCTAAGTTGGATCCTCCACTAGCTTGTCAGTAGGTATTCCCAATGCCATGGTGACATCATTCTCAAAAATCTCCACTTGTTGGCCCTTGATTGTATGGTTATCACTATTGATGCAGCCTGATTCTCATGCACAACTGTTCTTGTTACTGTTGTATTCCAGAAATCCCCTAAGACATACAAGTAACGCACATGATTAACAGTAAGAGCTCCCATAAAGTATGTTTTAGACAGAAATTTTACAAAGCTTTTGAAAGTTTCAAGAGCTTGATTTGCATTTAAAAATGCAAGAAAGTTGGTCTCTTTTGGGATAAAGGGTACAATAATATTTGCAACCATTGAGAAGAGTATGAAGTTTAGTGGGTAAGAAAAATTGAAGAGAAAGAGTTCAAAACGAGAGAGAAATCGGTTTTGATCTGAAAATTCTAGGTCACTTAGAGTTCTCGAAGGCGTAAGTATGTATATGTCGAGATGTCTGAGTATTTATAGTAAAAGAAAATGACTTATCGAGAACTCAAAAAAAACGTTTGGAATTTGCTTATCGAGAAGTCATTTTGAAAAGTGAGTTACATATTGAAATGTCATTTTAATTTACTCTTTTAAAGAACTAAAACTGACTAGTCGAAATGTCAAATAAATACTCAGTTTGTCTAAAATTGATTGAATTGTTTCCAATTTTCATTTTTATAAATCCAAATAAAATCAAAGTAAATTTATCAAGAGTAATTTACCAAAATCATTTATTGAATTTAAATTATTTCAGTTCTGAGTTATTTATAAGTCTAAAATGTACATGTAGAGAACTCTGTGAGTTAGCACTTGTAGAGATCTATACAATGACTTATCGATAAGTCATAATAAAGCTTATCGAGAAGTCCCTCGAGAAGTCAGAAAATTGACTTGTCGAGAACTCACTTGAGAAGTCTTAAAATAATGTGTCGATAAGTCAATTTGACTTATCAAGAACTCAGTTCTTTATATACTCTTGATTACTTTGGTTCTGCCTTGTGCTGATTTTACATATTGACAATGTAAATCAACATTTAGATATTTTTCTTAGAATTGAAAAATTCTAAGCTAAATTTTGAATTTTGAAAAATAAATATACAGAGATTTCTGAAATATTTATAATTCATATTTTAGTTAATTTCCAATTAATCAAATGAATTATGATTTATTAGAAATTAATATGCTGCAAAACATTAGCTGAGTTCTTGCCTTAGGATGAAAAATTAAGCATTCCAATTTCACCTAGAAGTCTAGTGAAAGTTGCTTCATCCAAAGGTTTAGTAAAAATGTCAGCTAATTGTTTTTCTGTTGAAAAAAAATGAGCTCAATGGTACCATTTGTAGCATGTTCTCTAATAAAATGGTACCTTACATCAATGTGTTTTGTTCTAGAATGACTAACCGGATTAGGGACAATAGATATACCACTAGTAATTTCACACATAATTGGAATTTTGTCTAACACTAGGCCATAGTCCATTAGCTGATTTCTAATCCAAAGTACTTGAGCACATCAACTTTCAGCAGCTATGTATTCAGCCACAGCTGTGGAAGTTGATACCGATTGTTGTTTTTTGCTATACCAGAATACAAGTCTCTGTCCTAGAAATTGACAGCTTCCACTAGTGTTCTTCCTGTCGACCCTGCATCCAGCAAAATCTGCATCTGTGTATCCAACAACTTCAAAACCAGTTCCCATAGGATACCATAATCCCAAGTCTGGAGTCCTCTTCAAGTATCTGAACATCCTCTTCATAGCCATCAAATATGATTCTTTTGGATTGACTTGAAATCTTGCACACAGACATGTTGCAAACATAATGTCTGGTCTACTTGCAATTAAGTATAGCAAAGATCCAATCATTCCTCTATAGCTTGAGATATCTATATTCTTGCCCATTTTATCTTCATCCAACTTTGTAGCTGTAGACATAGGTGTAGATGCAGGTGAACTATCAACTATACCGAACATTTTCAATAAATCTTTGATAAACTTAGTTTGGCTGATGAAGATTCCATCACTTCTTTGACTGACTTAAAGTCCAAGAAAGTAACTTAATTCTCCCATCATACTCATTTTATATTCACTTTGCATAAGCTTAGAGAATCTTTGGAAAATCTTTTCATTTGTAGAACCAAAGATAATATCATCCATATAGATCCGAACTAGAATCATATCATCACCATGCTTCTTGTAGAAGAGAGTCCTGTCAATAGTACCTCTAGTGAATCCATGCTTAATCAAAAATTCTGACAGTGTGTCATACCAAGCTCTAGGTGCTTGTTTAAGTCCATAGAGAGCCTTGAGTAACTTGTATACAAAACTTGGAAATTCTGGATCTTCAAAGCCAGGTGGCTGTTGCATATAAACCTCTTCTTCCAACTCACCACTAAGGAATGCACTCTTCACATCCATTTAATATACCTTAAAATTTGAATGTGCAGCAAATGCAAGAAAAATCTTTATTGCTTCAAGTCTTGCAACTAGAGCAAAAGTTTCATCCTAATCAATTCCTTCTTCCTGTGAGTAGCCTTTTGCAACCAACCTTGCTTTGTTTCTGGTGACTATTCTATTTCCATCCATTTTGTTCCTGAACACCCACTTTGTTCCAATTATACTTCTGTTCTTTGGTGCAGAAACCGGTTTCCAAACTTTTTTTCTCTTAAACTGATTTAGCTCTTCTTGCATAGCAGATATCCAATCAGGATCAAGAAGGGATTCCTTAGTTTTCTTTGGCTCAATTTATGAAAGAAAACATGCATGAAGGCATTCATTTGTAGTTGCACTGTCAGTCCTCACTCTAGCAGTTGGGTCACCAAATAATTGCTTCTCTAGTGTGACTTCTATCCCATTTTCTGATGTAGGTTTGTTGACTTGAGTTTTCTGTGTTTTCTCCATCATTGGCATGACTTGCAGAACCTTCCTCTCTTTCTCCCCCCTGAGTTTTCTGTGTTTTCTTCATCATTGGCTATCAAATTCATGTTCATGAGATGAGGTTCCATTCTCATGATTCACTTGTTCAGTTGACTCGTCATCTATTCTATAATTTGTGTTGACTTCAGCTTCATCATCAGAATTGCTATCAATGTTGAGATTTTCAAACTTTAGGGCTTCTGCTTCATTTTCATCAAGGCATTCCAAGCCCGGGAACTTGTCATCATCAAAAGTAACATTTGTGTTTTCTATAATTTTATTTTGTCCAAGCATATAGACCTTGTCCTTTAAATTGCCTCAAAAACTTTAGAGTCAAATTTTATGATGACAAGTGCCCGGGCTTGGAAGGCCTTTAAATTGCCTCAAAAACTTTGGAGTCAAATTTTCCCACATATTCATAGTTGACATTTAAAACATAGCACTTGCTTCCAAACACATGAAGATGCTTCATAGTAGGCTTCCTTTTAGACAAGATTGAGCAGGGTGATTTTCCAAGATTCTTGTTAATGAGATATCTGTTTTGAGTATAACATTCAGTGTTCACAGCTTCTTCCCAAAAATTAGTTGGCAATTTTGCATTATGTAGCATTGTTCTAGCAGCCTCTACTAGTGTTCTATTGTTTCTCTCAACTACCCTATTTTGTTGAGGTGTTCTAGCAGATGAGAATTCTTGAACAATGCCTTTGTCTTTGTAAAATTCAGTTAATGTTGCATTCCTGAATTCTGGTCCATTATCACTCCTCAATCTTTTCACACAATTCTGATCTTCAACCTGCTTCTCAATCTTCTTGATGTGCTCAATTATGATGTGTGGAGTCTTATCTTTAGAATGCATAAATTCTACCCATGTATATCTTGAGTAACCATCCATCATTACCAGTGCATATCTTTTTCTTGAAATTGACTGGACATTAACTGGTCCAAATAAATCCATGTGAATAAGTTGCAAAGGTGCACTTATAGAATTCACAATTTTACTTTTGTGACTTGATCTTTTCATTTTTCCTTTTTGACAAGCATCACATACTTCATCTTGAGAAAAATCCAGATTAGGCATGTCTCTCACCAACTTTTTTTTAACTAGAGTATTGATTGCTTTGAAATTCAAGTGAGGAAGCTTCTTATGCCATAGTTTGCTTTGCTCTACAGATGCCTTGGTGTAGAAGCAACAAATTCCATCCTCATTTGCTGAGTCCAAGTCTACAACAAATAAGCTTCATTTTCTTGCTCCTTTCTGAGCAACTTCACCAGTTTTTTTTGCTGATAAAAGTGCAGTCTTCTTTGTTAAATAAAACCTTGAAACCTTTGTCTGCAAATTGGCTGACACTGAGAAGATTTATTTCAAGACCAGCTACTAGTGCTACATCTTCAATGACAACATTTCCTGAAATCAATTTGTCATATCCCATTGTGAAACCTTTGTTGTTATCTCCAAAAGTCACTAATAGGCCAGCCTTCTCCTCAAACTATGATACCAGGGCCATATCACATGTCATATGTCTTGAGCATCCACTATCTATGATCCTTATGACTTTCTTCTTTTTGCCCTGCACACAATGAGTTTAAGTGTTTAACAACCCAAGCAGTGTTGGGTACTTTCTTCTTGTTAACAGATTTGATAGAGGTAGAGTTTGATGATCAGAAAGAATAGAGTTTATTGAATGATATGCATTATCCTTTTTAGCTGAAGATTCAATGTTGATTTCTTTAAGACCAACTCTTAGTTTGTGGCAACTTGTCATTACTTTCATGTTTCAAGGTATTCAATCAAACTTGTCACAGAATGAGTAGGGATCTTTAGCTTTTGCTTCATTATACTTGCATGCTCCCACTCCTGGCTTACTAACAACCTTTTTGCAAAGGTGAGTTAGATAATTCACAGAGCCACTTTTTTGACATTGTTTTCTTGGAGCATCTACAACATAAGCAAAATTGTTGCTTTTGTTTATCCCAATCTTTCCAATTCTATTCTTCTTCTTTTTTCTTGCATCTTCAATTTTTGTTTCCTTGACAGGTTTCTTGGAACCTTGGTTGACCATGGGCTTCTTTTCAGCTTTGGAAGTTGGAGTTGTTTCTACATTTTTCATCTCATTGTCTTCATCAACAATTTCTTTCTTTATGATCAACTCTTCTTCACTGAAATCTACTTCACATACTTTAAACATAGGTGAACCAACCTTTCTCAGCATAGCTTGGACATCTTCATTTTCTGTTGCTTTTCCTTAATCACCAACAACTTTCTTGTTGTTCTTCAAAATATCATAATTAAGACCAATAGCTATGTTAGCACATGGCTTGTTCTTCTCATGGTACTGACCAACCAACTCAGATGCATTCCTGAATGATTTTAGTTTCACCTCATTCTTCTCAATCATTTCTCTTAACATAGCTTCAATCTCACTTGCATACTTCAGCTTGTTTTTTAGATATTCATTTTCTTTCTTGACTAACTCAAGCTCCACAAGAAGTAGATCCATCTTTTGCTTCTCACTCTCAAGCTTCTCATTAGCTTTTGTTAGCCAACTGACTTCCTCAGTAGCTGCTACTAAGCTTGTATGTATATGAAATATCTCCACACTCATCTTTTCCACAGTCTGCTTATATTGATTAGCAATCAAATCATTAGTGGTTAGAGTTGGTACCTTTGATTTTGAAGTGGATGCTTCTCCATGCTCAAAAATCATAAGTGCATAGTTTCTAACTTCTTCATCCTAATCATCAACATCAGTATCAACCCAACTATTTCCTTATGCAATATAAGCTTTTCCAGACTGCTTCTACAAGAGAGCTTCATATTCTTCTTCTAGTCCCAAGTAAGCTTTATCCTTCTTGACCTTGTTAGGATTTCTGCATTCAGTAGAAAAGTGACCTAACTCATCATAATTGAAGCACCTTATCTTTGATCTGTCCACAGATCCTGTTAGATATATTTGAGATGTCATGTCTAATCTATTGTGTTTAGTTTCAGAACTTAATATCAGGACTTACTGGAAATCAGAACTTACTGAAGTCAGAACTTATATCAGAACTTAAGGCCGTCAGGATTTATATCAGGACTTAAGTGCAGGTACTTCAGATAAGGAATGCAGCTGATTTACAGGAGAGGATCATGACTAAAACAATAGAAGATATGCATGGAGAGTTGGACAGCTAGAAGACTTATAGAAGATAATATCTGATTGATATATTTTAAGAGATAGAATTATATTCCGTATCAATTAGAAGATATCTTGTAACTGTGTACTATATAAACACAGCTTAGGGTTTACACTATATGTGTTATCATTCACGAGAAAGATTATATATTGTAACCTAGCAGCTCTTAGTGATATTGTTCATCACTGAGAGAGTAGTTTAACCTACTTTGTAACAGAGCTTATTATATTGAATAAACTTGATTCCTGTTACATACTTGTGTTCTAAATCGATTTGATTGTATAAACACTATATTCAACCCCCTTCTATAGGGTTTTATGACCTATCAAGTGGTATCAGAGCATCTCTGTTGATATACAAACAGTGAGATCCAGTTAACAATCATGTCTGAAGAAACACAAACCCCGCCAAAGCCCACCAAAACTCAAGTTACTCAAAACAATCAAACTCACAGTCGATATGAGAGTATTAGGGTTCCCATACTATGAGCATCTGAGTATCCTATATGGAAGGTAAAGATTTCTGGAAGCCACAAATCCAGAATACCTTGATAGAATCAATGATGGACCATATAAGTCTACCAAGTTTTCTGTTGCAGTTGGTGATCAACCAGCAAAGATGATACCAAAGGAAAAAAGTGAGTACACAACTGAAGACATCTCATCTATTGCCAAGGATGCAAGGGTAAGGCATCTGCTGCATAGTGCAATTGACAATGTCATGTCAAACAGGGTAATTGGATGCAAGACTGCAAAGGAGATATGGGATGTTTTGGAGACAAGATGCCAGGGAACTGATGCAATCAAAAAGAACAAGAAGACTATACTCACTCAAGAGTATGCACACTTTGACTCAAAAGCTCATGAGTCATTAACTGATTTATATGACAGGTTTGCCAAACTCTTGAATGATCTGTCACTGGTGGACAAGGAATATGATCTTGAAGATTCAAATCTAAAATTCCTTTTAACTCTTTCTAAAAATTGGGATTTGAAGTCTACTACCATAAGACACAACTATGACCTTGCTGAAACTAATCTTGATGAAATTTATGGTATGCTCAAGACTCGGGAACTTAAGATGGATCAAAGGAGCAAAAGGCATGGAAGAAAGTCAAAGACAGTTGTTCTTAAAGCTGAGGAGGAATCTCCTAAAGTGGTTGTCTTAAAGAGGGGCAAAGGAAAGGCTCTCATCATACAGTCTGATTCAGAGTCATCATATTCTGATGATGATGATTCAGAATCTAAAAATTTATCTGATGTGGATGTTGATACAGAGATGATGCAACTATGTGCTCTTATGGTGAAGGGTATCACAAAGATAGCCTACAAGAAATTCAGAAAGGGCAAGACGTTTTCAAGGAAAGGTGGAAGTTCTGAAAAGAAAGGGTTCAGAAAGTCTGAAGGCAAAGGAGGAAAGTCTGATAGAGGAGACAACTCAAATGTCAAATGCTACAACTGTGGTGAAAGAGGCCACATCTCTCCTGACTACAAGAAAGGAAAAGGTGATAAAGGCCAAGCGCTTATCACAAAGAAGAAAAACTGGGCAGACACTTCAGATTCTAAAGATAAGGTGAACTATGCCTTAATGGCAAATGCTGATAGCAGTTCTGATGCTGCTGAATTGAAGGTACCTCAATCAACTCTTGCTTTTCATACTGATGATATTTCTGAGCTAAGATTATATCTTAAAACCATGTTCATTAGTTTTAGAGATCAGACTTTGACAAATGAAAGATTAACATCTGAAAGTCTTGCTCTTAGAAACAGAAATGACTACTTAGAAAAAGAGTTAGTTATGTTCCATCAAACTCAGAAAGAAAGAGATGAGGCTTTGTATGTTAGAGATGAAGTGCTAAAATTGAATAAATCTTTTAAATCTGAACTGGAAAAGGAAAAGGAGATAATCAAAACTTGGACTAACTCTGGAAGATCAACTCAGAAAATCTTAGAAAATGGAAATTGGATAGAAGGACTAGGTTACCTAGATGATAAAGAAGAAAAGGAAACTGTGTCATCTAAACCAAACTTTACCAAGAAAACTGAAAAGCCTAAAGTTAATCCTGTTAAATTTGTAGCAAAAATTGATGTGTCAAAATCTGAAAAGATGAAAGACTCTAAGACAGAAGTCAAAGAAAAGTCAACTTCTGACAAATTAAAACAGGACAAACCAGCTTCAGTAAACATAAGTTTAATGACAAAGAAGCAGCTTAAGCATAAGCTGAAAGAGATTAGAAATATAAAGTCTTGATAAAAAGCATGTCAGCATAAACTCTGAAACTAAATCCGCTGCAAATGCTAACAAACTTAAAAAGGCCAAAGGATCCAAGCAAGTATAGGTCCTTAAAACTAACCAATAGTGGTCTTTATGATTGCAGGGCAACAGGAAAAACATCCTAGTTCTGGACAGTGGATGTTCAGGACATATGACTGGAAACAAAGCCCTGCTATCAGACTTTGTGGAGAAAGCTGGCCCAGGAGTTTCTTATGGAGATGGCAACACGGGAAAGACTCTAGGATATGGCAATATCAATCTTGGGAATGTCATAATTAAATCAGTAGCTCTTGTCTCAGGACTTAAACATAATCTGCTAAGTGTGAGTCAAATCTGTGACAGAGGTTATCATGTGGATTTCTTTGAAGAACACTGTGAAGTTGTAAGTAATTCTACATGCAAAGTGGTTCTGAAAGGTTACAGACATGGTAACATATATGAAGCCAGACTTTCAACAAACTCTGATGGTTCTGCAATCTGTCTGTTAAGCAGAGCATCAATTGAAAAAAGCTGGAATTGGCACAAGAGACTCTCTCATTTAAATTTCAATAACATAAATGAGCTAGTAAAGAAAGATCTTGTGAGAGGACTGCCAAAATCAGTATTTGCTCCTGATGGTCTTTGTGACTCTTGTCAAAAGGCAAAACAAAGAAAATCTTCATTCAAGAGCAAAACTGAATCCTCAATTCTTGAGCCTTATCACTTACTACATGTTGATCTATTTGGTCCAGTCAATGTCATGTCCATTGCAAAGAAGGAATATGCTATGGTTATAGTGGATGAGTTCACAAGATACACTTGGGTGTATTTCTTGCATAAGAAGAATGAAACTGCATCTACTCTAACTGATCATGTCAGACAGCTGGACAAATTAGTCAAAGATTCTGTTAAAATCATAAGAAGTGATAATGGCACTGTATTCAAGAATTCAATCATGGAAGAGTTCTGCAAAGAGTATGGAATAAAGCAGGAATTTTCTGCACCTGGAACTCCACAGCAGAATGGAGTTGTAGAAAGAAAGAACATGACTTTAATTGAAGCTGCACGAACTATGCTTGATGAAGTAAAGCTACCAACCTAATTTTGGGCTGAAGCTGTGCAGATTGCTTATTTTACACAGAATGCTACACTCATAAACAAGCATGGAAAAACACCAAATGAGATGGTGAAGAAAAAGAAACCAAATATGAAATACTTTCATGTATTTGGATGCAAGTGTTTTGTTCTTAAGACTCATCCTGAACAGCTGTCAAAATTTAATCTAAAAGCTGATGAAGGAATTTTTGTTGGATATCCACTTTCCACAAAAGCCTTCAGAGTCTACAATTTAAGAACAAGGGTTGTCATGGAATTTATCAATATATCTTTTGATGATAAAAAGATTACTGGACTTGAAGATTTCAATGATCATGATCAGCTGAGAGTTGAAAATGAAGATTTAAATTCTGATTCTGTAAATTTTGATGACCTAAATCCTGATCCTGTAAGTTCTAACGGTTTAAGTTTTGATGTCATTGAAACTGTGGTAACTACTCCAAGTGAAATTACACATGTTCAGGGGGAGCAAGCTGATGAACATACCACATCTCAAGACTCTCAAGAAGCATCAGAACCTATCACTGGCTCTTCAAGTTCTGATTCATCAAGTTCTGATGAGCCAAATTCTGATAATTCTGGAAACTCTGATTCTTCAATTCCTAAAGAATCCAACTCATATTCTGAAATTTCAGAAAGCATAACTTCAGGGGGAGCATCAGAAATGCTGATGGAGACATCATGGATCATGGGGGAGGATCCAGTTCTAGAGATTAGCTTCCATCTGCAAGGAAGGTGACTAAATCACACACACCTGACTTAATAATTGGAGATCTTGAAGCAAGTGTTAGAACTAGAATAGCAATATCAAAATAATGTCTCTATCATTCCTTTTTATCTCAGTCTGAACCAAAGAAAGTGGAAGAAACTCTTCAAAATGCTGATTGGGTGCACGCAATGCAGGAAGAGTTAAATGAATTTGAAAGAAATAAAGTCTGGACCTTAGTGCCAAGACCAAAGAATAGATCCATTATTGGCACAAAATGGGTGTTCAGAAACAAAACTAACAATGATGGCATAATTACAAGAAACAAAGCATGGCTGGTTGTTAAAGGCTACTCTCAACATGAGGGTATTGACTATGATGAAACATTTGCTGCAGTTGCTAGATTAGAAGCCATAAGAATCTTTTTGGCTTATGCTGCTCACAAGAAGTTTAAAGTCTTTCAAATAGATGTGAAAAGTGCTTTTTCTCAATGGAGAATTAGAGGAAGAGGTATATGTTGAACAACCTCCAGGATTTGTAGATCCAAAATTTCTTAATCATGTATACAGACTTGATAAAACACTTTATGGCCTTAAGCAAGCTCCAAGAGCATGGTATGAGAATTTAGCTCAATTCCTTCTGGAAAGTGGATTTACCAGAGGCACAATTGATAAAACTTTGTTCTACCTCAATCATGGAAAGGACTTACTTTTGGTACAGATATATGTTGATGATATCATCTTTGGTTCTACTAATGCCAAACTCTATGAAAGGTTTGCAAAGCTAATGCAGTCAAGATATCAAATGAGTATGATGGGAGAACTTAGCTATTTACTGGGACTTCAAGTAAAGCAAAATGAAGAAGGTACTTTCATAAATCAATCCAAGTACACCAGAAATTTACTCAAGAAATTTGGAATGCAAGACTGTTCAACTGCATCCACTCCCATGGCCACTACGACCAAGTTAGATAAAGATACAGGAGCATCAGTAGATATTACTAACTATAGAGGTATGATAGGCTCTTTACTCTATTTAACTGCAAATAGACCTGATATCATGTATGTTGCCTGTCTTTGTGCAAGATTTCAGGCTGATCCAAGAGAACCTCATATAATAGCTGTGAAAAGAATTTTCAAGTACCTCAAGGGTACAGCTGATCTAGGATTATGGTATCCTAGAGAATCAGATTTTAAGCTAATAGGTTACTCAGATGCAGATTTTGCAGGATACAAAATAGACAGAAAAAACACTAGTGGAAGCTGCCAATTTCTTGGAGGCAAATTGGTTTCTTGGTTTAGCAAGAAACATAAATCAATTTCCACATCAACTACAGAAGCAGAATATATTGCTGCAGAAAGCTGTTGTGCACATATTCTTTGGATGAAGAATCAGTTACTGGACTTTGGGTTAGAATTTTCTAAAATACCCATTTACTGTGATAATCAAAGTGTTATTGCTATGACAGGTAATCCAGTTCAACACTCAATGACAAAGCACATCAACATTAGGTACCATTTCATAAGGGAACATATGATGGAAGGTATAGTCTTTAACAAACTGTGTATCCCATGTTTGAATTAGTTATTAATGTGGAAATCCATAACACAAGCAAACTCTGTTTTTGATCTTAGTCAAATTTACTTCTTGTATCTTATTAAAAAGTCACAAACTAGATTATTGTTTCTTATCTGTCAAATTCTGATGTTAGTAAATCTTAAGTGTAACTCCCTCCAAACCCAGGGTATAAGTCTGGGGGTTACTAGCTAATCACCAAACCTGTACAATCTGATTAACAAAAAATAAAAAAATAATTATCAACCCCTTTAACACTAACCAGGATCTTTTTAGGTTGAAGTATGAAAACAAGAACCACTAACTACTTTATTACAAACCAAATTCAAAATCTTACAAACTCTCTTTATTACAAACCAATGTCTAACCAATTTTAAACTAAGCTCGTTTTTATTCAAAACACACACATACTAACTATCTACACTACACCCGTTCGGGTAACTCAAAGCTTTCTTCCTGGATTGGGATCAACACCCTGGGTATGAGAGGATCCCGAGGCCTGACCCGCTTCTTTACCACTCGAGTCCTGATGGGTTTCATATTCCTTATTAACTGAAAACAATAAGGTGAATAACAACAAAAAAGGGTGAGCCAAAAATTGCTCAACAAGTCCACAAAATATAAACAGTGTTTAAGCAGTTTAAATTAAATGGTAACCTGGGTATATCTCCAAAGATATAACCCCGTGAGAGTAGAAAGAAGGCCATTACTGGCGAGTATAAACGAACTAAACTGGACACAAGTTCGCATCTATACCCTGCTGATCAGCCATGATACAGTGCAGATCTATATCCCACTATATAGATCCTGTCGGGAACCCAGGAACTACGACCCATCTCAAGGATCCGGTTATGTCCCGGTCCTTAGGATTAAGTAAACTTAATCCCCAAAAGTATCACTATCCAATCCATGGAATAGCAACCGGAGCAATCGGTATGCTTTGATATATTCTAATCTCCGGAATATATCAATATTTGTGAGTAACAATTGGAATATTAACGATGAATTCCAATGAAAAGGAGAAATCAAGAATCAAAATGAAATATGAACAAATATCAAAAGAGTGTAAGCGTGATAAGAATCTGAAGAAATATTATTATTCTGAAATTAGAATAGGGGAAAAACTTGCCTTCTACGCGACTCACTGCAATTATGTCACCTTTGTCTATCACCGACTCAACCTGCCTTGCTGGCTTAGCTTCTGTTAGAGAAATAGACTGGTTTAGACATTTTGTACTTCAATTGCATCTTGAACCGACTTCATATCGTTCCTATTGTCTACCCATGCGCTTATGACTGACTCGTATATTTTATATTAGCAAGTAAGACTTGATTAACCACATAATACACATAAGTACATAAGCACATAATCTTTTTTAATAGTTAAAATAATTTTTAAAGTCAAAATTGACTCGCTGATCGTTCAACTGGTCATTATCTGACTCGTTTCTTATTTTTTCGGAATTTTTCGGACTCGTCTCGGCCCGCGATTCGACTTATGATCAAACGAATAACAAAGTCAACAAATTTCTAGAAGAATTTAGGCTTTAATGTTATTTTTAATGAAAAGAATTCATTTTTCTTAGTCAAAGGGCTTTCGTTTCGCTCGAATCGGACTAACGGTCTATTTAATATCAATTAAACACGAATAATTCAATTTATTATTCAATATAAATAATAATTTTTAATTTTTAAACCCTAAAATAATTTTTAAATAATTGTTTAAGAAAAATCAGAATTAAAAATGATTTTTCTATAATTTTTGGAATTAAAAAGAATTTATTATGATTTATTGAAAATTATTTGATTAATTATCAAAATTATTAATCATTTTTAAATAATTAATAATTAATAAATAATTAATAAATAATTGAGAAATAATTAAATCTGATTTTTAGAAATATTTCAGAATTATTTATAATATAAATCAATTAATTAAATAATTAATTAATCAATTTATAAAATAAATAAAACTGATTTTTAAAATTAATAAAAATTAAAATAAAATTAAAATTTCAGAAACAGTTGTCAGAAAATGGCTTCTAACAAAAACAGATCAAAACTGAATTTTAAACGGGGTTGGAATCCGGGTAAATGGGTCACCAAGAACCCAGATTCCAGTGACAATCCGGTCACCGGAAAATTTTCCGGCCACTTCAATTCAGGCCATTATAGGGATGGTTTGGACTGCTTTTGAAAGGGTTTTTACTCAACATCAACACAGCAACATCATGCTGCCATCCAAAACCATACAATATCCCTGAGTCGTGTTTTCCGGCCAAAACTCAAAGAAACTCCGGCTAACTTCTGCAGATTCCGACGAGGTCGATTTCAGGCCAAACCACGAACTGTTTATGCTCGTTTTTACATGGAATCGATTGCAAATTACATTCTACACACATATCGACTATCAACACAAGTTAATAACCCCTGGAACAGGATTCTGGTCACAACCGACTTAAAGTCCGGCCAAAATCCGATTTTCCTAAATCGTATACCAAAAATTATGTTCTATAGCTTAAAATAAAGCTCATAACACACATAATCAAAGCCCCATACTCTACAGAATCTCAGTTATCTCTAAATTCAAACACAATCAAATAAAATTTTGCATAAACCCTAGATACAGTACAATCAACTCAAGCAATCGTCAGTAAAATTAACTAACAGGAATC
Source organism: Apium graveolens (assembly GCF_009905375.1). Lineage (NCBI taxonomy): Eukaryota > Viridiplantae > Streptophyta > Magnoliopsida > Apiales > Apiaceae > Apium > Apium graveolens. The sequence goes on along the minus strand of NC_133648.1, from coordinate 303,312,976 downwards.
GATCAGAAATAACTAGACAAAGCTATACATAACATCAATTTCAACAAATAACCCCAGAATCAAAAAGTACCAAATCGGGTATAAACCCTAGAAATTGAAAATCAAAAACTACGGATTAAAACGTGATATTGATATCAAAAAACAGAAAGAACGGATCAAAACCTGTGATTTGAGTACTCGAACTGATTGATTTGGTATAGAAATCAGATCAAAATCACCGTTTTAATTCCTGACCCCGACCCTGTTCTTCTTGAATTGGTTTGCAGAGAATTTGTGTATTTTTCAGAATTTTAATGATTAATTAGTTATAATTAAATAATAATAAGGCTACATATAGTAGTAAAATTAATACTCCTAATTAAAATTAAGGCCCTAATTCTACATCTTTTAAAATTAATAAGCCCCTAATTTCATAATTTTTGAGTATTAAAATTTTATTTATAAATATTTTATATATGCAATATATATGCCAAAATTTCTCAAAAATTGTGAAGATTGCAAAAATACAAAGAAATGGTATAAATAAAAGACCTATAATTTTATAAAAATAAAAATGTTATTTTTTGGGGTTTTTAACACCCAATGGGGCCCGGAAAAGTCATTTTTCGCAAAACGAGAAAATTTATAAAATACCTAGATGTTCAGAATAATGTGATGGTAAAAGCCGTTTGATGAAAAATAAGGCCCATTTTTTTATTTGAAATACCTGCTTTAAAATTATGATTCGGGTCGTAAAACGTTTGAAATGAAAGCTATAAATGAAAAATAAAATACCTTAAAAATACCGGGATGATACAGAATGCACGTAACACATAGCAATTAGGGTTCGACAGTTAATTCCACATAAATGACACATTAACACACATAATTTATTATAAATATGATATAATACAGACGTAAATTTCCCAGACGTTACATCCTTCCCCCTTAATAGGATTCTATCCTCAGAATCTCGCTATGAAAACAAATGAGGATATTTCTTTAACATTTCACTCTCAAGTTCCTAGGTTGATTCTTCAACCATAGGATTTCTCCACAATACTCGCACTAAAGACACAGACTTATTTCTCAACACTTTCTCTTGCCGATCTAAAATTATTATCGGTTGTTCTACAAAAGACAAATCAGGTTGGATATCTACCGATTCATATTCTATCACATGCCTAGAATCAGGATTATATCGCTTAAGCATTGACACGTGAAACACATTGTGAATATGTTGCATATGAGGCGGTAAAGCTAATTCGTACGCAACTTTTACCACTTTCTTTAAAATTTCAAATGGTCCGACGTATCGTGGCTTCAATTTACCCTTGTTGCCAAATCTGGTCAATCCTTTCCATGGCGATATTTTGAGTAACACATGCTCTCCTTCCTGGTAGTCCATATCCTTTCTTGCTTGATCTGCATATTTGCGTTGCCTGTTTTGTGCTGCATCTAATCGTTTTCGAATGAGTTCTATCTTTTCTTTAGTCTGTTAGATTAATTCTGGACCCAAAACCTTGCGTTCTCCAACTTCATCCCAATATACTGGTGATCTGCATTTTCTTCCATATAACGCTTCGTACGGTGGCATTCCAATGCTGGCGTGATAACCGTTGTTGTAAGAAAATTCAACCAAAGGTAAATGCTCATCCCAACTGCCTTCAAAATCAATCGCACAAAATCGTAGCATGTCTTCAATTGTTTGGATAGTTCTTTCACTTTGCCTATCGATTTGCGGATGATAAGCGGTACTCATGTTTAATTTAGTTCCAAGGCATTTTTGAAATTGTCTCCAAAATCTTGAATTGAAACGGGGATCTCGATCAGACATGATAGATATTGGAACTCCATGTCGCATCATAATTTCCTTGAGATACAAGTGCACTAGCTTGTCGATTGAAAATCTTTCGTTAATCGGTATAAAATGTGCCGACTTTGTTAGTTTGTCAATGATTACCCAAATCGCATCATGATTTGCTTTAGTCCTTGGAAGTCCTACCACAAAATCCATCGCTAGATGTTTCCATTTCCATTATGGAATATCCAATGGTTGTAGTAATCCGCTCGAACGTTGATGTTCCGCTTTAACTCGCTGGCATGTGTAACATTTACTTACCCATTCTACTATTTCCTTTTTCATGTTCGGCCACCAAAAGTTTTCCTTCAGATCACGGTAAATTTTTGTACTTCCTGGATAAATGGAATATTTTGAACTGTGCACATCTCGTAATATTTCTTCTTTCAGTTCTGCCACATTAGGGATCCATATTCTTGATGTAAAGTGTAGAATTCCTTCATTATCCTTCTGAGTTGTGATTTTTTCTCAAGTTAAGTCATCATCTTGACTCATCACTTCTTCTTGACAGCGGCAAATCTTCTCTAGTAATTACGGTTGAAAAGTCATTGCGTAGATAGCTTCTATAGATTCATTGGGAACACGAATTTCGATTTCCAATTTGTCAAATTCCTTGGTTAATTCTTTGCATGAAGTTAACAAATTCAATCTTTCTTTATGGCTTAGCGCATCTACCACAACATTTGCTTTCCCTGGATGATAACTAATCGTAACATCGTAATCTTTAATCAATTCCAGCCATCGGCGTTGTCTCATGTTCAGTTCCTTTTGCGTAAAGATGTACTTCAGGCTTTTATGATCTGTGTAGATTTCACATTTCTCACCGTAGAGATAGTGTCTCCAAAGTTTCAATGCAAATACAATCGCTGCTGATTGCAGGTCATGCATAGGTATTTCTGTTCATGAGGTTTTAGCTGTCTCGAAGCATATGCAATGACATTACCCTGCTGCATCAGTACACATCCTAATCCACGGTATGAAGCATCGCTGTAAATGACAAAATTCCCATGCTAATCTGGCAATACGAGTACCGGTGCGATTACTAATCGATTCTTCAACACTTGGAAACTTTCTTCGCATTTATCATCCCAGACGAATTTTTCACTTTTTCGAGTTAACTTGGTCAACGATGTTGCTATTTTCACAAAATCTTTGACAAACCTTCTATAATATCCTGCCAATCCTAAGAAACTTCGAACATATGTCGGTGTCTTTGGCCTTTCCCACCTCAACACAGCTTCAATCTTCATTGGATCGACTTGAATACCTTCTCTACTGATGATGTGCCCTAGAAATTGTACTTCCTTCAACTAGAATTCACATTTTGAGAATTTTGCGTATAATTGCTCTTTCCTCAGAATTTCCAAAGCAATCCTCAAGTGCTCAACATGCTCTTCTTCTGTCCTTGAGTAAATCAAAATGTCATTAATAAATACAATCACGAATTTATCCAGATACCTTTTGAATACCCTGTTCATCAGATCCATGAATGCTGTTGGCGCGTTGGTCAAACCGAATGCCATTACAAGAAACTCGTAATGTCCATATCTAGTACGGAACGCAGTCTTGGGAATATTTTCAGCTTTAATCTTTAATTGATGATAGCCCGATCGCAAATCTATCTTCGAAAACCATGCGGCTCCTTTTAGCTGATCGAACAAATCATCGATTCTTGGTAAAGGATACTTATTCTTGATAGTGAGCTTATTCAATTCCCGATAGTCAATGCATAGTCGCATGCTGCCATCTTTCTTCTTAACGAACAATACCGGTGCACCCCATGGAGATATATTGGGTCTTATGATGCCTCGGTCTAGAAGATCTTGTAGTTGTATTGACAATATCTTCATCTTGACTGGAGCCATTCGATATGGAGCTTTCGAAATTTGTTCTATATCTGGCGCTAAATCAATTGTAAACTCAATTTCTCGATCTAGCGGTAACCCTGGAAGCTCGTCTGGAAAGACATCAGGAAATTCAAATACAACTGGAATATCTTCTATTTTGGGACTTCCTTTCTCAGTATCTAACACGTAAGCTATGTACATCTCACATCCCTGTCGAAGCAATCGTTTGGTCTGCATCGCAGTCAGAAATTTCTTTTGCTGTTTTTCTCCTTGAACATTACCATTTTATTTTCCGCAGTTCGCAATTTGACTTTCTTGTACGCGCAATCGACCTGAGCATTATGGAAAGCTAACCAATCCATTCCCAGAATGATGTCAAACTCTCCTAACTTAAAAGGAATCAAGTCTACGGAGAAATGATGTCCGACTATTTCTATATTGCACGCAGGACATACTCGATCTACTGGAACTTGGTCGTCATTTGCTAATTTTATAATTAACGTCTCGCCCAACCATTCGATTTCGCAATGTAATTTATCAAGGAATTCTTCAGAAATAAATGAACGGGTAGCTCCAGAATCAACTAATACTTTTGAATCTACGGAATTCACCAAAAGCGTACCTGAAATTACACTAGGACTCTGCACTGCTTCTTTCATTGTCATGTTGAAAGTTCTTGCTCTGGGTTGATTAGGCGGCGGTGGAGGAGGTAATGCCAACACTTTCGGAATACTAGCTGCCATTGCTGTTCCTTTATAATTTCTAACGATATGCCCTTTCTTTCCACACTGAAAACAAGTAATTTCTGCTATTTTTCCTGTAGGACATTCGTTAGAATAGTGCCCTTTCTGCTTGCATTTGAAACACGTCACATCCGTTTTGATACATACACCGGTGTGTTTTCGTCCACAAGTTCTGTAGTACGGCACTAGGATTCTGATAATTCCATGATGTTTGGGGGCTTGAAAATGATTACCTGATTTCTGGATACCTTGTCCTATTCTTTTAAAATTCAAATTTGTCCGGGCTTGAAATCCCTGCTTCCTGCTGGATCGGTCTTGGAAACTTCCCTGTCCCCTATCCTTTTGAGATCTTTCGCTTTCCCCTTCAATAATCAAGGCTTTCTGGACCACGGCGGTATACATCGTTAACTAAAAAACTGCAACTTGTCCACGGATCCACGGTCATAACCCTTCTTGAAACCTTTGGACTCGTTTTTCTTCAATATCCACTTGTTCTGGTACGAACCTAGCCAATTCAGTAAATTTGGCTTCATACTCTGTCACGGACATACTTCCCTGCTTCAGTTCTAAAAACTTAATCTGTGTTTGATTTCTCACATAGCGAGGAAATTTTTTCTCTAAGAACAGCTCTTTAAACCTATCCCATGCAATAACATCTTCACCCTCTAAAGCCTTTTTAGATTCCCACCAATAGTTTGCTTCTCCTTTCAACAAATAACTAGCAAAGCTAGTCTTCTGGTCTTCACCTATCTTCACTAGCACAAATGTTTTCTCTATTTCTTTCAACCAAGTGGTAGCCTTAATAGGATCAGCTGACCCATCATATTCTGAAGGTTTAACCGACTGAAACTGTTTAAAAGTAACAATAGGTATAGCTGGTGGTATCTAGGGCTCAGGACGAGGTGGTTGTTGTAACATTTACTGTTGAATCTGCTGCTGCAGTTGCTGCATCTGTTGTTGCATCATTACCATCTGTTGTTGCATCAGATGGAACATTTAGTTCATGGTATAATTGGTATGTTCTTCAGAATTGCTGTTGGAAGTCTCAGTCCTAGTCTTTCTCTTTGGTGCCATTTTTTGATAATAAAACAAGTGATGTTTCTTTAACAGTTTATTAAATAATTGACAATAGGTAAGAAAACAATTTATTCTGTATTAACAAAATTTAGATAATGGTTCAAAGAAAGAAAACAGTTTGCTTAATATAAAAACAGGAAATGTAAACAGTTAAATAAAATGTTTGCTCTTTTCTCTTTTTTTCGACAGAATTTAAGTATGAAAAGCTGTAAAATAATAAGGTGAAGGTAAATGCTGTAAAACTGTAAAGACTGAAATTTAAATAAAAGAAATTTGAAAAAGTTCATTTTATATATGACACCAGCCTTAGGTGTAAGTGCTTGGTACAAAAAGTCTCGCTCTGCTGGTCATAACTGCGGCTACAAGTCAAACTAACTGCTACCAGTTAAACTGCTACTACAAGTCAAGCTACTACTACACACATACACATTACTCACTATGTCATACTAGGCTGCATCTATATACATCCGTCCTCTGAAGTCAACATCTCAGAACCCCGGCGAAATACGCCTCAGCTCATCCCTAAGTATCTAAACCAAAGTCTACGCCAAACGAAATATCCTGTAGAACTCAAAAAAAGAAGGCGGCCTCTCATGTGTCAAATCATCCAACTCTCAGGTAGCACTCACCAAAGCATACTGTAACCTCTGCCTCATCATGTAATCTGGCTGTAAGGCAGCTAATGGTCCTCGGTCTCTCTGATCAAATAAATGCATGATCTCCCTACACTGAGCTCTCCAGTACTCAACATCCTCTCTTATAACCATGTACTCATGGTACGGCACCATATATGGTTGTGTAACCTGACCCACTGACTCTTGTGACGGAACCCTCGACATCCCTGCACCCTGCTGTGGTAACCCCAATTGTAAATCCACATCATACTCGCCCATCCCCTCAACTGGGATCATCTGAAATATGTCTGGCTCTGGGGAATGTATTGGTATAGGAGGCAACACTAGTGGTGGTAGAAGCTCCGGCTCAATCCCGGGTATAAACTGATGCTCTACGGGTAGTGGAATTATCGGCTCAAAGAACTCTAATGGATCAAACATCTCTATAGGGTCATGGACTATCCCCTGTACTGGAGGTACTGGCTCCTATGGCAATGGTGGTGGAGGTGGAAGAGGAGGAAATATGAACTCAGATACTGGTGGCACAACTGGTGCGACTGGCCCGGTGACTGTCCTCTCAGAAGAAGCCGAATAACCTGACGACGCCATCTGATAATATACCAAAGAAAGAAAAAAGTTACTAAATCCTTCCGAGAACTAATAACTCCTAATCCTAATATTATCTAAATCCTAACACCACTCTTCCTAGTTGACTATTCTTATCCTATGTGATCTCCCTATCTTATCTTAACCCTAATGTTCTTGTTTTCAGGGACCAAACCTACAGCTCTGATGCCAAACCTGTAACGCCCTCCAGACCCGGGGTATAAGTCTGGGGGTTACTAGCTCATCACCAAACCTGTACAATCTGATTAACAAATAATAAAGAAATGAATATAAACCCCTTTAACACTAACCAGGATCATTTTAGGTTAAAGTATGAAAACAAGAACCACTAACTACTTTATTACAAACCAAATTCAAAATCTTACAAACTCTCTTTATTACAAACCATTGTCTAACCAGTTTTAAACTAAGTTCGTCTTTTATTCAAACACACACATACTAACTATCTACACTCCACCTGTTCGGGCAACTCAAAACTTTCTTCCTGGATTGGGATCAACACCCTGGGTATGAGAGGATCCCGGGGCTTGACCCGCTTCTTTACCACTCGAGTCCTGATGGGTTTCTTATTCCTTCTTAACTGAAAATAATAAGGTGAATAACAACAAAAAGGGATGAGCCAAAAATTGCTCAACAAGCCCACAAAATATAAATAGTGTTTAAGCAGTTTAAATGAAATGGTAACCTGGGTATATCTCCTAAGATATAACCCCGCGAGAGTAGAAAGAAGGCCATTACTGGCGAGTACAAATGAACTAAACTGGACACAAGTTCACATCTATACCCTGCTTATCAGCCAAGATACAGTGCAGATCTATATCCCACTATATAGATCCCATCGGGCACCCAGGCACTACGGCCCATCTCAAGGATTCGGTTATGTCCCGGTCCTTAGGATTAAGTAAACTTAATCCCCAAAAGTATCATTATCCAATCAATGAAATAGCAACCGGAACAATCGACATGCTTTGATATATTCTAATCACAAGAATATATCAATATTTCTGAGTAACAATTGGAATATGAATGATGAATTCAAATGAAAAGAAGAAATCAAGAATTGAAATGAAATATGAACAAAAATCAAAAGAGTGCAAGCGTGATAAGAATCTGAAGAAATATCATTATTCTGAAATTAGAATAGGGGAAAAACTTGCCTTCTGCGCGACTCACTGCAATTATGTCATCTTTGTCTATCACCGACTCAACCTTCCTTGCTGGCTTAGCTTCTGTTAGAGAAATATACTGGTTTAGTCATTTTGTACTTCAATTGCGTCTTGATCCGACTTCACATCATTCCTATTGTCTACCCATGAGCTTATGACTGACTCGTATATTATATATTAGCAAGTAAGACTCAATTAACCACATAATACACAAAAGCACATAATCATTTTTAATAGTTAAAATAATTTTTAAAATCAAAATTGACTCGCTGATCGTTCAATTGGTCATTATCTTACTCGTTTCCTATTTTTTCGGAATTTTTCGGACTCGTCTCGGCACGCGATTCGACTGATGATCAAACGAATAACAAAGTCAACAAATTTCTAGAAGAATTTAGGCTTTAATGTTATTTTTAATGAAAAGAATTCATTTTTCTGAGTCAAAGGGCTTTCGTTTCGCTCGAATCGGACTAGCGGTCTATTTAATATCAATTAAACACGAATAATTCAATTTATTATTCAATATAAATAATTATTATTAATTTTTAAACCCTAAAATAATTTTTATATAATTGTTTAAGAAAAATCAGAATTAAAAATGATTTTTCTATAATTTTTGGAATTAAAAAGAATTTATTATGATTTATTGAAAATTATTTGATTAATTATCAAAATAATTAATCAATTTTAAATAATTAATAAATATATAATATATAATAAATAATTAATAAATAATTGAGAAATAATTAAATCTGATGTTTACAAAATATTTCAGAATTATTTATAATATAAATCAATTAATTAAATAATTAATTAATCAATTTATAAAATAAATAAAACTGATTTTTAAAATTAATAAAAATTAAAATAAAATTAAAATTTCAGAAATAGTTGTCAGAAAATGGCTTCTAACAAAAACAGATCAAAACCGGGTTTTAAACTGGGTTTGAATCCGGGTAAATGGGTCACCAAGAAACTAGATTCCGGTGACAATCGGGTCACCGGAAAATTTTCCGGCCACTTCAATTCAGACCATTACAGGGATGGTTTAGACTGCTTTTGAAAGGGTTTTTACTCAATATCAACACAACAACATCATGCTGCCATCCACAACCATACACGATCCTTGAGTCGTGTTTTCCGGCGAAAACTCAAAGAAACTCCGGCTAACTTCTGTATATTCCGACGAGGTCAATTTCAGGCCAAACCACGAACTGTTTGTGCTCGTTTTTACATGGAATAGATTGCAAATTACATTCTAAACACATATCAACTATCAACACAAGTTAATAACCCCTGGAACAGGATTCCGGTCACAACCGACTTAAAGTCCAGCCAAAATCCGATTTGCCTAAATCGTATACCAAAAATTATGTCATAACACACACAATCAAAGCCCTATACTCTACAGAACCTCAGTTATCTCTAAATTCAAACACGATCAAATAAAATTTTGCATAAACCCTAGATATAGTACAATCAACTCAAGCAATCGTCAGTAAAATTAACTAACAGGAATCGATCAGAAATCACTGAACAGAACTATACATAACATCAATTTCAACAAATAACCCCAGAATCAAAAAGTACCAAATCGGGTATAAACCCTAGAAATTGAAAATCAAAAACTACGGATTAAAACGTGAAATTGATATCAAAAACAGAAAGAACGGATCAAAACCTGTGATTTTAGTACTCGAACTGCTTGATTTGGTATAGAAATCAGATCAAAATCACCATTTTAATTCCTGGCCCGACCCTATTCTTCTTGACCTGGTTTGCAGAGAATTTGTGTATTTTTCAGAATTTTAATGATTAATTATTATAATTAAATAATAATTAGGCTATTTATAGTTGTAAAATTAATACTCCTAATTAAAATTAAGGCCCTAATTCTACATCTTTTAAAATTAATAAGCCTCTAATTTCATAATTTTTGAGTATTAAAATTTAATTTATAAATATTTTATATATGCAATATATATGCCAAAATTTCCCAAAAATTGTGAAGAATGCAAAAATACAAAGAAATGGTATAAATAAAAGTCCTATAATTTTATAAAAATAATGATTTTATGCCGTTTTTAACGCCCAATGGGGCCCGGAAAAGTCATTTTTCGCAGAACGAGAAAATTTATAAAATACCTAGATGTTCATAATAATGTGATGGTAAAAGTCGTTTGATGAAAAATAAGGCCCATTATTTTATTTGAAATACCTGCTTTAAAATCATGATTCGGGTCGTAAAACGTTTGAAATGAAAGCTATAAATGAAAAATAAAATACTTGGAAAATACCTTAAAAATATCGGGACGACACAAAATGCACGTAACACATAGCAATTAGGGTTTGACAGTTAATTCCACATAAATGACACATTAACACACATAATTTATTATAAATATGATATAATACAGACGTAAATTTCCCAGACGATACATTAAGGATGAACTACATGTTTGATAAGCCTCACTTATCTGAAGAAAACAAAAGAAAAGAAAAATTAAAGTCAGGTACTCCTTTGAGATCTAGAGTAAATATGTGAAAGGGAAGACCCAATTGCATTGCTGATATTAAGTTATATGCATTAGAAAAGCAAATAAATTTTTCTTGGAGACTTTTCACATTCTCTGATTACTGGAGAAATACTCTGATAATAACATAAATTCTGATAGCAGTTGTGACTCATTTACACTGAGAAGCCACTGTAAAAAGAATATCAAAAGATGCATAAAATGAGCACAAATAGTTGAGGTGGACTCTTGCATAAATTTATTCTATAGTAGACTTAAAAATTAAAGACAAATTTTAAGAATTTTTCTTAGTTATGCCTTATTTCTAAGATATCTGAAGTTTATCAGACTTTAATCTTTATCTGATCATTTGCAAATGCATATACTCACACTCCATATGAATGATGAAAATTACTGTGGTGATTAAGTTATTTTTGACAAACAGTTAAGTATTATTTGCATAAATTTTGAGGACAAGTTCTGATGAAAGTTCTGATGATTAAACTCTGAAGAAACCAGTCAGTATTTGTGTGAAGAATCACAGACACAGTCATTCACTTTTTGAGTACAGAAGCCATGTTCTGATGACCATTAAATTCTGATAATAGTCAAGTTCTGATGTAAATCCTGATGGAAACTCTGATGCTTACGTGGCATTATTTAATTACTTGGCTTAATTTTAGTATTTAGTGTAACAGATATATTTTGTCAAAAAATAATTAAGTGAGATAAAAACAATGATAATCATTTGGTTAATGGGTTGCGTGTTTGTTTTGGTAACATCATGTGGGTGATAATTACTGCACGTTTACCATGCCCACTTATTACTTTTTTAACTCTTTCCATGCTGCCAGGTGTAAAAGGTCTGTTCTGCTTCACAAAAATAGTCGTTGTCACGTGGAGTGTATAAATAAGAGAGTTAGAAAATTTTACAATCTTTTACCTACTATACTTATTTTCTAATCTCTCTTATTCTCTCTCACTCTCTAATATTCTCTGAAGCTATTTCTTACAGGCATTTTTACAAACACCTTTCGTACACACAACTTTCACTTAATTACTTACAGAAATGGCACCCAAGGACATCATCTTTAATGGAGCCAAGTTTGTCCCCAATAACTACATGGCTATTCTCAGCAAGGACGATGCTCCTTCTGATCTTCACTTCGTTCAGGACTTTCTTACTAACAGTGAGATTGGGTATGCTCTGACCCAACCACAATTACTCTCAGGAACACAGATACTGGAGTTTTGGAGGAGTGGAGTTTATGATGATGGTGGTGAAGCTGGGTCCCCAAGTATCATTTTCACAACAGGGGAATATGAGCATCTAGTTAACTTGTCAACTGTTAGACAAGCTCTACACTTGCCAGAAGATTGTACTTTTAATGCTCAGATTTAGGAGCCACTTCTACAGGGTATGATGGCCAATCTTGGCTATGAGAAAAGTATGTCCAAGCTGGGACAACTGAAGAGGCCATACATCAGAAAGGAATGGAGCTACTTCTTTGACTGCATCACCAGAGCTTTTGCCAACAAATGCTCAAACTTTGATGCCATTCACATTCTGAGTCAGCAAATAGGGTATGCTCTTCTAAATCAAACTCACTTTGATTATGCTACTGCTATTTTGGGTTTTATTGGGGATAGGATGAATGAGGACCCAAATACTGTGTACTTTGCTAGATTTTGTCAATTAATTTACAGTTTTTGTTTTCCTAATAAGCCTCAAAACTATAGTGAGACAATTCAACCTTTTAAACTTGCTAAAAGGGCCTTCACAGACTTGTTATCTACTGATAATAAGAAAGAGATACAAAACCCCTTCAAATTCCTGATTCTGTAAAATAGTTCTTAGTAAACTCTGACCCAAACACATACACACCCAAATTTCCTGAAGTTGCATCCTCTCAACCTCCATCAGCACCTACAACCAATACTCAACCAGCTCAATCCTCTCAACCACAACCTACCATCAGACATTATTTCTAACCTGCACAATCTTCTCAATCATAACCATCTGCTACAACATCTAGACCCAAACCTTCAAGAGCAAAATTTGTTCCTAAATCTCCACCAAGGAGAAGAAGGATGATTCTTAGAGATGAATCAGATGAAGATGAGCAAGTCCAGGTTCATGCATCAGAACTTGTGACAATAGAAGCTGAAAATGTAATTTTTCAGAAGGAGGTAGCAGCTGAAGAGGTAATTCCTCAAAAGGACACTGAAGCTGAGGGTTCTGGAATCTTAAAACGGAAAAGAACTTCAAGTTCTGATGCTGCTCAGGCAACACCTTCCAAACCAAAGTCCAGATCAAAGAAAATGAGAGTAGGAAGGCATATGGCACAACCTCAATCTGAGGATGCTAAAGAAGCTGAGGAAGGGGATCAGGAATCTCTGATCTCATCAGGACCAATAGTGATTGAAGCTTTGCCACCTCCACCTCAAGCTAAAGACACTGTTCCAAACACAGTGATCACACCTCCTATCTCTCCACTCAGAGAAACAACTACAGTTGAAGATTCAGGATTAAGTCCTGAAATTGATATTCACAGGCTGAATATTCTATCTTTCCTATTTCTGGAAGCACCACAAGGACAAGTGACAACTCCACCTGTTTCTCCATTAAAGGTTGAAGTTCTTACCACACCAATTTTGGATGTGGAAATAGATGAAGTTGTACCAGAATCTCCAACAGCCACACACACTCTTGTGTTGTCAGAAGATGATGAGTTTCTTGTAAATTCTAGAGAGTCAGCTCTAGTAAACACTCCAGCTCCAATTCTTGGAAAGGAGGCAGTGCTTAAAAAGTTTGTTGAACAAGCTGCTCCTATTCCATGGGAAGAAACTCACAAAGGAGTTGAATGGACCAAGAAGTGGAATAAATTTGACTTCATTCCCAGCTCAAAAGTGCTGTCAGATCATATTGCAAAAGCTGATGAGTTGTTGACAAATTCTGACTTTAAAGCTCAACTTAAAGTCACAGCTCTCAGTACTAAAAGTCTTTAAGGTTAAAACTCCATTACTCATGCCAAGGTTGATAAACTACATAAAAATGCTGATAAGCCGGATCTGATGCTCAAGCTAGATAAGAACAGGTTTATCAGACCTATTCATGAAAAGGTAGAGGATATTGAGAAAGTTCAAGAAAAGCAACAGGCCCAACTGACTGAGGTCCTGTAGAATCAAGCCTCTCAACAAGCACAACTGAATGAAATTCAATCTTTAGTGGGACTTCTTCTCTCTTTACTACTACCAGATGATGCCAAAAAGGGGGAGAAGGTAGATAAGTCCAAATGCTCAACTAGTCAAGTACTGAAGAAGAAGGATGATAAAGGAGATGACCAGGGAAACCCTAGCAAGGGCAAAGGTCAAGGTCAAGGGCAAAGCAACAAAGTTTCTTCACAGAAACTAAATTCTGGTTCTAACAAATCTTCTACACAGAATAATACAAGTTCTGAAGCTGTGAATGCTCAAACTCTGAAAGCAAGTTATGATGATCAAAGTCTGATATCAAGTTCTGATATTCTCATTCAAGGAGGAAGTCAAGACTCTCAGAAGTTTTTGCAAACTCTGAAACTTAAGGGAAGGGAGACTATAGTCTATTATAAAGATCCCAAGATTCAGACACTTGATAAAGAAATTGCTAGAAGATTATTTCTCAAGCATAATCCTGGAATGAATTTAGAGACCTTAAAGGAGGAAGAAGCTAGATTTGCATCTGAGAAGACAAATCTTAAGTCTAAAGCTTCTGATGCAAGGAAACCTCCAAGGCCTAAGGCAAAAGGCATTGTGATCAAGGAAAACTCTGAGGCTTCAAAGCCAAAGACAAGATCACAAGTTGAAATTGATCCCAAGGCAAAAGGGAAAGGAAAGATTGATGAACTAACAAAGACACAGGAGATGAAGATTCCTCAAATTATGATGAAATCAGTGTGCAAAATGGTTCAAGTTTTTGATGATACAGCTATTGAAGATGAAACTGTTAAAACTCTGAATAGAAGGAAGATAACAGAAGAATCTAAGACAACCTCTGACATAGCTCAAGTTGTTCTTAGTGAAGAACAACAAGCTACAGAAGAAATAGAAAATCCTGATCAAGTCGTCAAGACATCAACCTCTGACAAATCTCAAGTTCATTTGAACAAAATGAAAGTTACTGATAAGAGAAAACTCCTATGGAAATATGTTAATCCATCAGATCCTAAGAATAGTCAACTGCTATCTGATTTCATGAATGTTGGATTGAAACCCAGAGAAGCAAGAGACAGAGCTGGATTAGGTTCTGAAGAAGCCAAGATCAAAATAGGAGTTGAAGTACTTACAAGAGATCCATTTTTATTAACTGATAAACCACTTAAGGAAGTTACACAGAAACACCTTGACAAGGTTATATATGTTCAAGTGGTACTGGATGCTCATGATAAGAGTAATGTCAAAGAAAAGCTGATTCTGTTTCTTGAAGATGGAAGAACATACAGAATGTCAGAATCAGATGTGCTGAACAAATCTCTGAAAGAACTTCGATTCTTTCATTATCTTTTGGAGATAAAGTCTGAGATTACCAGGAGATGGTCAAATTTCATAATGAAGACCATAATGGATAAAGCCAGAATCTCTGGATAAAGGATTACATAATTTATTCCAAATATAGTTGAAGATGATGGAAGTGAAATTCCAATGAAGAAAAATTCTGCTGAACTTAAAGTTATTCTGAAAGAGAAATGTCTGTGCTATAATGAAGACTCATCTCATCCAAGAGTAATCAGACTTGGTGATGGATTAGAAAGGAATCACATCTCAGCACTTAGGACTGCAATCTACTAGATTAGAAGTCAAGATGAAGAGATGAAGCAAGTCAAGGCTACATTAACTGAAGTCCTGAGGAATGCAGAAGTGAAGCTGATATCAAACTTTATCAAGAATCACTTTGGATTCAGATTGACTCAATAAGATTGGTAAAAGCTACAAGGACTGTAAGTTGTAGTTAGTTGTTTATAAAATAAACTCTCATTGCATTTGTACTTAAATGTTTTTGACATAATCAAATCTATTAACTTGTATATTTTTCATAATTTACAAGTTGGGGGAGATTGTTAGATATATTTGAGATGTCATGTCTAATCTATTATGTTTAGTTTCAGAACTTAATATCATGAGTTACTGGAAATCAGAACTTACTGAAGTCAGAACTTATATCAGAACTTAAGGCCCTCAGGATTTATATCAGGACTTAAGTGCGGGTACTTCAGATAAGGAATGCGGCTACTTTACAGGAGATGATCATGACTAAAACAATAGAAGATATACATGGAGAGTTGGACAGCTAGAAGACTTCTAGAAGATAATATATGATTGATATATTTTAGGAGACAAAAATATATTCCATATTAATTAGAAGATATCTTGTAACTGTGTACAATATAAACACAGCTTAGGGTTTACACTATATGTGTTATCATTCACGAGAAATATTATATATTGTAACCTAGTAGCTCTTAGTGATATTGTTCATCACTGAGAGAGTAGTTTAACCTACTTTGTAATAGAGCTTATTATATTGAATAAACTTGATTATTGTTACATACTTGTGTTCTAAATTGATTTGATTCTATAAATACTATATTCAACCCCCTTTTATAGTGTTGTGTGACCTATCAGATCCTATTTTGTAGCCACCTTTGCTAGATGAATTATACTGAGCTTTTGGTTTCCAATTGTTGCTGTTGGAAGATTGTCCTTTGCTTTTGAAGAATCTTGGCTTTTTGACTCTTATGTTAGAAAATTTCCTAGCCAAGTAAGCCATGGATTGATCCAACTCATCCAGCTCATCCAGGGTGTAATATTCATCTTCCTCCATCTCCAACACAACTTGCTTTTGAGGCCCTTTGTTATTTTGTTCCATAGCTTGAACAGCGGGAACTTGATCATCTTGCTCATCTTCACTTTCTTCTCTGTCATTCACAATCATAGAACTTGAACCATCGATAACATGATCATGGTGTTCTTTCAATGACTTTCTTTGCAGCATTTCAAGTTCATAAGTTTTCAAGATTCCATATAGAACTTCCAAAGTCATTCTTCTTAAATCTCTTCCTTCTCTAATAGCTGATATTTTCTGTTCAAGATGGTCAGGAAGAGCTAGCAAGAACTTTAGGTTAACCTTCTCATCTTCATAATATTTATCATGTAGCTGCAAGTCATTTAACAATTTATTGAACCTCTCAAAAACTTTAGTGATTCCTTCTTTTGGTTTAGCCATAAACCCCTCATACTGAGAAACCAGAATCCTCCTTTGGTTTGACCTAACCTCCTCTGTTCCTTCACATAATATCTCTATTTTCTCCCAGATTTTTTTGGCTGTGTCACAGTTGACAATGTTATTATACATTATGAGAGAGTTAAAGATGGAGAATTTGGTAGTGATGTATTTATCATGTCAACATCCAGTGAGTGTGTGGGAGAATTTGGTGTATCAGGTGCTTCAATTATGAGAGATTTTGGTTGTGACTCCACATTTATTGGAGCCATATCAATCTGACTTTGAGATGGTGCACTGATTGGGTCTTTAGCACCAGTCTGCACTGTGTGTGTGCCCTGTGCATCCCCAAGGGTTTTTGATCTTTTCTTTCTAGCATAAGTTTGCGGTGAGCTAGTATCCCTACCCCTTTTGGCCTGTGCTCCTGGTTGTGAGCTTGTTTCAATAATGACATCCTTTTGGGAGGATGAAACTAGTAATGAGCTTATTTCCTTATTAATAACCACAGTTTGTTGGGAAACTGTGGTGTGGCTAGGTTTGGGTACTCTCTTCTCACCAGCCTTATCCTTAGGGTTTCTTTGATTTGCACCCTGTCCCTCACCTTTCTCACCCACCTTCACACTCCCCTCTTTTTATTTAGTGGATTTTGCAACTGGTTTATTTTGAAAGAAACCAGAGGGGGATTTCTTAGATTTGGATTTTGAAGTTTGTGATTTAGTAGCTTGGGTAGGCATCTATTTGGTCATTGACACATATGTCATTGCTACATTTGAAGGAAAAGAAATGTGTGAGGTTGGAAGAGTGGAGACAGTAAAAAATTACCTCACTTACCTGAGGTCCCTCCATGACTGGAAAATAGAAGAGGGGCACCTCTTTGTGGTGGTCTGCTCTATTAAGATCTGCAATTATTCTTCTTTTTTGGACCCAACAATTCAGCTTTTTGGTTGGGTTCTCAATCATACTGTTCTCAATGAGATGGTTAGCAAGCATCATGAAAAATCTAGCATAATAGACACTTTTACCTCTCTTATTGAGTTCTCCTAAGTTAAAGCCTAACTTAAACAAAACCAAGTCACTGAAATTGAAATACTTATCAGTAACTAGCATGTAAAGCATGTTAAGCATGGATATGTTGATAGAATCAAAGTTACTAATTTTAGAAAACACATTAGTTACCACATCACACAGATAACTCCATTCTTTCCTAAGACCCAACCTTCTAATTTCACTTAATTTAGAAGTAGTGAGTGCATAGCCCATGGAACTTAACATGTTAACGATATCAGTGTCTGTGTGTGGAGCAGTAACAATATTATCAGGAATTCTAAAGCATGCTTTGATAATATCACTATTAATGCAAACTGCTTACCTTTAAGAGTGAAAGTGATGGTCTTGTCAGTTGAGTTGTATACTGCAGTTGTCCATATCTCCTCTAAAACCTCACAGTAGATAGTGGGAGATTCCAACATAGCATAGTTGAGTTTACAGCCTTTCACAAAATCCATCATTTTGTGGTAATTTCCAGATTGTTGAATCTTCTTGTTCACTAGAGCTTTGAAGTTATTCTTTTCATAGATGAACCCAATTTGAGACATGATTTTGATGACTGGTGCCATTGTTAGAGATTGAAATTTGCAGAGAGAGTATTTGCTTTTGAGGAAGAAAGAAGTTAGAGCAATTGAATCTTGAGAATGATAAAAGAGTAGAATGAAAATGAATTCTGCTTTTATACTATCTCAGAAATAAACTGTCAAAAATAATAAAGTAAAATAAAGTGACCAATAAAAATTGCCCAAAATAGCCGTTTAGAAATAAATAAACTGTAAAATTTCTTCAATTATCCGTCGTGTTATGCTTACAAACTGTAAGTATACCTGATGGATAATGTTCAGAAATTTAACGGCGAGGATTGAGATAATTCGACGGATGAGGATAAATCAGTTATCCGTCAAGTTATAAAATACTCCAGAAAAATAATTGATTTTTATGAACAATTAATATACCGACGAATGATGAAACTCGATGGATATTGAGCATCTGTTGGGATGTAAATTTTGACTTAGCCAAAATTTCATCCAAAGCTGAAAAATCAATTAAATTTCTTGCTGCATTACAACTTGCAAAATATTTGAAATGATTCAAGAATAATTAAGCATGCCTAACTCACTTACCAACCTTGAAAAGGTGGTTTCATCAAGTGGCTTGGTAAATATGTCTGCAAGCTGCTTTTCACTTGGAAAAATATGAAGTTCCACAGTACCATTCATCACATGTTCCCTTATGAAGTGGTACTTGATGTCTATGTGCTTTCTTCTTGAATGCTACACTGGATTTTCAGTGATGGCAATTGCACTTGTGTTATCACAGAAAATGGGAATTCTATCCACTTGTAGACCATAGTCCAACAATTGGTTTTTCATCCACAAAGTTTGTGCACAGCAACTACCAGCAACAATATATTTATCCTCAGCTGTAGAAGTAGAGACTAAATTTTGCTTTTTACTGAACCAGGACATAAGCTTGTTCCTTAGAAATTGACAAGTTCCTGTTGTACTTTTTCTGTCTATTCTACAACCTGCATAATCTGCATCTGAATAACCAGTTAGATCAAAATCTGAATCTCTTGGGTACCAAATGCCAAGTTTTGGTGTTCCCTTGAGATATCTGAAAATTCTCTTAATAGCTACTAAGTGAGATTCTCTAGGATCAGCCTGAAATCTAGCACAAATACAAGTAGAAAACATTGTATCTGGCCTACTAGCTGTTAAGTACAGAAGTGAGCCAACTATGCCCCTATAGCTTGAAATATCCACAGACTTTTTAGTAGTGTTTAATTCAAGCTTAGTTGCAGTGGCCATGGGAGTTTTTGCAGATGTGTAATCCATTAGATCAAACTTCTTTACAAGATAATGAATGTATTTAGTTTGACTAATGAATATTCCATCACTAACTTGCTTAACTTAAACCAAGAAAGTAAGTTAGTTCTCCCATCATTCTCATTTCATACTTAATTTTCATCAATTTGGCAAACATTTTGCAAAGTTTTTCATCTGTAGAGCCAAAAATAATATATCTACATAAATTTGAACAAGTATACTAGAGCCATTAACATTTCTAAAGAATAAATTTTTATCAATAGTACCTCTTGTGAAGTGGTTTTCCAAAAGAAACTTTGATAAAGTGTCATACCAGGCTCTAGCTGCTTGCTCCAGTCCATAAAGTGCTTTCAAAAGATAGTATACATAATTTGGGAAATTCTGATAGGCTAAGAAAATTTTGATGGCTTCAAGTCTTGCAACAGGAGCAAAAGTTTTATCAAAATCTATTCCTTCTTGTTGACAATAGCCCTTAGCAACCAATCTAGCTTTGTTCCTAACTATTATGCCATTTTCATCCATCTTGTTTCTGAATACCCATTTGGTGTCAATTGGATTCTTTTCTTTGGGCTTGGGTATCAGCTTCCATACCTTGTTCCTTTCAAATTGGTTTAGCTCCTCCTGTATAGCTAAAATCCAATCAAGATCCAACAAAGCTTCTTCTACCTTCTTTGGTTCTTCCTTAGATAGGAAGCTGCTGTATAGACATTCTTCTTGAGTTGCTCTCCTTGTTTGAACTTTAGAAGATGCATCACCAATGATGAGCTCAAAAGGGTGATCTTTAGTCTATTTTCTTTGTTGAGGTAGATTATCTCTAGATGAAGAGGCCTCATTGTTGTCTTGATGTGTGACTGAGTTTTGATTATTCAAAACTTCCCCTGAGTTTGTGAATCTTTGATTTGAGAAAGGGGAACTTTCTGTAAGTGATCTATTTTGACTTTGAGCTTCTCTTAATGACCCGACGGATGATGCACTCTGTGTCCCGACTAATGAAACTGATTATCTCCCGATGGATGAAGCATTTTGCAACTCGACAGATGTTGAATTATGTGCTTCATTAGTTGTAGATTTTTCTGCATTATCCTTATTCACTATTTCTTGATCACTTTCATCATCACTGTCATCACTATCCATCTCCACATTATCAAACTTGAGACTTTCATGAGAATCTTCATCTTGCAGTCCTTCAATCTTTTTATCATCAAACACAACATGCATTGATTGCATAACAATATTGGTTCTAAGATTGTAGACTCTATATGCTTTTCCCACAGCATATCCAACAAAAATTCCTTCATCTTCTTTAGCATCAAACTTCCCATGTTGATCAGTTTGATTCCTTAAGATAAAACATTTGCAGCCAAAGACATGAAGAAAATTTAGGGTTGGTTTCTTGTTCTTGAACAATTGATAGGGTGTCAAACACTTTTCTTGATTAATCAAAGAAATATTTTGAGTGTAGCAGGCAGTATTCACAGCTTCAGCCCAAAAATATGTTGGTAACTTTGATTCTTCAAGCATTGTCCTTATAGCTTCAATAAGAGATATGTTCTTTCTTTCCACTACTCCATTTTGTTGTGGAGTTCTTGCTACAGAAAACTCATGCATTTTCCCATTCTCTTCACAAAATGATCTCATCACAGAATTCTTGAACTCAGTTCCATTGTCACTCCTGATTCTTCTTACTTTAAAATTAGGATGATTGTTGACTTGCCTTTATGTGATTGATAATGATTTCACTAGCTTCATCTTTAGACTTTAGGAAATATGTCCAAGAGAACTTTGAGAAATCATCTACAATTACTAGGCATAATCTTTTTCTTGAAATAGATAACACATTGACTGGTCCAAATAGATCCATGTGTAGCAATTGCAAAGGTTCTTCAATTGTTGAATCAAGCTTCTTTCTGAATGATGCTTTAATCTGCTTTCCCTTTTGGCAGACATCACACAATACATCCTTAGAAAACTCCACTTGAGGAATTCCTCTTACCAGTTCTTTCTTGACAAGCTCATTCATGGTCTTGAAATTTAGATGGGACAGCTTCTTGTTCCATAGCCAACTTTCATCTTGACTTGCTTTACTGAGAAGACAAGTGACATATTCTACATTAGATGAGTTGAATTCAGCTAGATCCACATTTCCTTTTCTCACTCCAGTGAGAACCACTTTGTTGTTTATTTTGTTTGTCACAACACAGGCTTCTGAATTGAAGGTTACTGAATTGCCCTTATTACAAAGCTGGCTGATACTCAGCAAATTGTGCTTGGGACCATCCACTAGAGCAACCTCTTCAATGATGACATTGTCTTTTGAAATCAAGCCATATCCCACAGTATAACCCTTACTGTTATCTCCAAAAGAAATACTTGGGCCAGCTCTCTCCTTGAACTTTATGAGCAGGGTAGAATCTCCAGTCATGTGCCTTGAACAACCACTATCCAGGTACCAAAGATTCTTTCTATTTCCCTGTATACATCAAAACCAAATGAAGTTGATTTTGCTACCCAAGTTTCCTTGGGTCCTGCCTTGTTAGCTTTCTTATTTGGTTTCTTAGGTTTGATCTCATTTGACTTGGGAATTTGTGATTCATTCTTAGTCATTTGAGTTGGACCTTTGAAACCAGTCATTAAAATAGAATTATCATGCACATTTTGATTAGCAGGAAAAGGCATGCTGTTTGCAAACATGTTATTCCAGTAAGGCATGCTAAATGGCATTTATGGCATACTAAATACAGCATAATAAGGATTAGGTGCAAATGGCATATTAGCAAATTGTGCATTCATATTCTGAGCAGACATAGCATTCATAGGAATAGAAGGCTTGGCATTCATGTTGGGAAAAGAAGAGGGTACAAATATAGGAGTAGGCATGGCAAGTTTACAATTAATAGACAAATGATTAACACTACCACACTTATGACAAATTTTTCTTGGAGCATACTTATCAGGTGTGTAGTTGTTATGTTTGTTAATCCCTATTTTCCCATTTCTATTGTTTTTCTTTTTAGTTTCTATTTTAACCTCAATCTTTTCTAATCAGTCATTCAATTGCTTGATGGACAGATGATCAACTTTCACTTTCTTCTCATTCTTCACTTGACTTGATTCTCCTGAAACAAAGTTTTTAGAAACTGATCCATATTTTTCATTCAGCTTGGCAAGCTTGGCTTTGCTCATAGGTTTGCTCACAGCCGATGGATGTGGCTCTTTGTCACTCGACGGATAATCCTTTTGATTATCCGACGGATGATTTTCATCATCCATCGAGTCCACATCTGTTAGCAATCCTTCAACCAAATTGGATTCCAACTTCTCCTTACTCTTTTTCCAGGATGCATCACAAAAGGACTCAATATCTCGAACTTTAGTGATTTGAGCATGGATATCTCTGGATGATTTCCATGCTTTAATCACTTCTTGTTCTCATTCAAGCAGCTTCTTTAAAATCTCTTCTTTCTTTAAGTCAGTTAATTCATCCTTATCAATCTTACACTCAATTCTCAATTATTCAAATTCAATAAACCGAGACTCTAGCACATTATTCCTCTCACTTAAAAACAAATTCTTTTCTTTAATTTTAGCATTTTCCTTAGTGAGGGACTTAAGTGTAACACGCAAGTGATATAACTCTGTAGACATGTCATTGATTGCATCATTACACTCAGATTTAGATAAATGTGCTAGTTTAGTGGTGATTACCTGATTACTTGAAGAACTTGTTTTTGTTTCATCAGACTGGCCATCAGGGCTAAATTGACATAGTCATTTTCTTGTGTAATGAAAGCCCTTTCCTTTTCCTTGAGCAACTCATAATATTTCTGTTTGTAATCAACAGGCTCAAACTTCTTTTTACTGGAATCTGACTTTCTACATTCACTGGCAAAATGCCCTGCCAAGCCACATTTGAAACATTTGAATTTGGATTTATCCACCATGTTTCTACTTGGCTTGGCTGCTCCAAAGTTCTTTTTGAACTTGAGCTTGGAAAATCTTCTGGAAAGGAATGCTAAATGCTCATCAATATCATCCATGTCATCTTGGCTCAAATGATCTTCATTTTCAGCTACCAGCCCTTTGCCCTTGTTCTCACAGACCTTTGAAGTAGACTCAACAACTTCTACCTTCATCTCTTTCTCTTTCTCTAACTCAGCAACCAGTGCTATGGACCCTCCTTTCTTCCTTCCTTTCTCCATCCTCTCATCTTGCTCTATTTCAAGCTTATAAGTCTTCAGGATGCCATATAGTCTCTCCAAGGTAAACTCCTTGTAATCTTGAGAATTTCTTAATAAGAATGTCATTGGTTTCCACTCCTTTGGAAGATATCTAAGGAACTTGAGGTTAGAGTCTTTTGTCTGATAGACTCTTCCATGCAACTTCAGAGCATTTAGTAGTTTTTGAAATCTACCAAAAATATCAGTGAGAGTCTCACTATCTTCACAATGCAAGTGCTCATATTGCTGAATTAGCAGCTGCATCTTATTCTCCCTTACTTGCTCAGTACCATCACAAATAATCCAGATAGTGTCCTAAACCTCCTTGGCTATTTTGCAGTTAATGATGTTATCAAACATATCACCATCATCTCCATTGAACAATATTTTTTTCGCCTTCTTGTCTTTCCTGACTTGCTCAATATCAGGATCTGACCACTCATGCCT
The DNA here is from genome assembly GCF_009905375.1 of Apium graveolens. Classification (NCBI taxonomy): domain Eukaryota; kingdom Viridiplantae; phylum Streptophyta; class Magnoliopsida; order Apiales; family Apiaceae; genus Apium; species Apium graveolens. Next base: position 303,288,750 of record NC_133648.1, on the reverse strand, counting down.
AGGCTTGGGAACAGATGGTTTATTGTGTAATAACCCCCAAAATTTTAAACTTTTTGTAACCCTTGTGAATAGTGTTTTTGCTGAATGAGAAAACTTTTCATGCCACACTATGTAGGGGTTCTGTTATGGATATTCTGAGATTTTATTAGTACTCTTTATGGTATATAAGTGTATGTAAAGATCGTCAAAATCCAATTCCGAACACTTTGATTTTTCCCGGAAATCCACTAGATACGGAAAGAATTGAGTATAAGGTAACAGGATAAAAAAAATTTAAATTAAAGGATTATAAGAGAGGATCATAAAAGGAATATAATATATTGAGAAAGGTTAAGGGAATCTAAGTAATAAGATACCGGGTATGATCCCTCAAACGATAAACGAAAACGAAAGTTAAGCGAACCGTATAACAGATCAGCGATCATTAGGCAAACAATTAGGAAGTTAATCAAAGGGATTAGAGAGGATGATGTCATCCAACCAATGAGAAGAGGACAAAGAGGGAAGGATGACACCATATGATGACATAAGCATGACAAAGGGAGGAAGGAAATGAGGTTGAATTAGAACCACACAAAGTTTAAGGCTAAAAAGGTAATTAACCAAAACAAAAACAAAACTACTTCCACCAAGCCAAAACAAATCATTTTTCACCAAAACAAAATTCTATCTCTCATCACCAAGAACATAGCTCTCGGCTTTTCCTAGTTTTCAAAGAGAAAATTTTCAAAATCCAAGATCCAAGCTTCCTAAATTGGTAAGATAATTCCCTAGTATTCCTTATGCATAGTTATGGCTATATTATGAGTTTAAGCATCCCATTCATTCTCTATCTTCTCCAATAAATCAATGAAGAAGACAATGAATAATGATTTCAAGGTTTTTAACTTGATTTTTCTTGCTTTTCCTTTAAGATCCAAGCATTCCTAAGACTCCTCAAGGCTTCCTAAGGCTTCCTAGCTACTCACACCACTTCAAGGAAGGTATATCATCTCCAAACCCTAGCTTTACTTTGTATATTAGGATGATTTTGGTTGATATGGTATTAGAGTAGCTTAATGATGGTTGGTTTAGAGTTGGGTTGGAATGGTGGAGATTGGAATGTTGAAATCTTATGATTTGGTTAAAGATTGTAGTATAGTTTAAATTCAAGTTTTAAGATTAAGTGAATTGATTATAATGAGTTGATTTGGGGCTGTTGTAATGTAGTTTGGATGGATTTTTGATTGGGTTATGAATTGGGATTGAATTGTGGTGGATTTGGAATGGTTTAAATTTGGGAAATCGCGTAAACATAGCCGTCGTAATGTCCGATTTACTTTAGACTGCTTTTGTTCATAACATTAGGACCCGAGAACTCCCTGCTAGGTTTTGACCATTTCCATGATTAGAAAGTACATGTTACGAGCTTCGTTTTGATATGTGGTTCGTTTGATTCCGATGTACGGTTTAGGAGAAGCGACCGTTTTAAGTAACGGCATTTCGCGAACGAAACATTTCCCCTCGCCTTACTTTGAAACATAGGTTAAAGACCAAAAAGGGTTAATTAATGTATGAAACAATTATGGTAAGTGTGTTAGGCAGTTGGTAAGACACTCGCGAAGGAATCTCCTTAAAACTTGTAATGGTTAAATTATTAAAAATGGTGGAGCCGAGGGTACTCGAGTGACTTAAGAGAATCCGTAAGCGCAAAGCGAGCGTTAGAGTCTAAGTTGGTTAGAGTATAGATTTACAAGTGACTTTGGTTTAATTCCAACTTACTTGTTGTTTATAGGTTACCAGACTCGTCCCGAACCATTCGTAACCCCCAGTCGCTCAGGCAAGTTTTCTATCCGTTATACTGTTATTGTGATGTATACACTTGTATATGCATGATCTTGTGATAGATGCATGATGGTTAAATTAGCAAATTCTTGCGATATATTGTAGCATGTGATATGGTACATATGCATGCCTGTTTCGTATTCTTGCCATATATATCTGTTGGTTGAGTTGATAATATCTATGTTAGAGAATAGCGGTAATTTGCATATACCCTTAGTATAGGGACCCAAAGGTGAAAACATTTTCTAAAACCGCGAGTCGAGGATCCCGAGTAGATTTTATATATATATATATATTTATATATATATGGGTATAGTTTTCAAAACTATTAATCGAATAAGGTTTATTCGATAACTTTATATTATTTATTGAATATTACTTGAATATTCATTCGAGGACTTATGACTCCTTTATATTATTTATTGAATATTATTTGAATATTTATTCGAGGACTTATGACTCCTTTATATTATTTATTGAATATTATTTGAATATTCATTCAAGGGCTTATGACTCAGTTCATATTATTTGATGAATGTTATTTAAATATTCATTTGAGGATGTATGACTCCGTTATTTTATTTAATGAATATTATTTATAATATTCATTCGAGGTATTATGACTCCGCTTATTATTTAATAATATTCTTTATTTTATTAAAAAATAATGTGTCGATAATCAAACTTACTTTTGATTATTCAAATAAAGATATTACTTTCGTATAAGTATATCTTTGGTTATTTAAGAGTCATTTCAAGTATGAGTTTTACAACATCTACTTCAATTATTTTTATAAAGATTACTCTTTATGGGAATATTATTTAAATAATAATATTCAGATATTTTTATATATTGGGACTGATTTATTTTATTAAATCAGCATCACTCCAAACATTCTTAAAAATGTTTTCGAGTCTTCAAAATGATTTTTAAAAGTTAGAGCGGATCCCAAAACTCATTTTTATATTTAAGATCCTCCTTTCGAAGGGGATTTAAATACTCGTTCAAAACCTGAGGGATCCGGCTCTGTGGTATGTTTTATATTCGCAACAAGGTTGCTGTCTTGATAAAAGAGTTTTTGATTACTTACCCAATACTTGGGAAGTAAAATTCTTGGAACAAGTTAATCCATTAACAGGCATCGCCTGGGAAATATCAGTGAGTTTTCCTTTCCAACTAGATACGACTTCTTAGTGGAGCCGTATCAACAAGTTTCTACTTGGGGAAAGTGGGGACGAGCTTTACATTTCAGAGTCATGGATTTCATCTGAACTAGGAGTGGCGTAAGTGGTCGAGTAGCGCCGGCCTAGCCTTATTATATTGGCCCAAATGGCCTGGAAGTTCCGCTAAGGCGGTCCATTCCTTAGGAGTTCAGTGTTCGGTTGACAAGTAAATTCGACAGGTTCTCCTCTACATATAGAAAATGGTGGGGTTGTACTACTACGACTGATCATCGTAAGTGGTCTTCCTGGCGCGGCAAACTCCCGTAATGAGTTCATCATCCAGTTGGATAATTCTGCAACACTTCCCGTAGCATTTCGATCGAAGGGCTACGAATGGGTGGTTGCCGAAGCATTGACAGGGTCAAACAGTTTTATTGGTGTATCCATTGAATGAAGTATCTCGTAACTTCATTTCTTTTCAAAATATTTCAAAGATCAAATATATTCAAGTTTTATTTGTGGTCTCATCTATGGGATGACCTCTTGAATCTTATTATACTTTGAACAGTAGTAGTTCAAGTAGATTTCTAAAAATGGTATAAGTATAGTGAAGTAATTAGTAACTTCATCTTCTTTTAAACTTATATCCAGTAAGTAATTACCTTACACATGATAAAGGATTCTAGTAAGTATCCATTTAGATACTTGTATTATTGTTATCACTATATATTATCTTGCGATCTATAACGCTCACTCTTGCTTCATTTCTTCATCACACAACAACAGTTAGGAAAGATGGCCAGGCTCCAGCAGACCCAGCGCAAGCGCGTGGGAAGCGCCCCGCGCCTTCCCGTTGAGATCGTAGCTGCTATAGCTGCAGAGATAGATCTACCTTTAGATCAGACAATCTACTTTTGAGAATTAATTATGTATAATTATAACTTGTGGCAGATAATGGCAATTAACTGTAAATTTATCAAGTAATCGTTTTGGGTTGTAATAACTCTTAATTGTGGATTCAAGGACTTGTACTTATTTCAATTTCATCTCTGAGACTATAACGGGTTGTGGTGTGTGTTAGTGTGGGGTCACAGCATAAGGTTATTTTTATTAATTAAGTGAAGTGATATTATGAAAATAAAGACCGTGACGACCCGGATCCCTGACCCCGGATCTGGGGGTGTTACAGAAATGGTATTAGAGCCAAGCGTTATAAACCTCAGAGATGATGCGACGATATAATAATAAACTCACAAAGATAATAAGAACTCTTGCCAAGTTCATGGTCGGACTACCTAAAGTAGTGCTGACAGTTAAAACCCTTACGGGAACCCTTATAAGTATCATGATAGTAACTTAGCTCGTTTAATGTGTAGGCGCATGAGATAGAGGACCCTGAGATGTTCGAGCGTGAGCATGATGAGGCACTGCTAGATGTCGAGGATCAGGAGGAGCCTGAGATGGAGGAGGATGAGGAGGACCCCTCAGAGGAGTCAGAGACGGAGGTCATTGCTATTTCAGATGAGGAGGACCCCTCAGAGGAGTCAGAGACAGAGGTCATTGCTATTCCAGATGAGGAGGACCCGGATGAGGTCCCAGTAGCTGAGGAGCGTGTCGGACCTATGGTAGTGTACGCTGGTACCCCTTTACCCACACTTCCGGTGGTCAGAGCTCCTACCCCTCCACCACTATCTTGGATCCCCTATGAGGACAGCTCAGAGACCCATACTTCCGAGCCTAGGCAGACTGAGGAGGCACCCCCAGCGGCTCCGGATTCACCACCTCTCGACCCTGCCCACAGGCAGTCTTTGTTAGCCCACGGCTATGTTCAGGATGTACTGAGGACCCGAGTGGCTGTTGCTGAGGCCCGACTAGATGAGGCCAGGAGGGAGTTGGATGCGGAGAGGGTGGGTAGGCGTACCCGAGCTTATGAGACTAGGGCAGATATACCCCGATCCTTGAGGAGGGAGCTGACGGGGATAGAGCTCACATCCCGAGCGAGACTCAGATCTCTCTAGGGGGACATGCATGGTAGGATCTCCAGGCGGCAGGCCGACTATATCTTCCATCATGTGATGGAAAGGGTATGGGAGCTGACCCGCTCCGGTGTGTGATTCAGGATTGACGATGGGATAGTCTAGTTGTCTAGTTAGTCGAGGCCTTAGTAAGAGCCAATTTTCCGGGATAGTTGACTTGTATATAGCATCCCTTTTTCTGACTAGACAGATAGACTCTTGTGTATCACTTTTGGGACAGATGGCTGTAGCACTGTTGTACTTTTGACCAGATCAAACTATGTATTTCTCGCATTATGTATATATTTGTTTCCTTTTAGTTCAGTTCCTTAGTGACGAGATCACTGTTTTTATCATTATTAGTACTGCACTTCTTATTAGAACTGTCATAATGTAATAGAATTGCGGGATACGTTTTCCCCATTATAAGAGTTGTGCAAGGCACAATGTTGAGTATGATTGTGACCTAACGTTGAATTTCCTAATATTTTTTTTATTATCAGTATCATGCCGCCAAGAAAGATTGGAACTAGGGCGAACCCTGGATCTGAGGACCAGGGAAGCCATAACCAGGATGATAGGAACCAGGAACACAGTGAAGAGGAAGATGAGGATTATGTGGAGCAGGATGACTCCCTGTATGAAGAGGAAGAGGAAACATATGATGTTGAGGGATTTGAGATAGAGGCTGAAGAAGGAGAAACTGAGGTTGAGCAACCAGTACCAAACCCAGGCATGGATCCCATGGGCCAGTTCATGCAACTACTAAGGCAGAACTTGGAACGTCAACCCATCCCACCCCCTCAAGGAAATAACAATGTTGTGGCAAACTCTTTCAGGGCTTTTAAGTCCCTTAAGCCCCCGAGTTCCACGGATCAGCCGACCCAGTTGAGGCAAGGGCATGGTTAAAGGAAATGGAGAAATCCTTTGAGATTTTGAGTACCGATGAGGCACAGAAGACTGTATTTGCTACCTACCTTCTGAAAGGAGAGGCTAACTACTGGTGGGACGCCAAGAAAAACATGGAGACAGATGCTATCATAACCTGGGAGAGGTTCAGTCAGTTTTTTCTGGGGAAGTATTTCCCGAGGTTTATGGAAAACCAGATGGAGCTCAAGTTCTTGGAGCTAAAGCAGAATAACTTATCTGTAGCAGAGTACGAAGCGAAATTTACTGAGTTATCAAGGTTTGTGCCGGAGTTTGTGAGCACCGAGGAAAAGAAAGCTAGGAGGTTTCAGCAGGGACTGAAACCGTGGATTCAGAATAGGGTGGCAATCCTTGAGCTTACGGATTATGCCACTCTGGTGCAAAAAGCAATGATTGTAGAAGCCGGAAGTGAACAGATGCAGAAGGAAAGAGAGAAGAAGGGAATAAAGAGGAAAAGTTTGAGCATGGGTGGGGGTTCAGCAGGAAGGAGCTTCCCAACTAGATTTAATCGAGGAGCAGTGTCCCTACCGGGAAAGAACACTGGGTTTAAGCGGCCAATGAGCGTGAATGTGAGCCAGAGCGGCCAGAAGTCAAGAATGTCCTATTCCAACCAGTCTCGACCCCCATTGCCAGCCTGTAACACTTGTGGAAGAATGCATTCTGGGGAATGTAAAGGAAAGCCCGTAACCTGCTTTAAGTGTGGGCAAGTGGGCCACTATTCTCACAAATGCCCTTCGTCAGCCCCTGCCATCATTCCAACCACCACTTGTCATCAGTGTGGACGCCCGGGTCATTGGAAGAGGGAATGCCCAATGAACAAACCAGCAGCTTCGGGAGCAAGCAGGGCTGCTTCTAATAAGCCACCTACTGCAAGGACTTTCAACATAACAGTCCAGGATGCTATGAAAGACTCATATGTGATAGCAGGTACCCTTTCTCTAAATTCAGTCAGTGCAAACATTTTATTTGATTCGGGAGCAACTAAATCTTTTATATCAAGGGACTTTGCGCGTAAATTAAGACTTAAAGTTGAACCCTTGATAGCCCCCTTACAAGTAGAAATAGCCAATCATGAAATTATTCATGTTAACCAGATTCACCCAGCCTGTGAGATAGGCATAGGGGAACAATCTTTTAGTGTTGATCTGATCCCTTTTAAATTAGGGGAGTTTGATGTAATTTTGGGGATGGACTGGCTATCTAGCAATGATGCTCAGATAGACTGTAAAGGGAAGAAAGTTAAGTTAAATATCCCAGGGAAGAAAGAAGTTATATTTAGAGGAAAGAGGCAGACGCATAAATTTTTGACTATGGCCCAGGCCAGAAGGATGCTACGAAAAGGAAATGAGGCCTACCTAGCCTATATGGTGGACACGCAGAAGGAGGTGCCCAACTTACAAGATATTCCGGTAGTCAACGAATTTGAAGACGTATTCCCACAAGACCTTCCGGGATTATCACCCGATAGAGTGATTGAATTTGCTATTGAGTTGGCCCCAGGGACGACGCCAGTTTCAAAAGCACCTTACTGGTTAGCCCCGTTAGAAATGAAGGAATTAGCTATCCAATTGCAGGAACTCTTGGATAAGGGTATGATAAGACCCAGTGTGTCTCCGTGGGGAGCACCAGTTTTATTTGTTAAAAAGAAAGATGGGAGTATGAGGCTGTGCATCGACTATCGAGAGTTGAACAAGCTAACCATAAAGAACAGGTACCTATTGCCTAGAATAGACGATCTGTTCGACCAGCTAAAGGATGCTGTTTATTTTTCCAAGATTGACCTGAGAACTGGATATCACCAACTAAAGATTAAACCCGAAGATATTTCCAAGACAGCGTTCCGTACTAGGTATGGGTATTATGAGTTCTTGGTAATGTCCTTTGGATTAACCAACGCCCCAACGGCTTTTATGGACTTAATGAATAGAGTATTTAAGAAGTACTTGGACAAGTGTGTGATAGTTTTTATCGATGATATTTTGATCTACTCAAGGACTGAGGCAGAACATGCAGAGCATTTGAGGATAGCTCTAGGAATACTCAGAGAGGAACAGTTGTATGCCAAATTCTCGAAGTGTGAATTCTGGCGGAATGAAGTACAGTTTTTAGGACATGTGATCAATAAAGAAGGAGTATTGGTCGACCCCTCCAAGATAGAGGCGGTCTCAAATTGGGAAAGGCCAACCATACCCATAGAGGTAAGGAGTTTCATAGGATTGGCCGGCTACTATCGTAGATTTATACAGGACTTTGCGAAGATCGCAGCCCCTTTGACACGACTTACTCGTAAGACAGAGAAGTTTGAATGGACGGAGAAATGCGAGAACAGTTTTCAGGAATTAAAGAAAAGGTTGGTAACGGCCCCGGTGTTGGCATTGCCAGACGGAAAAGGAGATTTTGTGATATATAGTGACGCGTCGTACAAAGGATTAGGGTGTGTGCTTATGCAGCATGGTAAGGTGATTGCGTATGCGTCGAGACAACTGAAGGAATACGAGATTCGGTATCCTACTCATGACCTTGAGCTCGCGGCAATAGTATTTGCCTTAAAAATTTGGAGGCACTACTTGTATGGAGAGAAGTGCGAGATTTTCACAGAACATAAGAGCCTCAAGTACATATTTATGCAGAAAGAGCTCAACATGCGCCAGAGGAGATGGTTAGAACTAATCAAGGACTATGATTGTGAGATTCTCTATCATCCGGGGAAAGCCAATGTGGTGGCTGACGCCCTTAGTAGAAAGGAAAGACTCAGAATGATAACGACTTCGGAAGAATTGATAAGGGATTTTTAGAGAATGGAAATAGAAGTAAAGGTAACCGGAACCGGAACTGAAAAGCTTTTTGAGATCTCAAGGCAGCCAGAATTACTGAAAAAGATCAGATTGTGCCAAGAGAAAATAATGAATGAGGGCAGAGAGTCAATGACTGGAGAAGAGATCCATACGGAGAAAGATGATAAAGGGATAATGAGGTACTCTTACCGGATTTGGGTTCCAAACGTTCAAGAGCTTAAAGATGAGATTTTGGATGAAAGCCATAGTTCAAGGTATTCCATTCACCCGGGAAGCACCAAGATGTATAGGGATTTGAAGGAGTATTACTGGTGGCCCAACATAAAGAGGGATGTAGCAGAATGGGTGAGCAAATGTTTGACTTGCCAAAGAGTAAAGGCAGAGCACCAGAGACCCAGTGGACTTTTACGACCCCTGGAGATTCCCGAGTGGAAATGGGAACAGATAGCGATGGATTTTGTTGTAGGCTTGCCAAGGACGAAAGCCAACCATGACGCCATATGGGTAATTATAGACCGACTGACAAAGTCAGCCAATTTCATTCCTATCAATGAGAGATACACAGTCGATAGACAGGTGGACATTTACCTTAAGGAAATAGTGACGCGACATGGAGTCCCAGCGTCCATTGTCTCAGACCGAGACCCCAGATTCAACTCCAGATTTTGGAGGAGCTTTCAAGAATGTACGGGGACCAAGTTAAATATGAGTACCGCGTACCATCCCCAGACGGATGGGCAGAGTGAAAGGACCATCCAGACACTAGAGGATATGTTGAGAGTCTGTGCAATAGACTTTAAAGGAAGTTGGGATGATCACTTGCCATTGATCGAGTTTTCTTATAACAATAGCTTTCATGCTAGCATCGGAATGCCGCCTTATGAGGCCCTGCACGGAAGAAGGTGTCGATCTCCCTTATACTGGTATGAAGTAGGAGAGCGGAAGATGCATCGGACCTTTTGAGATATTAAGACGGATTGGAAAGTTAGCTTACGAGCTAGCCTTACCCCCTAACTTGCAACAAGTTCATAATGTGTTCCATGTGTCAATGCTAAGGAAGTATCATCGGGATGCCAGACACATAGTGGAGTACGAGCAGGTGGATATGCAACCAGATCTGACGTACGTGGAGAAGCCAGTAAGGATTATAGATAAGAAGGAGCAGGTGCTTCGGAATAAAGTGATTAAGCTAGTCAGAGTGCTATGGCAGAATCATAATGTGGAAGAATCAACTTGGGAACTAGAGAGCGCAATGCAAGAAAAGTACCCCCATTTGTTTTCTATTTGATTCCGGGACGGAATCCTTTTAAGGAGAGGAGACTGTAATAACCCCCAAAATTTTGAACTTTTTGTAACCCTTGTGAATAGTGTTTTTGCTGAATGAGAAAACTTTTCATGCCACACTATGTAGGGGTTCTGTTATGGATATTCTGAGATTTTATTAGTACTCTTTATGGTATATAAGTGTATGTAAAGATCGTCAGAATCCAATTCCGAACACTTTGATTTTTCCCGGAAATCCACTAGATACGGAAAGAATTGAGTATAAGGTAACAGGATAAAAAGGATTTAAATTAAAGGATTATAAGAGAGGATCATAAAAGGAATATAATATATTGAGAAAGGTTAAGGGAACCTAAGTAATAAGATCCCGGGTATGATCCCTCAAACGATAAACGAAAACGAAAGTTAAGCGAACCGTATAACAGATCAGCGGTCATTAGGCAAACAATTAGGAAGTTAATCAAAGGGATTAGAGAGGATGATGTCATCCAACCAATGAGAAGAGGACAAAGAGGGAAGGATGACACCATATGATAACATAAGCATGACAAAGGGATGAAGGAAATGTGGTTAAATTAGAACCACACAAAGTTTAAGGCTAAAAAGGTAATTAACCAAAACAAAAACAAAACTACTTCCACCAAGCCAAAAAAAATCATTTTTCACCAAAACAAAATTCTATCTCTCATCACCAAGAACATAGCTCTCGACTTTTCCTAGTTTTCAAAGAGAAAATTTTCAAAATCCAAGATCCAAGCTTCCTAAATTGGTAAGATAATTCCCTAGTATTCCTTATGCATAGTTATGGCTATATTATGAGTTTAAGCATCCCATTCATGCTCTATCTTCTCCAATAAATCAATGAAGAAGACAATGAATAGTGATTTCAAGGTTTTTAACTTGATTTTTCTTGCTTTTCCTTTAAGATCCAAGCATTCCTAAGACTCCTCAAGACTTCCTAGCTACTCACACCACTTCAAGGAAGGTATATCATCTCCAAACCCTAGCTTTACTTTGTATATTAGGATGATTTTGGTTGATATTGTATTAGAGTAGCTTAATGATGGTTGGTTTAGAGTTGGGTTGGAATGGTGGAGATTGGAATGCTGAAATCTTATAATTTGGTTAAAGATTGTAGTATAGTTTAAATTCAAGTTTTAAGATTAAGGGTAACACCCCCAAATCCGGGGTCGGGGATCCGGGTTGTCACGAGTTCCATTTCTCTTAATAACACCCAATCTAAATAAATAATCAACTACTCTGTACCGTGACCCCACAATAAACACACACACCACAAGTTATAGTCTCAGAGATGAATATTCAAAAATAATCACAAGTCGTTTTATTCCACCAATATATGCCAATACACCTTAAAAGGGTTTTCTGAATAAATTTACATTTCTTTGCCATTATTACAATTCATAAATATACATAATCTGATACATCAAAAGTTGAAAGCCTAGCCTATTGGTAGTTCCTACCTCAGCTACAGCGACATCAACGCCTATAGGAAACTGCGGAACATTTCCTATCCGCTCGCGAATTGGGAGCTTGGTCCTGTTCATCTTGTCTATCTGATGTTGTGTGATGAAAGAAGAAAGCAAGGGTGAGCAGCAAGCCCACCAAAATAATATGTATAATGATTAACAATATATGAGCCTTCTCATAGTACTCATGAAAGTCTTGGTCAAAAGAAATAAACCAAGTTGATATCTTAATGCGATGAAGTCGCAAAATATTCAGTATATATATACATATATACTTTTCAAAATATTGGAAGTCCTCTTCCATGCATAATACACACAGAGTTCCAGTGTATAACTGTATAAAAATATCGTTGCAAGGTGATCTCATATATCTAACCTTGTCTCAACGTTTTTCTGAAAATCTTTGTCATGCATAAGATAATCATTTACTAGATATAAGTTTAAAAGATGAAGTTACAAGATACTCCAATATACTTATATCTTTTCCAAATACTACTTGAACTACCACCGTTCAAGTTATAATTAGTTTTAAAAAAAATTCATCACATAGATGAGACAACAAGACCAGATTTGAATAGATTAAATCTTTAAAATATCATCAAAATAAAATGAAGTTACGAGATACTTCATTTGATGCAAACATCATTTTGAAAACTTGACCCTGCCAACACTCAACAATCGCCCAACCGTAGCCTTTCTATCGAAGTGCTCTGGGTAGTGTTGCAGAAATATCCAATTGGATGATGAACTCATTACGGGAGTTTGCCGCGCCAGGAAGACCACTTACGATGATCAGTCGTAGTAGTGCAACCCCACCATTTTCTACATGTAGAGGAGAACCTGTCGGATTTACTTGTCAACCGAACACTGAACTCCTAAGGAATGGACCGCCTTAGCGGAACTTCCAGGCCATTTGGGCCAATATAATAAGGCTGGGCCGGCGCCACTCGACCACTTACGCCACTCCTAGTTCAGATGAAATCCATGACTCTGAAATGTAAAGCTCGTCCCCACTTTCCCCAAGTAGAAACTTGTTGATACGGCTCCACCAAGAAGTCGTATCTAGTTGGAAAGGAGAACTCACCGATATTTCCCAGTCGATGCAATCTTGTTGGGTAAGTAATCAATTCATTTATCAAAACAGCAATCTTGTTGCGAATATAAAACACACCACAGAGCCGGATCCCTCAGGTTTTGAGCGAGTATTTAAATCCCCTTCGAAAGGAGGATCTTAAATATAAAAATGAGTTTTGGGATCCGCTCTAACTTTTAAAAATCATTTTGAAGACTCGCAAAACATTTTTAAGAATGTTTGGAGTGATGCTGATTTAACAAAATAAATCAGTCCCAATATATTAGAAAATATCTGAATATTATTATTTGAATAATATTCCCATAAAGAATAATCTTTATAAAAATAATTGAAGTAGAAGTTTTAAAACTTATACTTGAAATGAATAGTAAATAATCAAGATATACTTATACGAAAGTAATATCTTTATTTGAATATCAAAAGTAAGTTTGATTATCGAACATTATTCTTTAATAAAGTAAAGAATATTAATAAATAATAAGCGGAGTCATAATACCTCGAATGAATATTATAAATAATATTCATTAAATAAAATAAAGGAGTCATACATCCTCAAATGAATATTCAAGTAATATTCAATAAATAATATAAAGGAGTCATAAGTCCTCGAATGAATATTCAAGATAATATTCATTAATAAAATAAAGTTATCGAATAAATCTTATTCGATTAATAGTTTTGAAAACTATAACCATGTATATATATAAATATATATATATATAAATATATATATATATAAAATCTACTCGGGATCCTCGACTCCCGGTTTTTAGAAAATATTTTCACCTTTGGGTCCCTATACTAAGGGTATATGCAAATTACCGCTATTCTCTAGCATAGGTATTATCAACTGAACCAACAGATATATATGGCAAGAATACGAAATAGGCATGCATATGTACCATATCACATGCTAAAATATATCGCAAGAATTTTCTAATATAACCATCATGCATCTATTACAAGATAATGCATATACAAGTGTATACATCACAACAACAGTATAACGGGTAGAAAACTTCCCTGAGTGGTCCCGGATAGGCTTAAGCTTAGAGTGGGTCCGATAACCTATGAACAACAACATAAGTCGGAATTAAACCCCGGTCGCTTAAGAAACTAGACTTTAACCATTTAGAGTCCTAACGTTCGCTTTCGCGCTTAACGATTTACTTAAGTCGCTCGAGTACCCGTGGCTCCACCATTTTTAATAAATTTACCATTACGAGTTTTAAGGCGATTCTTTCGCAAATGTCTTACCAACTGTCTATTACACCTTATATAAATGTTTCTTACCCCAATTAGTCATTTAAGGTCCTTTACCAAGGTTTTAAAGTAAGGCGAGGGGTAATGATTCGTTCGCGAAACGTCGTTACTTAAAACGGCCGTTTCTCCTAAACCGTACATCGGAATCAAACGAACCACATATAAAAACGAAGCTCGTAACATGAACTATCTAAAAATGGCAATGTTAAAAACCTAACAGTGAGTTCAAGGGTTCTGATGTTAAGAACAAAAACAGTCTACGGTAAATCGGGCATTACGACGGCTATGTTTACGCGATTACCCAATTTTAAACCACTCCAAATCATCTCACAATCAACCCACAATCACAACCCAATCAAAACTCCATCCATAATTTATCATAACAGCCCCAAAAACTCAACATTAACAATTTATACTATTCTTTATCATGAATTTAAACTACACTTAAGTTCATTAATCAACAACCAAGATTTACAACTCCAAAAACATCCCAAAACCAACTAATCTCTACATACACAACCATCAACCCTCTCATGAACTAGAATACTCATATTATGCTCTTAACATTCAATAACAAAGCTTGGTTAAGAGATTATACCTTCCTTGAAGCTTCTTAACACAACACAAGAGCTTTGAATGCCTAAAGAACCTTGATCCTTGCTTGTATAACCTTAATCTTTCATAAAAATTCAAGAAAACTAAAGTTATTTCTTGAAGGTTACTATTCACCATCTTCTTCCTTGATTTATTGGAAGAGATTGTGAAGGAATTAGAAGCTTAAACTTATAGGACATCCATATCTATGTACAAGGAACCTTAGATAATTACCTTGTGATTTAACAATGCTTGGAACTTGATTTTTGAAAATTTCTTCTTTGAAAAAGAAGAAAAGCCGAGAGCAAGCTTGGAGAAAGAGAGATTTTTGTGTTTTTTTTGCTTTGATTTGTTTTTTGGTTGGTTGTTTTTGTTTTGTTTTTGGGTAATTACCTTTCTAACCTTAACTTTCTGTGGTTATCATTCATCCATACCTCCTTCCCTCCTATGTCATGCTTACATCACCTTATTGTGTCATCATCTCTTACTTGTCCTCTTCTTATTGGTTGGATGACCTCATCATCCCTAACCTCCTTGATTAACTTCCTAATTGTTTGCCTAATGACCGCTGATCTGTTATACGGTTCGCTTAACTTTCGTTTTCGTTTATCGTTTGAGGGATCATACCCGGGATCTTATTACTTGGGTTTCCTTAACCTTTCTCAATACATTCTAATCCTTTTATGATCCTCTCTTATAATCCTTTTATTTAAATCCTTTTTATCCTGTTACCTTATACTCAATTCTTTCCGTATCTAGTGGATTTCCGGGAAAAAATCAAAGTGTTCGGAATTGGATTCTGACGATCTTTACATACACTTATATACCACATAGAGTACTAATAATATCCCAGAAGATCAATAACAGAACCCCTACATAGTGTGGCATGAAAAGTTTTCTCATTCAGCATAATCTGCAAAATCACTTTTCATAAGGGTTTCAAAAATTTCCAAAAATTGGGGTTATTACAGTCTCCCCTCCTTAAAAGGATTCCGTCCCGGAATGAGATAGAAAATGAATAGGGATACTCTCTTAGCATTGCACTTTCTAACTCTCGAGTAAATTTTCCCACATTGTGGTTCTTCCATCAAACTCTGAATAGTTTGATAACCCTTCTCCTAAGCACTTGTTCCTTTTCACTCTATAACCCTTCCTGGTCACTCCATATACGTTACGTCTGGTCGCATGCCTATGCGCTCATATGCCCCTATTTATCTGGCATCCGAATTATACTTCCTTAACATTGATACGCGGAACACATTATGAACTTTGCTACAGGTTCAGGGGCAGGGCTAGCTCGTAAGCCAACTTCCCAATACGTCTTAATATATCCAAGGGTCCAACAAATTGTAGACTTAGCTTTCCTTTCTTTCCGAACCTCATCAATCCTTTCCAAGGGATACCTATAACATTACTAGGTCCCCTATTTCATACTCTTTGTCCTTTTGAGTCAAATCAGCATACCTCTTATGTCCATCTTGGGTTACTACCAGCCGTCCTCTGATTAGATCTATTATATCCCTGGTCCTTTGGACTACTGCGGGTCCGAGCATCTTGCGCTCTACGACTTCATCCTAACATAAGGGAGATCGACATTGTCTTCCCTCAAGGATCTCATATGGCGATACCTCAATACTGACATATGATCTATTATCGTAAGAAAACTCAATCCGTGTTAAGTGATCATTCCAATTTCTTTCAAGTCTATTGCACCGACTCTCATCATAGCTTCTAGCATTATAGCTTTTGCTTCTCAATACCCATTCTTTTCCAGTTCGTAATCGCTACTACCTTCCGTTCCTAATATTATACTGGTTATACTTTTGCTCGTTAGCGTTCTATAACCTTTTAATAACCACGTCAACCTTAGTATCACTAACGCGTTAGAATCGGAATACCACCGTACTGATACTACTTCCTTTAGCTGCTTCCATCTTCGAAAGCTTGATCCATCATATAGAAGTAAAGGAATTTGTTGAGAGATCACTATGATCATGAACACTTGTTATATCGCATAGTTAGTACAGAAGGTGGCCAGCCTTTAGTACTTGACAAGCAATTAAACAATAGATGGTATCCTACTCGGCTTCTATCACACAGATAGATAGTCATTCGGAAATACCTCCCCTTCTGGAAGGGTTGTTCTTCTCAGTTTATATGAAATGTAAAGAAGAGAAAAGAACGAATTGAAGAGAATTGTATATATGAAAAAAATATACTGCCACAAAATATCTGGCTTGGAACCTACCTCTGAACTATAGAGGCTTGTCATAGGAGAACAAAACATATGTGTATATATATCAAGTATTATCGCATCGTATTTCACATGCTTAATATTTATTATTCCACCCATCATTCTACGGACCCATGCTCTTCATCGAGCTTATACTCAATCACCTTTGAAACTCCCTCGACATCGAAAATCGAATCTAGAATCTCATTTTATACATCATCGTTAATATAATTCTATGTTTGCACCGCAACCTTCCTCGTATAGTAATACGACCCTCTATTGATAAGAAAGATTAAATATTCAATAGGTAGATACTCTACTTAATTAGTCTATCAATGATAACTTATACACTACCACGACCCGATTAGCGGTACTTAATCTCAACATCCATTCCAATACAACTCTCATGGTTGTAATCAGCTCATTACTCGCAGAATTATTGCTGCCTTACTATGGTCCACCACTGACCTACTGTCATCATTCACTTTCCATGAAATCTTAATATCTAACCATACGGAGTCCATATATGTCGTATAAAATTCTTCTAAGGAGGTAACATAATCACCATTCATGATTCATGAAGAACACTCCTGATCCTGACATACATACATGACATGAAGCAAATAAAATTGCAGAAGAGTTTCAATCAAAGCAACGATAGCAGGTTAATACCATTCTTACTCGTATGCCTTAAATAGAAGACTTAACTCAAGGGTTCGTCTAGTCCTTTTTGAAACATGGTCCTGGCTTATCTCAAGATAGTATCTTCTGAGATAGATAGCCCGCTCATGGCGATTACACGAATTAAACCTTTACCAACTACTATTACGGTTGGGTATTACACAGTCATCAGAAGGAATGTCAATCTTCCAAACCATAATACAATCTGCATAGCTTTAACCATCATCACTGTGTTCCTTTGGCACAAGCGCCTATAATTATCCTTTTACCTTTAAAGTGTCGGCCACCTCTTTGGCCTTTCCTGATAGTAAAATTTCCTTACAGTCAATGTCATTTTAACCACCTCCAAATAAATTTTCTACTTCATTTCAATCACTGCTTATGTGAAGATGTTTTCCTTAAAATCTGGTGAGTAAAAAAAATATCACCATTTTTCCATAAGTTATTGCCTCAGTCTTTAGAGGTTAATCACTGTCATGACTGACTCTCAATCATACTTAGAACATCTTTTATCTTAAGTGCTAATTGCCCTGAACAATTTCGACCATTACTGGTTCGATCCATACTTTCTCATGGTTTAACATGTGCCCCACTTGGCATCATTATAATTACATCATATTTCCTTTATCAACATTTCTATTCTTGAAAATTTCGAATATTACCTTTTTCCTTGTAAAACCTCTAAGGTTATCCTTGAATCGTTCCTCATGTATTCCCTGGATACAGGGCATATCAAGATACCATTTATTAATACCAGAATCATTGTCTATATACTTCTGAAAAATTTCTCCACTGATCCTTAAAGGTTGTTATTACTTTAACCCTTTCCAAATCATACTGTCAAAACTTATACTGTCCCTATTAAGGGTGAAATGCCAACCTTTATGCATTCCCCTAGGATTCATTTTAAGTTACCGATGTTCTATCCTTAATTCCACCTTTAAAAGGTACCTGCATCCTTCCATGGATAAATCAAGTCATATATCCCTGACAAGGGTGTCTTATTCAATCATTCCCACCTCGATAGTATATGCCTAATTTCACAATAACATCTGTATTCAAAATGGGGTCAATCAATATGGCCTCCAAAAGATAACAACGATTATCCGCTTTTCTTGCCTAATTTGGTAATGATAACAAGGATGTTCTGGAAGATATTGGTCGTGTTCAACGTGAACTTCTTCTTAATAATTCCTTATTTACTTTTGTTGTTTATCCCAACAGTCATCTCAATGTTGGGATATCTCTCATACCTGGCGTCTCCCTTTCTGGGTATCGAGTCACCGGTCTTACATTTCACATTCTTGAAGGTCGCTTCCTTCATCCAATTTTCCTACTTTCTTACTTTCTTGTCTCCTTAGTCTATCCGCGTCTCATTATTTATCCTTCGAACTATCTCAAGGTTTCCTCGAATCCTCCCAACTTACAGGGGATAAAATATATGTATCTCTTATGCCCTCAACCATCAATTTTAACTCATGGTGAATCATCCTCATCCTGACGAATGCATACTTTCTACTTCTATTGCTACGAGTCTTTAGGACTTCCTCATACCTAACTCCCTTATCATACCTCAAACTCTATTGCCTTTATATTCCTTTCCACTTCAGTTTCTTTCTATTTTCCTTTCTCTTATCATTATTTCATGAACCAACACAACATAAGCATTGATTTCAAACATCCCGTCATTCTGGATTCGTGTCCTCAGAACGAATCTTGACAACTTTTACAACTTAGATTCATAATTCATCATACTCGTCCGCCTTTGTTCTGGCTCTAAAGCTTTTACACTATCTCCATAACCTTGGGAAGTACTTTCCTGAAACAATTGACTGAACTTTAATCAGTTTATTATAATCTCTTGCTCCGTGCCTTCCTTGGTCTTTCACCAGCGGGTGGTCTCTCTCTTAGGAGGGTAAGTGACAAAAACAATCTTTTGGGGTTCGTCAATCATTTAGAATCTCAAATGATTCCTCTATTTCCTTTAGCCAGGCCCTTGCCTCGGCTGGGCCAGCTTGTTGCTTGGAACTCTGAGAGCTTAGCGACTTAGAGGTCCTGAAAGAATTTCCCACTACATTATTTCCTCAAGGTAGTGGTTAGGGGTAAAAGTATAAGTTCTGTTTAGACAGGTCCATGAATTGCCGTATAGGAGTACCGTCTCGGGTCTCCTTTCCTTACTCGACTTTCAGTTTCCTTAGTATGAAATGTTTCATCCTTCTCCCACAATCAGGGTTATCTTATACGTTAAAATTCTTGTTTTCCACTTCATTATATTATGGGCTCCTTTTTTCTTAATGGCGTCCTCCCTGACTATCACATTCAGGGTTTGCCCTAACTCTTATTCCTCGAACTATGACTTTCATCTAAGATCTCATCTTTATGCTCTTGAACATTTGGAACCCAAATTCTGTAGGAATACCTCATTATTCCCTTATTATCTTTCTCGGTATTAATCTTTTATCTAATTGTTGGCTCTCTGCCTTCATTCATCACTTTTTCTGGCACAATATGTTCTTTTCTGATAATTCGGACTGTATTGCAATCTCAAACATCTTTTCGGTACCGGCTCCGGTTACCTTCACTTCTATTTCCATTTTCTCAAAATTTCTTATAAACTTTCCCAAAGACATTGTTATCTTGAGTCTCTCCTTTTTACTAAGGGCATCAGCCACCACATTGGCTTTCCCTGAATGATAAAGAATCTCCCAATCATAATTCTTGATTGGCTCTAACCACCTCATTTGGCGCATGTTGAGCTCTTTCTGCATGAAAATGTACTAGAGCACTTATGGCTTATGTAAATCTTGCACTTTTCTCCATACAAGTAGTGCCTCCAATCTTTAGGGCAAAACTATTTCCACGAGCCCAAGCTCATGGGTGGGGATATCAAATTTTATATTCCCTTAATTTTCTTGACGCGTACGCGATTACCTTGCTGTGCTGTATAAGAAGCACCCTAATTCCTTATGCGAAGCGTCACTACACTTCACAAAATCTCATTTTCCATCCGGCAACGCCAACATAGGGAACGTCACCAACCTTTGCTTCGGTTCTTAAAAGTTATTCTCGCATTTCTCTGTCCATTCGAACTTCTCAGTCTTACGAGTAAGCCGCGTTAAAGGGGCTACTATCTTTACAAACTTGAACGAACCTCCGGTAGTGACCGGCCAATCCTTCCTCTGGTAGTTTCCCTAACCATGGTCATCAATTCCTCAGTGGTCCTTTATTCATTCTTGTCAGGATCCTCCACGGGATCCTCCTCAGCAACAATCCCTTCTAAGACAACATCCTCAACCGCTACATCCTCAATATGAACATCATCCGGTCCTGCGTTAGGATGCTCTATCGAATCCACAATCTGATCCCCAATTAGTAATAAAACATCATCGCGTTGTTGCTCCTCAACCTCAGGGTTCGAAGTCTCGCTACCATATACGATAACGAACTACGCTTCTATCACGATATTTATAAGGGTTTCCATAAGGGTTTTAACTGTCAGTACTACGTTAGGTAGCCCGACTATGAACTTGGCAAGAGTTCTTATTATCTTAGTGGACTTATTATCTTAACGTCACATCATCTCTGAGGTTTATAACGCTTAGCTCTGATACCACTTCTGTAACACCCCCAAATCCGGGGTCGGGGATCCGGGTTGTCACGAGTTCTATTTCTCTTAATAACACCCAATCTTAATAAATAATCAACTACTCTGTACTGTGACCCCATAATAAACACACACACCACAAGTTATAGTCTCAGAGATGAATATCCAAAAATAATCACAAGTCGTTTTATTCCACCAATATATGCCAATACACCTTAAAAGGGTTTTCTGAATAAATTTACATTTCTTTGCCATTATTACAATTCATAAATATACATAATCTGATACATCAAAAGTTGAAAGCCTAGCCTATTGGTAGTTCCTACCTCAGCTACAACGACATCAACGCCTATAGGAAACTGCGGAACGTTTCCTATCCGCTTGCGAATTGGGAGCTTGGTCCCGTTCATCTTGTCTATCTGATGTTGTGTGATGAAAGAAGAAAGCAAGGGTGAGCAGCAAGCCCACCAAAATAATATGTATAATGATTAACAATATATGAGCCTTCTCATAGTACTCATGAAAGTCTTGGTCAAAAGAAATGAACCAAGTTGATATCTTAATGCGATGAAGTCACAAAATATTCAGTATATATACATATATACTTTTCAAAATATTGGAAGTCCTCTTCCATGCATAATACACACAGAGTTCCAGTGTATAACTGTATAAAAATATCATTGCAAGGTGATCTCATATATCTAACCTTGTCTCAACATTTTTCTGAAAATCTTTGTCATGCATAAGATAATCATTTACTAGATATAAGTTTAAAAGATGAAGTTACAAGATACTCCAATATACTTATATCTTTTCCAAATACTACTTGAACTACCACCGTTCAAGTTATAATTAGTTTTAAAAAAAAATTCATCACATAGATGAGACTACAAGACTAGATTTGAATAGATTAAATCTTTAAAATATCATCAAAATAAAATGAAGTTACGAGATACTTCATTTGATGCAAACATCATTTTAAAAACTTGACCCTGCCAACACTCAACAATCGCCCAACCGTAGCCTTTCTATCGAAGTGCTCTGGGTAGTGTTGCAGAAATATCCAATTGGATGATGAACTCATTACGGGAGTTTGCCGCGCCAGGAAGACCACTTAGGATGATCAGTTGTAGTAGTGCAACCCCACCATTTTCTACATGTAGAGGAGAACCTGTCGGATTTACTTGTCAACCGAACACTGAACTCCTAAGGAATGGACCGCCTTAGCGGAACTTCCAGGCCATTTGGGCCAATATAATAAGGCTGGGCCGGCGCCACTCGACCACTTACGCCACTCCTAGTTCAGATGAAATCCATGACTCTGAAATGTAAAGCTCGTCCCCACTTTCCCCAATTAGAAACTTGTTGATACGGCTCCACCAAGAAGTCGTATCTAGTTGGAAAGGAGAACTCACCGATATTTCCCAGGCGATGCCTGTTAATGGATTAACTTGTTCCAAGAATTTTACTTCCCGAGTGTTGGGTAAGTAATCAATTCATTTATCAAAACAGCAACCTTGTTGCGAATATAAAACACACCACAGAGCCGGATCCCTCAGGTTTTGAGCGAGTATTTAAATCCCCTTCGAAAGGAGGATCTTAAATATAAAAATGAGTTTTGGGATCCGCTCTAACTTTTAAAAATCATTTTGAAGACTCGCAAAATATTTTTAAGAATGTTTGGAGTGATGCTGATTTAACAAAATAAATAAGTCCCAATATATTAGAAAATATCTGAATATTATTATTTGAATAATATTCCCATAAAGAATAATCTTTATAAAAATAATTGAAGTAGATGTTGTAAAACTCATACTTGAAATGACTCTTAAATAACCAAAGATATACTTATACGAAAGTAATATCTTTATTTGAATAATCAAAAGTAAGTTTGATTATCGACACATTATTCTTTAATAAAATAAAGAATATTATTAAATAATAAGCGGAGTCATAATACCTCGAATGAATATTATAAATAATATTCATTAAATAAAATAACGGAGTCATACATCCTCAAATGAATATTTAAATAACATTCATCAAATAATATGAACTGAGTCATAAGTCCTCGAATGAATATTCAAATAATATTCAATAAATAATATAAAGGAGTCATAAGTCCTCGAATAATTATTCAAATAATATTCAATAAATAATATAAAGGAGTCATAAGTCCTCGAATGAATATTCAAGTAATATTCAATAAATAATATAAAGTTATCGAATAAACCTTATTCGATTAATAGTTTTGAAAACTATACCCATATATATATATATAAATATATATATATATATATAAAATCTACTCGGGATCCTCGACTCGCGGTTTTAGAAAATGTTTTCACCTTTGGGTCCCTATACTAAGGGTATATGCAAATTACCGCTATTCTCTAGCATATGTATTATCAACTGAAGCAACAGATATATATGGCAAGAATACGAAACAGGCATGCATATGTACCATATCACATGCTAAAATATATCGCAAGAATTTGCTAATATAACCATCATGCATCTATTACAAGATAATGCATATACAAGTGTATACATCACAACAACAGTATAACGGGTAGAAAACTTGCCTGAGTACTCCCGGATAGGCTTAAGCTTAGAGTGGGTCCGATAACCTATGAACAACAACATAAGTCGGAATTAAACCCCGGTCGCTTAAGAAACTAGACTTTAACCATTTAGAGTCCTAACGTTCGCTTTCGCGCTTAACGATTTACTTAAGTCGCTCGAGTACCCGTGGCTCCACCATTTTTAATAAATTTACCATTACGAGTTTTAAGGCGATTCTTTCGCAAATGTCTTACCAACTGCTATTACACCTTATATAAATGTTGCTTACCCCAATTAGTCATTTAAGGTCCTTTACCAAGGTTTCAAAGTAAGGCGAGGGGTAATGATTCGTTCGCGAAATGTCGTTACTTAAAACGGCCGTTTCTCCTAAATCGTACATCGGAATCAAACGAACCACATATCAAAATGAAGCTCGTAACATGAACTATCTAAACATGGCAATGTTAAAAACCTAACAGTGAGTTCAAGGGTTCTGATGTTAAGAACAAAAACAGTCTACGGTAAATCGGGCATTATGACGGCTATGTTTACGCGATTACCCAATTTTAAACCACTCTAAATCATCTCACAATCAACCCACAATCACAACCCAATCAAAACTCCATCCATACTTTATCATAAAAGCCCCAACAACTCAACATTAATAATTTATACTATTCTTTGTCATGAATTTAAACTACACTTAAGTTCATTAATCAACAACCAAGATTTACAACTCCAAAAACATCCCAAAACCAACTAATCTCTACATACACAACCATCAAGCCTCTCATGAACTAGAATACTCATATTATGCTCTTAACATTCAATAACAAAGCTTGGTTAAGAGATTATACCTTCCTTGAAGCTTCTTAACACAACACAAGTGTTATTCCTAGTGGACTAACAATGAGATTTACAGAAGGGGGGTTGAATGTAAATCTCAAAACTTTTTCAAGTTTTGAGCAGTTTCAAAGGCTATGTGTTTAAGACAAACAAGTGTATGAATTGCTTTAAGCTAATACAGACAGATATATATTCAAACACTAATGTAAAGAACACAACAGACCTTAAAAACTTTTCTGGTGGATTATTGTTCCACCAGAGATGGTATTTCAGAAAATCTGTGATTCAAGAAGTTGATCACAGCTGCGTCCTAGTACAAACTAGATAATTTTTCTCTCAAGATTTTTCTAAACAGCTCTGGAAAAATTCTTATCTAATTACTAGCTGCTACTTGGTTTATATATTACCAAATTTACAAGTGAAGACAAAGATAAAAAGTACAATAATAAAATAAGTTCTCCACTTGTTTCTTCTCCATTTTACTCCAGTGTATTGTTGACTATTGCCTCTTTATACTAGAGTAGAACGACTGCTTTTTCTGATGTTCCTGAAATAGGCTACCGCATCTCAGTTGTCTCTGTCAACCCATGTGCCTCTGTTTGTAGGTACAACTACCACTTGTCAACTGCTATTTAACAGAACATCCGTTGAAGCCTTCATCCGTTGATGGCTTTATCCGTTGATGTATTAGCAGTTGAAGCTCTATCCGTTGATGCACTCATCCATTGAAGGATGTTATCCGTTGAAGCTTTAGAGACATCCGTTGAAGCTTTGTTTCTTATCCGTTGAATGTCTTTAAGTTATCCGTTGACACCATTTCATTTATACAAAATTACAAGGCATGAAATATTTACAATTGGCCTTCCTATCTGCATATCCTCTAGTAGTCAACATGACTTATAATTTCCCTCAACATTTAAGAATTATATCTCAAATTCAGAGACTGAAATGTGCTACAACACTAGACTTATTTCTAAGTAAAGCTACACCATCAACGGATAGCCAAAATGGTCTTATCCGTTGAGGCTACAAACACTAGATTTCTACTTAAGTGTTTTGTTAAACATATCATCAAACTAATGCACATATATTCCTAACAATCTCCCCCTATTTATGTCTATAAGAATTGTAGACATAAATTCAAGGTTAACTTGATGATAACAAAAAACTTAACAAATATATGAACTGAAACTAAGTAGAAATTTAAAAGTGCTGCAAAAGTGTATGTACTAGAAGGTAATTGAAGATTTATAGTATTTCCAAGGGTGCTCCTCTAGCCTGAGCAAATCATCTTTTTCTTCTTTGTTCCCTGGTTTTCTTTCCTAGCCCTTTGTCATTTTCCTCAATTTGGAGTTGGAGTTGTCTGAAGAATTCAGCTTCATCTTCATCACTGATATCCAACTTAGATTGCATTTCTTTGAGAGTTTTATTGCTGGCAATCTTGAGTTGGTCTTCAAGTCTGAAAAATCTTCTGACTCCTTTATCATCTCTGAATTCCATCAACCAATGAGGTGATTTATGAATTGTAGTTCCCCTTTCTTGAATGAGTAAGGTTCTGGGCAAAGCATTGGGCTCCCTCCAAGTTTTCCTTATGTTGGCAATCTTGTTGAGAATTTCAGTCTTGGCAGTCCTGGTAAAGCCAGAATCCTTTTGTATGGCTGAAAAGACTCTGATCAAGGTAGAGTAGCCTTCATTCAGAATCCTGTAGAGAGGCCATGTTCTTTCCCCAGCTCCTTTGTATCTGAACACCAATCACTCTGGTAGCTGTCTGTAGGCAGCAATTCCCCTTACATCCTCCAGCTCATCCAGATAGAGTTCAATGTCTGAAATTTCTTTTATATCACAGATGTGAACATAATCATCTTTAGAAATGGGTGGCTTAGGGTTAGGTTTATGTTTTTGAGTGAATTTCTTAGAGTTTAGGGGAGGTGTAGATTTGGATTTTCTTTTCTGTTTCTTTGGTAGTGGAAGAGTGGTTAAAAAGGTGGGCAAATTGATGGTGTCCCAATCAATAGGTTCCTCTTTTGGGATGATTGGTTCACCATGGATGTTTATAGCGGGATCAGCAACAAAGGGTTCAGGTATGGAAGGTAGAGATTTAGTTTCTTCAGTGTTGTCTTCACTCCTTCTATGTGCCTTGGCCTTTCTTCTATTTCCCTTCTGCCATTCCTCTTTTTCCTCCATACTTTCACCAAATATACTCCCAAAAACCTCATCTAAGTTTGCAATCTTGTCTTCACCCCTGACTTCAATTCCTTTCTCATTTTTAACTAGACTTGACTTTAGCTTTTGTTCAAGCTTTGCTTGTGCTCTTTTGTCAGCCTTGAGTTTTTCAGCTTCTTTCTTTAACCTTTTGGTTTCTTCCCTCTTAGCTATTGAGAATTTGGGATGTCCTTGCATCACACATATGCTCTTTCCCTCTCTAAAGATAATAGCCATGTTTCTCCTTACTGCCTCATCCATGGTCTCCTTGTGTTTTATGATGCTAGCACCCAAAACTTTGTCTTCATCAGGCTTTGGAAGAGGAAAGTCCACTTCTTCCATTTGAGCAAAGTCTAGAGGGTTCTTTGTGGAGTCCTTGCTGGATCTAGTGTTGGGCTTGAGAACCATAGGTTTTAGATTCTTGAAAGAAGTCTCTCCAACCTTATTTCTCCTTTCTGGCTTGTGCTCCATATTGATTGGTTCAACCTTTGTGCTATGTTTCACAGATATTGATTTATCTTGTGTAGAGCCAAACAACTGTTGCATCCTTTCATCAATTCTCCTCCTTTGCTCTTTCACTTGAATTTCAGCTGCTGCTAGCTGGATTAAATCAATTCCATCAGGCTTTCCTTTGATTTGAATGATTGGAGAAGTAGTGATGGCAGGAACTAGCACTTTAGATATTTGGATTTTTGTAGATGGCTCTCCTTCCCCTTCCCTTTTACTCTCCCCCTTTTTGTTATCATCAAGGAGAGGGGTCAAGCCCTGTGCTTTTGCCAGCTGCATAAGTAGATTTGTTTGAGATTGTTGGTTGTGAAGAATGGTGGCCACAGAATCTTCAATAACTTGAACTCTGTCTTCCAATTTGGCCAGCCTCTTTTTAGTATGTGATTCCTTTTTCAATCTCAACAAAATGTTCTGCATTGTACCATAGGGCATGACTGAATCTAATTTTTCAGAATTGTAAGATTTCAAGTCAGCAATATCCTTTCTGAGTTCATCCACACTCAGATTCTGTCTTACTTGCTGCAACTTCATGAGATGCAGTGAGTCCAAGTGAGCTGTAAGGATAGCCTTTGTACCAGCATGAGAAGTTTTCTGAATGGCCTGTTTGATAGTACTGATTTGTTTGACTAAGGAGACATTGAATTGCCCTGTTGTAGACTCCTTTGTTAAGGCCCATTCAGGTAGATTTGGAATAGAACTAGGGCCTTCATCTCCCCCTAAGTTCATGCTTCCATCAGAAGAAACAAAGTCATCATCATCAGAATTTACTCCAAATTCTTCAGATGACTCACCAGCTGTTGAAGGCATCTTGTTAATAGCAGCTTTGTCCCTTTGAAGAGATGCTGTTGTATGTACTAGATGTAGTGTCTTTTCTGCCTCCACATTGCCCTGTGCAGCCAATAATTGATAGGCTGAAATAGGATGAGTAAAAGTGTCAGCATCCAAGGAAATGTTATCAATTACAGCTTTGTAATGTTGCTGAAATTGTCTTTCCTTTTCAGCATCATTCACAATCATTGACTCACTAGCAATGGCTGGATACATCCTTATATCTGCTATACCTGCCTTTCTCTCATTTTCTCTATGTTCTTGCATCAGGGGCTCCCCCTGGCTCACACAACTCACTCCCTCACCTTCACCTTCTAAGGTGGTACTCCTCTCACTTACTTTTGCCATGCTGGAAGAAATAGCATGCATATTTAAGCTCTCAATCTCTCCTTTTACCTGGGAGCAACCCAGCCTCTCACTCAAATTGTCACTCCCTTCCCTCAGTCCTAGAAGTGATTATACAGTAATCAAGTCTTCTACACTTGGAATTGTTTCAGTTGTGTGTGTAGAGACTATCAACGGATGCAGAATAGCCGTTGAAGGTGAAACTGATGGTATCAACGGATAATTGCTGTTAAGCTTATCCGTTGAAGAACAACCACTTGTCAACGGATGAGTGATATCCGTTGAAGAAGGAAAAGAAGTAGAAATTGAAAGTGATATAACTGTTGAATCTGTGTAGATTGATATGAGTTTTGGTGACACAGATCCTTAAATTACATCTGAAAGAATTTTCGGGTGATCCAACAAATCATCTAAAAGATGATGATCACCTGTATTTGAGTGGGGCTCCTCCCTGAGTTGTAAAGAGGGAGAATCAGGAATTGATGGGAATAACATATCCACATCTAGAGATGGTGAAGAAGTGTGTGGTGATTGATGTGTGTTAATTGTGAGAGAATGGGGCTGTGACTCCACATTTGTTGGAGCCACATCAAACTGAGTTTGAGAAGGCATAGATACAGATGGATGTATCTGTGCAGTGTGTGTACCCTGTGTAGAAGATTGGGTTCTGGCTCTCTTTCTTCTAATAAAGGCTTTTGTTGGTGAGTGTTTGGCTTTATTGTCCCTCCCTCGTTTGTTCTGTGTTCCTGGTTGGGAACTATTTTCAATAGTTACATCCTTTTGGGAGGATGCAGCTAGGGATATGCTAGTAACCCTTTCAACCACCACAGCTTTTTGAGAAACTGTGGCTTGGCTAGCTTGGGAAGTACTTATCTCTCCTTCCTTATCCTGGGGGTTTCTTTGATGTTCACCCCTCCCCTCACCACTCACACCCTGTTCACTCCCCTCAGGGTTAATGGTAGATGTTACAACTGTTGTCTTTTGAGAAACAACAGAGGTAGTTTTCTTTGTGTTTGATTTTGAAAGTTTAGTTTTGGTGACCTTGGTAGGAATCTGTTGGGGCATTATCACAGATTCCATGGCCACACTAGAAGATAAAAAAATAGAGGGGTTGGAAGAAGTAGGAGTTGTAGAAGCAATTACCTCACTTACCTGAGGTGCGTTCATGATTGGTAAGTATACCAATGGCACACTGCTGTTGAGATCCATTCTCAATAAATCTGCAAGAACTCTTTTCTCTTGTGCCCAGCACTTGAGTTTATTATTCTCATTGGTTATGACCAAACCTTCAGCAACATGGTTAGCCAATAACATAAAGAATCTAGCATAATAGATGTTATTAGATCTATTAGCTTTGTTACCTAATCTAGTACCCAATTCTAGCATAACATAGTTGCTAAAATTAAAATACCTATCAGAAACAAGCATATAGAGCATATTAACAAGAGATGAAGTTATGGCATCAAAATTGCTAATTTTCCCAGAGAAAACCTTGATAAAGGCATCCCCAAGAAAACTCCATTCTTTCATAAGGCCATTTCTTTTAATACTCCCTAAACTAGCAGAGTTAAGAGAATAACCTATGGAATCTAACATGGTGGATACATCATTATCAGTGTGTGGTGTCATGGCATTGTTCTCAGGTAATTTAAAACATGCTAGTAAATCATCACAGTTAACACAGTGATTTTTACCTTTGAGGGTGAAGGAGATAGTCATATCTATTGAGTTGAACTGAGCAGTTGTCCAAATCTCCTCAACTACTTCACAGTAAATCGTTGGGGCTTCCAGCATTGCATAGCTAAGTTTACAGTTTTTGATGAAGTCCATCATTTTGTGATAATCGGAATGGGCTTCATTCTTTTCTACCAAAGCTATGAAATTGTTCTTCTCATAGATGAATCCGGATTGAGACATAATCTTTACTACTGGTGCCATTGTTGTGAGTAGAATTTGCAGAGAATAACTTGAAGGTTTTACAGAGAGAAAATGGTAAAAGCTTTGAAATTTCAAGAAAGCGTAAAGTAAAAATGAAAAATCAGAAGGGCTTATATACTTTCTCAAATTAAAAAGCATAAATAAAAGATTAAACAATAAATATATGTACGTGAATTTCAGCCGTTTAAGAATAAACTGTAAGTATTCTAAAAACTACCTTTAAAACAAATACATACAGCTGTATGCATGAGTATCAACGGTTAAGACAATAGAATCAACGGCTGTGAAACACCTGAATCGACTGATGTGATATTTCAACGGATAAAGTAAACTGTCATCCGTTGAAGAGCACTTCAGTTTTATCCGTTGACGGATAAAAAAAAATTCCAGAAATGTATATGTCTTTCAACGGATAATGAACATCCGTTGACAGAACAATTTTGACTATCAACGGATAGGGAATATCCGTTGATGGAATAATCTGTGTTAAAAATCAAATTTGTTCTAGCAGCTAATACATTTCAGGCTTCAATACAGATTGCAATAAGGACATGAATTTTAAGAGTAATTAAGCATACCTAGCTCACTTACCAATCTTGTGAATGTTGATTCATCAAGTGGCTTGGTAAATATGTCTGCAATTTGTTGTTCACTTGGAACAAAATGAAGTTCCACTGTACCTTTCATCACATGTTCCCTAATGAAGTGGTACTTGATATCAATGTGCTTGGTTCTTGAGTGCTGCACTGGATTTTCAGTAATGGCAATGGCACTTGTGTTGTCACAAAATATTGGAATTTTGTCAACAGTCATACCATAGTCAAATAATTGGTTCCTCATCCATAGTATTTGTGCACAGCAACTACCAGCTGCAATGTACTCAGCTTCAGCTGTTGATGTGGAAACAGAATTCTGCTTCTTGCTGAACCATGATACAAGCTTGTTCCCTAGAAATTGACAAGTGCCTATTGTGCTTTTCCTGTCTATTTTGCAACCTGCATAATCTGCATCTGAGTAGCCAATTAGATCAAAACCAGACTCTCTAGGGTACCAAATTCCTAGATTTGGAGTTCCCTTGAGATATCTGAAAATTCTTTTAATAGCCACTAAGTGAGATTCTTTAGGGTCAGCTTGAAATCTAGCACAGAGACATGTAGAAAACATTATATCAGGTCTACTAGCAGTTAAATATAAAAGTGAGCCAACCATGCCTCTATAACTTGTAATATCCACAGACTTTTCAGCCTTGTTTAATTCAAGCTTAGTGGCAGTAGCCATGGGAGTTTTTGCAGGTGAACAATCCATTAAGTCAAACTTCTTTAAAAGATCATAAATATATTTAGTTTGACTAATGAAAATTCCACCACTAACTTGTTTAACTTGTAACCCAAGAAAGTAAGTTAGCTCTCCCATCATGCTCATTTCATATTTACTTTGCATTAATTTAGCAAACTTTTTACAAAGCTTATCATCTGTAGATCCAAATATAATATCATCTACATAAATTTGTACAAGTATCTTAGAGCCATTAACATTTCTAAAGAAGAGAGATTTGTCAACAGTACCTCTTGTGAAATGATTATCTAGAAGGAACTTTGACAAAGTCTCATACCAGGCTCTAGGTGCTTGCTTTAGTCCATAGAGTGCTTTCAACAGATAATACACATGGTCTGGAAAATTTTGATCTTCAAAACCTGGAGGTTGGCTTACATAAACTTCTTCCTCCAATTCCCCATTTAGAAATGCACTCTTGACATCCATCTGATAGACTTTGAAATTGGCATTAGCTGCATAGGCTAGAAAGATTCTGATGGCTTCAAGTCTTGCAACTGGAGCAAATGTTTCATCAAAATCTATTCCCTCTTGTTGAGAATAGCCTTTAGCAACCAATCTGGCTTTATTCCTTATGACAATGCCATTTTCATCCATCTTGTTTCTGAATACCCATTTTGTGTCAATGGAACTCTTGTTCTTTGGCTTGGGTACCAGCTTCCAAACTTTGTTTCTCTCAAATTGGTTCAGCTCTTCCTGCATAGCTAATATCCAATCTGGATCCATTAAGGCTTCTTCCACTTTCTTAGGTTCCTCCTGAGATAGAAAACTACTATACAGACATTCATTTTGAGTAGCTTTTCTTGTTTGCACTTTAGATGATGCATCACCAATGATCAGTTCAAAGGGATGATTCTTGGTCCATTTCCTTTGAGGTGGAAGATGTGCTCTAGATGAGGTGGCCTCAGTATTGTCGTGATGTGAGACAGAGTTTTGATCAGTTGAAACTCCCCCTGAGTTGTTGGTCCTTTGCAGGGAACTTGGAGTTCTATCAACTGATGATGTAAATCGATTATCCGTTGATGAACTATGATCAACGGATGCTTCATTATGTACTTCAACGGATGATGCACTATGTCTTTCAACGGATACTGCATTGCCTCTATCAACGGATGCAGAATTCTGACTTTCAACGGATGCAGTATTTTGTGCATTATCCAAGGGCATATCTTGAATCCCTTTTGAAGTGTCATTTCCATCAATCTCCTCTTCACTATCATCACAATATATCTCAATGTTGTCAAATTTGAGTCTTTCATGGTGTCCCTCATCTGTTAGTCCATCAATCTTTTTATCATCAAACACAACATGCACAGATTCCATAATAATGTTGGTTCTTAGATTGTAGACCCTATAAGATTTTCCAGCTGAGTAACCAACAAATATCCCTTCATCAGCCTTTGCATCAAACTTCCCATTATGGTCAGATTGATTTCTCAGTATAAAGCATTTACATCCAAAGACATGAAGAAAGTTTAGAGTTGGTTTTCTTCTCTTGAACAACTGATAAGGAGTCATGCCTTTAGCTTGATTGATCAAAGAAATATTCTGAGTGTAGCAGGCACAATTAACAGCTTCAGCCCAGAAATATGTTGGTAACTTTGATTCTTCAAGCATTGTTCTAGCAGCCTCAATTAAAGATCTGTTCTTTCTTTCAACTACCCCATTTTGCTGAGGTGTTCTTGGAGCTGAGAACTCATGCATGATTCCATTTTCTTCACAGAACAGCCTCATTGTCAAATTCTTGAACTCAGTTCCATTGTCACTCCTGATATTCCTAACTTTCAAGTCAGGATGATTATTGACTTGCCTGATATGATTGATAATGATTTCACTTGCTTCATCCTTTGATCCAAGAAAATAGACCCATGAAAACTTTGAGAAATCATCTACAATCACCAAGCAATATCTTTTTCTTTCAATTGACAATACATTGACTGGTCCAAACAAATCCATATGTAGCAGCTGTAATGGTTCATCAATTGTTGTTTCAAGCTTCTTTTTGAATGATGTTTTCCTTTGTTTGCCTTTCTGACAAGCATCACACAAACCATCCCTTGAGAATTCAACAAGAGGAATTCCTCTAACTAAGTCCTTTTTGACTAGATCATTCATTGTCTTAAAATTCAAATGGGATAGCTTCTTGTGCCATAGCCAACTTTCAGCTGAACTTGCTTTGCTGAAGAGACAAGTAATAGATTCTGCATCTGTAGAGTTGAAGTCAGCTAAGTACACATTTCCTTTTCTAACTCCAGTTAGAACCACTTTGTTGTCTTTCTTACTGGTGACAACACAGGCTTCTGAATTGAAGGAAATTGTATTCCCTCTATCACATAGTTGACTGATGCTCAGTAAGTTGTGCTTGAGACCATCAACTAGTGCAACTTCATCAATTATGACATTCCTTGTTGAAATCAAGCCATATCCCATAGTAAACCCTTTGCTGTCATCTCCAAAGGTTATGCTAGGGCCAGCTCTCTCCTTAAACTCTGTGAGCAGGGAGAAATCTCTTGTCATGTGTCTTGAACAGCCACTGTCCAAGTACCATAGATTTCTTCTTTTTCCCTGCACACCATAAAATCAATCAAGTTGATTTTGGTACCCAAGTTTCCTTGGGTCCATTCTTGTTAGCCTTTCTCCTAGACTTCATTCCTCCTGCATCTTTAGACTTAGGTAACTTTGAGTCAACCTTGATCTTAGATGTAGTTGGTTGAGGTGTAGGGTTAGTCACAGAATCATTTAGCACATTTGGAATTTGATAAGGCATGGATTGTGCAAACATGTTATTCCACATAGACATATTGCATGGCATTTGAGGCATACCAAATGCAGCAAGATAAGGATTGTTAAAATATGGCATGTTTGCAAAATGTGCATAAGGATTCTGTTGAGACATAACAGGCATAGCATGCAGAGGTGATGCAGACATATTAGGCATGGAAGAGGGTACAGGAATGAGAGTTTTCTTAATATATTTGCAATTAGCAGATAGATGATTAACACTACTACAATGCACACAGCTTTTTCTAGGAGCATACTTATCAGGTGTGTAATTGTTATGTTTGTTAACCCCTACCTTCCCATTTCTATTAGATTTCCTTTTAGTTTCCTTTTTATCCTCAACCACTTTGAGCCTATTCTTTAACTGTTCTAAGGTCATGTGCCCTATATTCACCTTACTGACATCTTTGGATGTGCTTGGTTCTCCTTTGACAAAGTTCTTGGAAGTTGAACCAAACTTTTTATTGATTTTATTTAGATTTTCACTTTTAGAAACATCTGCCTGTTTTAATTGAGGAACCTTCAACGGATGCTCCTTTTCTTCTTTCAACGGATAATTTTCATCATCCGTTGATTCCACATCCGTTGACAGCCCATCAATTAATTCCAGTTTCTTTTTGTTTTTATCCCAGGCAGTCTCACAGAATGATTCAATTCCTTGGACCTTGGCAATTTGAGCACTAACATCCCTAGATGTCTTTCAGGCTTTAATCACCTCTTGCTCTCTCTCTAATTGATTAGAAAGTATTTCTACTTTCTTAACAGATTCAGCTAGTTCATTTTCAACAGATATACAATGTAGCTTAGTTTTCTCTAGGTCAATCAACTTATCTTCTAACACAGCATTTCTATCACTTAAAAACAAATTATTCTCTTTAATCCTACTATTTTCTTTAGCAAGAGATTTAAGAGACACACGCAAATGATACAGTTCAGTAGACATGTCATTAAAAGCATCATTGCACTCTTCTTTAGTAAGCTGTGTTAAATCAGTAGTGATTACCTGGTTGCTTGATGAACTAACTTCATTTTCCTCAGAATCAGCCATGAGAGCCAAGTTGACATATTCCATATCTTCATCCTCTTCTTCTCCATCAGCTGCCCAGTCTTTTTCTTGAGTAATGAAAGCCCTCTCCTTTTGCTTGAGCAGATCAAAATATTTCTTTTTGTAATCTACTTGGTCAAATTTCTTCTTTTCAGAAGTTGGCTTTCTGCACTCACTTGCAAAGTGTCCACTTGTACCACAATTGTAACACTTGAACTTGGATTTGTCCACAATGTTCTTATGAGGTTTAGTGGCTCTAGTGTTTTTCCTAAATTTCATCTTTGCAAATCTCCTGGACAGAAATGCAAGATGCTCATCAATACCATCAGAGTCATCTTGGCTGGAGTTGTCTTCATTCTCAGCAACTTGCTTCTCACCCTTGTTTGATTCTGATTTGCTTGTGCCATCTTTGGAGTTTGATATAGATCTCACAGTTTCTTGTCTGCATTCTTTCTCATTTTCAGCTACCAACCTCCTTTCTTTCTTCCCTTCTCCAATACCTCATCCTGTTCCAGCTCTAGTTCATAAGTCTTCAAGATTCCATATAATCTTTCAAGAGTGAAGTCCTTATAATCTTGAGAGTTTCTCAAGGAGACAGTCATGGGTTTCCATTCCTTTGGCAAGGATCTTAAAAATTTAAGATTTGAATCCTTCACCTGGTACACTCTACCATACAGCTTCAGTCCATTCAACAGCTTTTGGAATCTATTGAATGTGTCATTTAAAGATTCATTTTCTTCAAAATGAAAATACTCATACTGTTGAATGAGAAGCTGCATTTTGTTTTCTTTTACTTGTTCTGTACCTTCACACAGTAGCTGAACTGTGTCCCAAACCTCTTTGGCAGTTGTGCAATTTATCACATTATCAAACATATCCTTGTCAAGACCATTAAACAAAATGTTCATAACCTTCTTATCCTTGTGGACTTCTTCTGTGTCTTCCATTGTCCATTCTGCTCTAGGTTTTGGAATGGATTGACCAACAGCAATTGTGGCCGTAGCAACTGTGGCTACTTTGTGGGGAATGTGAGGACCATTCTCAATGCAGTTTACATAACCTTCATCTTGGGAGAGTAGATGAAGGTGCATTTTCACCTTCCAATGGTGATAACTGTCTTTGTCAAGAACTGGGATTTTTACTCCAATATCCTTCTTACTCATCTTTGTTAGTTTCCAAGATCTTTAAACTCTTTGTGTGTCAAGAGCTTGCTCTGATACCAATTGTTATTCCTAGTGGACTAACAATGAGATTTACAGAAGGGGGGTTGAATGTAAATCTTAAAACTTTTTCAAGTTTTGAGCAGTTTCAAAGGCTATGTGTTTAAGACAAACAAGTGTATGAATTGCTTTAAGCTAATACAGACAGATATATATTCAAACACTAATGTAAAGAACACAACAGACCTTAAAAACTTTTCTGGTGGATTGTTGTTCCACCAGAGATGGTATTTCAGAAAATCTGTGATTCAAGAAGTTGATCACAGCTGCGTCCTAGTACAAACTAGATAATTTTTCTCTCAAGATTTTTCTAAACAGCTCTGGAAAAATTCTTATCTAATTACTAGCTGCTACTTGGTTTATATATTACCAAGTTTACAAGTGAAGACAAAGATAAAAAGTACAATAATAAAATAAGTTCTCCACTTGTTTCTTCTCCATTTTACTCCAGTGTATTGTTGACTATTGCCTCTTTATACTAGAGTAGAACGGCTGCTTTTTCTGATGTTCCTGAAATAGGCTACCACATCTCAGTTGTCTCTATCAACCCATGTGCCTCTGTTTGTAGGTACAACTACCACTTGTCAACTGCTATTTAACAGAACATCCGTTGAAGCCTTCATCCGTTGATGGCTTTATCCATTGATGTGTTAGCAGTTGAAGCTCTATCCGTTGATGCACTCATCCGTTGAAGG
This sequence comes from Apium graveolens, assembly GCF_009905375.1. Taxonomy (NCBI): domain Eukaryota; kingdom Viridiplantae; phylum Streptophyta; class Magnoliopsida; order Apiales; family Apiaceae; genus Apium; species Apium graveolens. The sequence continues at coordinate 303,251,482 of NC_133648.1, read as the reverse complement.
ATGTTATCCGTTGAAGCTTTAGAGACATCCGTTGAAGCTTTGTTTCTCATCCGTTGAAGGTCTTTAAGTTATCCGTTGACACCATTTCATTTATACAAAATTACAAGGCATGAAATATTTACAATTGGCCTTCCTATCTGCATATCCTCTAGTAGTCAACATGACTTATAATTTCCCTCAACATTTAAGAATTATATCTCAAATTCAGAGACTGAAATGTGCTACAACACTAGAGTTATTTCTAAGTAAAGCTACACCATCAACGGATAGCCAAAATGGTCTTATCCGTTGAGGCTACAAACACTAGATTTCTACTTAAGTGTTTTGTTAAATATATCATCAAACTAATGCACATATATTCCTAACAACAAGAGCTTTGAATGCCTAAAGAACCTTGATCCTTGCTTGTATAACCTTAATCTTTCATAAAAATTCAAGAAAACTAAAGTTATTTCTTGAAGGTTACTATTCACCATCTTCTTCCTTGATTTATTGGAAGAGATTGTGAAGGAATTAGAAGCTTAAACTTATAGGACATCCATATCTATGTACAAGGAACCTTAGATAATTACCTTGTGATTTAACAATGCTTGGAACTTGATTTTTGAAAATTTCTTCTTTGAAAAAGAAGAAAAGACGAGAGCAAGCTTGGAGAAAGAGAGATTTTTGTGTTTTTTTTGTTTTGATTTGTTTTTTGGTTGGTTGTTTTTGTTTTGTTTTTGGGTAATTACCTTTCTAACCTTGACTTTCTGTGGTTATCATTCATCCACACCTCCTTCCCTCCTATGTCATGCTTACATCACCTTATTGTGTCATCATCTCTTACTTGTCCTCTCCTTATTGGTTGGATGACCTCATCATCCCTAACCTCCTTGATTAACTTCCTAATTGTTTGCCTAATGACCGCTGATCTGTTATACGGTTCGCTTAACTTTCGTTTTCGTTTATCGTTTGAGGGATCATACCCGGGATCTTATTACTTGGGTTTCCTTAACCTTTCTCAATACATTCTAATCCTTTTATGATCCTCTCTTATAATCCTTTTATTTAAATCCTTTTTATCCTGTTACCTTATACTCAATTCTTTCCGTATCTAGTGGATTTCCGGGAAAAAATCAAAGTGTTCGGAATTGGATTCTGACGATCTTTACATACACTTATATACCACATAGAGTACTAATAATATCCCAGAAGATCAATAACAGAACCCCTACATAGTGTGGCATGAAAAGTTTTCTCATTCAGCATAATCTGCAAAATCACTATGCATAAGGGTTTCAAAAATTTCCAAAAATTGGGGTTATTACATTAAGTGAATTGATTATAATGAGTTGATTTGGGGCTGTTGTAATGTAGTTTGGATGGAGTTTTGATTGGGTTATGAATTGGGATTGAATTGTGGTGGATTTGGAATGGTTTAAATTTGGGAAATCGTGTAAACATAGCCGTCGTAATGTCCGATTTACTTTAGACTGCTTTTGTTCATAACATTAGGACCCGAGAACTCCCTGCTAGGTTTTGACCATTGCCATGATTAGAAAGTACATGTTACGAGCTTCGTTTTGATATGTGGTTCGTTTGATTCCGATGTACGGTTTAGGAGAAACAACTGTTTTAAGTAACAGCGTTTCGCGAACGAAACATTTCCCCTCGCCTTACTTTGAAACATAGGTTAAAGACCAAAAAGGGTTAATTAATGTATGAAACAATTATGGTAAGTGTGTTAGGCAGTTGGTAAGACACTCGCGAAGGAATCGCCTTAAAACTCATAATGGTTAAATTATTAAAAATAGTGGAGCCGGGGGTACTCGAGTGACTTAAGAGAATCCGTAAGCGCAAAGCGAGCGTTAGAGTCTAAGTTGGTTAGAGTATAGATTTACAAGTGACTTTGGTTTAATTCCAACTTACTTGTTGTTTATAGGTTACCAGACTCGTCCCGAGCCATTCGTAACCCCCAGTCGCTCAGGCAAGTTTTCTATCCGTTATATTGTTGTTGTGATGTATACACTTGTATATGCATGATCTTGTGATAGATGTGATGTGGATCGCCCCACAAAGAAACAAAAACAAGAAGAAAAGGGATAAGAGAAGAAGAGGATATTTCAAAAGAACATGATCAATCCAGAAACGTGAACTTTGAATCTCGAATTGCTTAGATCAATCCAGAAACTAAGTAATTTGAATCTAACCTTCAAAACAATCCAGTAATTGAAGTTTAGATGAAAGAAAAACTACTCATAGTTTATCTCAAAACACAAGTTTTATATCATCCATTGTCTCTCTTAAAAGATTACATTAGAAGGGTATTTATAGGCTTAGACAATAACCCAAACCCAATAGGATTCCGAGAGAAATTCAATATCAGCTTGAATTAGCCAATATCTGAATCCTTCTAGGAAACAAATTTAAAAACCAAATCCAAATAGAAAAAAGACAAAAACCAAATCCAAATAGGAAAATAAAATCCTAAGTGCTTAAAACAAGAAAAACCCTTTCAAGTGAAAGGTAAAAACTTGCAAGCAAAATTCGAATAAAAAATTATATAATAATCAGCTACTTGTCCAACTTCATGCATCACTCCTTTATTCCTTGTTGTCCAAGTAAGCTGCATAACCCATGTTTGCATCCTCTCCAATTGAACATCACCACGAGCACACATAACCAAATCCAGAAACTAAGTAATTCGAATCTAACCTTCAAAACAATCCAGTAATTAAAGTTTAGATGAAAGAAAAACTACTCATAGTTTATCTCAAAACACAAGTTTTATATCATCCATTATCTCTCTTAAAAGATTACATTAGAAAGGTATTTATAGGCTTAGACAATAACCCAAACCCAATAGGATTCCGAGAGAAATTCAATATCAGCTTGAATTAGCCAATATCTGAATCCTTCTAGGAAACAAATTTAAAAACCAAATCCAAATAGAAAAAAGACAAAAACCAAATCCAAATAGGAAAATAAAATCCTAAGTGCTTAAAACAAGAAAAACCCTTTCAAGTGAAAGGTAAAAACTTGCAAGCAAAATTCGAATAAAAAATTATATAATAATCAGCTACTTGTCCAACTTCATGCATCGCTCCTTTATTCCTTGTTGTCCAAGTAAGCTGCATAACCCATGTTTGCATCCTCTCCAATTGAACATCACCACGAGCACACATAACCAAATCTAAATTAACATATTCATTCCTTGATCCTCATCATTCCCCTCTCCTTTGAAGAAAACTCGCCCTCGAGTTCTAAAGTATTTAAGAATAAGCACACAACGAGGTGATTTCTCGTAGAACTTGAAAGCTTTGAATTGCAATTCCATGACCAGTATCTTAGGAAGTAAACTAGAAAGAATAAGATAGTTTGTTGAGATAGGTGCATTCAACAAGTTCTCTACCCCTAGAAAATCAATGTGTTCCACAATGATGATGTTGTTTTCATTGTACACAACCTCTTTAGTTTGGAACATATCCTCGAGTACCTTTTTCTCTTCAACCATGTCACGACACACAAGTTTAAGAGATGTATCTATTTGATTTTCTTCAACAACCAAGAATTTATCATCAAGTGACTGTCTTTCTTCATGCTTCTCTATCATAGATTCTTTTATAACTGGTTCATCCTTTTCATCCAAACTTGATGTAGTTGCCACATGTAACACATGGTAATCAACAATAAGATCCGCGACATTCTCCACACTGACAAAGTCTTCTTCTTTAGTTTCTTCTGAAAGAGTAAACTCGTGAAAGGAAGACTTCAATTTCTCTTCTTGTTGAAAAGATTCAAATTCCAAAGCAAGATTGCATACATCATTAAACGAGATATATGGACTTGATTTAACCTTTCGATAAATAGGCAAATTCAATCCACGAATAAATCTTCCAATTTTAATTGTTTCTGTCTCCTCCAAGTCACAAATAAGGCGCAATCTATAAAATTCAGAAGTATACTCGGAAACACTCATAGTACCTTGAGAGAGGGATGTCATCTTCATTATACATTCGAATTTATAATGCAAAGGAATATATTTTGCACGAAGTTTCTTCTTCAGAGATGTCCAAGTCATAATCTTTTCTTTTCCAGATCTAACTCTTTTTGTGTTTAGATTATCAAACCACAAGCCTGCTTTCTTTGTAAGTTTAAGCGCTGCAATCTTGAATATTCTCATCTCAGTCCAACCTGTATAAGCAGAAATCTTGTCGACTTGTGTAACCCATTCAACAAAATCATCAATGCTACCCAAACCTGTAAAATAAGCAAGCTCTATACCAGGATCATATACTTCACCACTATCTTTCACCTTAATTAAAATTTTATCCCATGCATCAAACCTCGATTCCATTGAATTAACAAGCTTTTGAGTACGTTTATCAATCTCATCCAATTTTCCAAGTAATTTTCTGAGCAATTCATCCGTAGCCATAAGAAAAATCTAAAAAAAAATTTGGTGAACAGTGCACGTGAACAGTGCCGATGAATAGTGCCCGTGAACAGTAACCCCCCGTGAACAGTGCCTATGAATAGTAATTTGTGAACAGTAACCCCGTGAACAGTACTCGTGAACAGTACTCGCGAATAGTAATTTTTTTTTTTTGAAACCTAGATCTCCCAACAATTAAGAAATTGGAGAAAAAACCTTGGCTCTTGATACCAAATTGATGTGGATCGCACCACAAAGAAACAAAAACAAGAAGAAAAGGGATAAGAGAAGAAGAGGATATTTCAAAAGAACACGATCAATCCAGAAACGTGAACTTTGAATCTCGAATTGCTTAGATCAATCCAGAAACTAAGTAATTCGAATCTAACCTCAAAACAATCCAGTAATTGAAGTTTAGATGAAAGAAAAACTACTCATAGTTTATCTCAAAACACAAGTTTTATATCATCCATTGTCTCTCTTAAAAGATTACATTAGAAGAGTATTTATAGGCTTAGACAATAACCCAAACCCAATAGGATTCCGAGAGAAATTCAATATCAGCTTGAATTAGCCAATATCTGAATCCTTCTAGGAAACAAATTTAAAAACCAAATCCAAATAGAAAAAAGACAAAAAACAAATCCAAATAGGAAAATAAAATCCTAAGTGCTTAAAACAAGAAAAACCCTTTCAAGTGAAAGGTAAAAACTTGCAAGCAAAATTCGAATTAAAAATTATATAATAATCAGCTACTTGTCCAACTTCATGCATCACTCCTTTATTCCTTGTTGTCCAAGTAAGCTGCATAACCCATGTTTGCATCCTCTCCAATTGAACATCACCACGAGCACACATAACCAAATCCAAATTAACATATTCATTCCTTGATCCTCATCAAGATGCATGATGGTTAAATTAGCAAATTCTTGCGATATATTGTAGCATGTGATATGGTACATATGCATGCCTGTTTCGTATTCTTGCCATATATATCTGTTGGTTCAGTTGATAATACCTATGCTAGAGAATAGCGGTAATTTGCATATACCCTTAGTATAGGGACCCAAAGGTGAAAACATTTTCTAAAACCGGGAGTCGAGGATCCCGAGTAGATTTTATATATATATATATATATATATATATATATATATATTTATATATATATGGGTAAGGTTTATTCGATAACTTTATATTATTTATTGAATATTACTTGAATATTCATTCGAGGACTTATGACTCCTTTATATTATTTATTGAATATTATTTGAATATTTATTCGAGGACTTATGACTCCTTTATATTATTTATTGAATATTATTTGAATATTCATTCGAGGGCTTATGACTCAGTTCATATTATTTGATGAATGTTATTTAAATATTCATTTGAGGATGTATGACTCCGTTATTTTATTTAATGAATATTATTTATAATATTCATTCGAGGTATTATGACTCCGCTTATTATTTAATAATATTCTTTATTTTATTAAAGAATAATGTGTCGATAATCAAACTTACTTTTGATTATTCAAATAAAGATATTACTTTCGTATAAGTATATCTTTGGTTATTTAAGAGTCATTTCAAGTATGAGTTTTACAACATCTACTTCAATTATTTTTATAAAGATTATTCTTTATGGGAATATTATTTAAATAATAATATTCAGATATTTTTATATATTGGGACTGATTTATTTTGTTAAATCAGCATCACTCCAAACACTCTTAAAAATGTTTTCGAGTCTTCAAAATGATTTTTAAAAGTTAGAGCGGATCCCAAAACTCATTTTTATATTTAAGATCCTCCTTTTGAAGGGGATTTTAATACTCGCTCAAAACCTGAGGGATCCGGCTCTGTGGTGTGTTTTATATTCACAACAAGGTTGCTGTCTTGATAAAAGAGTTTTTGATTACTTACCCAATACTCGGGAAGTAAAATTCTTGGAACAAGTTAATTTATTAACAGGCATCGCTCGGGAAATATCGGTGAGTTTTCCTTTCCAACTAGATACGACTTCTTAGTGGAGCCGTATCAACAAGTTTCTACTTGGGGAAAGTGGGGACGAGCTTTACGTTTCAGAGTCATGGATTTCATCTGAACTAGGAGTGGCGTAAGTGGTCGAGTAGCGCCGGCCCAGCCTTATTATATTGGCCCAAATGGCCTGGAAGTTCCGCTAAGGCGGTCCATTCCTTAGGAGTTCAGTGTTCGGTTGACAAGTAAATCCGACAGGTTCTCCTCTACATGTAGAAAATGGTGGGGTTGTACTACTACGACTGATCATCGTAAGTGGTCTTCCTGGTGCGGAAAACTCCCGTAATGAGTTCATCATCCAGTTGGATAATTCTGCAACACTTCCCATAGCATTTCGATCGAAGGGCTACGAATGGGTGGTTGCCGAAGCATTGACAGGGTCGAACAGTTTTATTGGTGTATCCATTGAATGAAGTATCTCGTAACTTCATTTCTTTTCAAAATATTTCAAAGATCAAATATATTCAAGTTTTATTTGTGGTCTCATCTATAGGATGACCTCTTGAATCTTATTATACTTTGAACAGTAGTAGTTCAAGTAGATTTCTAAAAATGGTATAAGTATAGTGAAGTAATTGGTAACTTCATCTTCTTTTAAACTTATATCCAGTAAGTAATTACCTTACACATGATAAAGGATTCTAGTAAGTATCCATTTAGATACTTGTATTATTGTTATCACTATATATTATCTTGCGAGCTATAATGCTCACTCTTGCTTCATTTCTTCATCACACAACAACAGTTAGGAAAGATGGCCAGGCTCCAGCAGACCCAGCGCAAGCGCGTGGGAAGCGCCCCGCGCCTTCCCGTTGAGATCGTAGCTGCTATAGCTGCAGAGGTAGATCTACCTTTAGATCAGACATTCTACTTTTGAGAATTAATTATGTATAATTATAACTTGTGGCAGATAATGGCAATTAACTGTAAATTTATCAAGTAATCGTTTTGGGTTGTAATAACTCTTAATTGTGGATTCAAGGACTTGTACTTATTTCAATTTCATCTCTGAGACTATAACGGGTTGTGGTGTGTGTTAGTGTGGGGTCACAACATAAGGTTATTTTTTATTAATTAAGTGAAGTGATATTGTGGAAAGAAAGACCGTGACGACCCGGATCCCTGACCCCGGATCTTGGGGTGTTACATATTGCCTGTTGCAGCTCTCATTGGTACATGAGGACCTCTCTCTATGAAATCCAAATAAGCCTCATCTTGAGAAAGAAGATGTAGATGCATTTTCACCTTCCAGTGGTGATAATTGTCTTTATCCAGAAAAGGAATTTTAACTCCAAAATCCTTCTTGTTCATCTTGTTGTATGTTGTGATCTTTACACTCTTTGTACTTCAAGAGCTTGCTCTGATACCAATTCTTATTCCCCAACAATACAACAAGAATTACAGAAGAGGTTGAATGTAATTCTGGCTTCTTTTTGAGATTTATAAAAATGTTCTAACTCAATATATATATCTAAGTATTTGATTTGCAAAGTGCGGAATAAAGAGTTAAGTAAATCAAACACAAAGTAATAAAAAATCAAGTCTTTAAAACTTTCTGGTTGATTTGAAAGTATCCACCAGATTTTTACATATATATATATATATCAATTTGAGAACTCTGTGAAGCTCAAATTGGCTCACAGCTGCTTTACAAGTTGAACAAACAAACTATAGAAAAATTCTTGACAAGTACATCTTTTTCTATTTCTCTTCTAAATGTGTTTGCTTAGTTATTTGTTCTACTAGCTACACTTAGTTTATATATCACCAAGTTTATATGGTAATAAGACAGGATAATAAAACAAAACCTACCAAGTCTAACTCCATACTTTTTCATTACTCTATTCCAAAATCTTTGAATATCTTCATAATAGCATGGAAATGGTAATGCTTCTTTATTCTCAATTTCCTGCTAAACAGGCTGCCACATTCCTTTTGCAAACACCCAACGCATGTGACTGTGTTGTCACTGTCAACAGATATTTGAATTGATCATCCGTCAGGTACATGCTTGTTATTCGTCGGGTAGCTTGTTGATCATCCGTCGGGTAGCTTTGTTGATCATCCGTCGGGTAACTATTTGACACTTGACTCCATTTCATTTATGCTGAATTATAAGACATCTCATATTTATAATTAATCAACCTACTCTGCATATCTACTAGTAGTCAACATGACTCATATGCTACTACAAAATCTACACAAAGTTGTTTACAGAAATGTGCTACAATACTTATTTTTACATAAGCTACTCACTCAATGGATGTCAAATCATCATCCGCCGGGACTATATTGAATCATCCGTCGGGACTATATTTGATCATCCGTCGAGTTCTACAAAATTCATTAAGTTAAATCTACTAAGGTGTTTTGATTAATTTATCATCAAGTTCATAACATATTCCTAACTTTTTTACTTCTAATTAACTCTCATTATTTCTTATCTCATATTTAACTATTTCCCAATTGAAGATACGCTTCGGATTATCGAGGTCTGTGCCATCTATATATCTTCTTACCTACATAATCAACACTTCTTTTTCCTGAGTTCACATGCGGGTATTGCCAGTCTTTGTCATACATCAAATACTTGTATTCGCGAGTTTCCCAGTATTTCACAGTAACTTCCATTAAATCGTCATTCGATATGGGTATACATTCAAGTCCTTTCTGGAATGCTATTACAGATGATAAAATCTCTTTGTTTTGTCTTGCACCTTTAGTTCTTGAAAACGCTCTTCTTGTTTATTGCAAAGGCATATTCATCTAGATAAAACCTCGTACATGCTTGTAGTAACATCATGCTAATCCGAATTGGACTTGGTATAGGAGACTTGGTAGCCAAGTCTCAGAATTAGAATGGACTTTGGAGTCCTATATAGTAGGAAACTGATTCCTTATCCTTCTAGGTCCCTTAGAGGCTAATCTGCAAGGATTTATGTCCTTATCGGGACTCTCCTCAGTAGCTGATTGTTCCCTTATTAATTAATTACAAAATTAATTAATATTCAGGGTTTTTGGGCCTTCTTTGTTCCATCAGGCCTGATCTGGTCCATCAGGCTTGATCAATGTGTTAACCTTTTTGGTCTGAATGTCATACATCTTCTTATTGGGCCTAGCAGCCCAAATCATGTATAATTACTGTAATATTTAATTACATAATCAGGATTAACTTATCCCTATCATTTTCCCCCCAAATTTTGGGAAACCGTATAAGATTCCGCAAAAGTTAGGTTCGTTCATTCCCTTTCAGGGTATCGTTTTGCGTAAAGTGTGGAACGACCTACACGTTTACAACGATTTGCCTTGTACGCGGCTTCTGGGTTGTTTATAAACTTCCCTTTCTATTTTCTTACCTTCTCCCTACTTTTAGGAATTTTCTGGTATTTTCCAGGAATTTTCCCTTTTTCCCGAGATTTTTCCAAATTTTCTGCAATTTTTCACAAATATTCTCAAATTTTCAGCCCTTTTTCGACCAGGATCCTAGTCGAAATTTCGACCTGGATCCTAGTCGAATTTTGGGCCAACTATCCAATCCTGGTCGAAGGACTTCGACTAGGATCCACGACCTAGATTTCGACCAGGATCCTAGTCGAACCTTCGACCTGGATTTTGGTCGAAAACTAGTGTCATTTTTTTTGCTTCCTGGTTGTTAGGTTTCGACTAGGATCCATGACCTGGGTTTCGACCAGGTTCCTAGTCGAACCTTCGACCTAGATCTTAGTCGAGACTTCTGTGCTTATTTGCTTCCTGGTCGATAGATTTCGACTAGGATTCACGACCTGGGTTTCGACCAGGATCCTTGTCAATTTTTCGACCTGGATTTTAGTCTAGGTTTCTGCACCCATTCTTGAAAAATATTGTGCTTGATTCAGGAATTCGACCTCAATCCTGGTCTGGCTTTCGACCTCAATCCTGTTCTATTATACCCGTAATTTTCGGGTGTCTGTTCGAAAGAATTCGAGCAGAATTCATGACCTGAAATTCGACCTCAATCCTGGTCTATTATACCCGTAATTTTCAGGTGTCTGTTCGAAAGAATTCGAGCAGAATTCATGACCGGAAATTTGACCTCAATACTGGTCTATTATACCCGTAATTTTCGGGTGTCTGTTCGAAAGAATTCGAGAATAATTCACGACTTGAAATTCGACCTCAATCCTGGTCTTATTGGGCTTCCTTCTCATCCAATTTGGATTGGGGCTTGTTTGGGCCTTATCTTTTTTAGGGCTTTGATTTGGGCCTTCTATTTTTCCAAATCCTCATTGGATTTGGGCCTTCTATTTTCCAAATCTTAATTAGATTTGGGCCTTCTATTTTCCAAATCTTAATTGGATTTGGGCCTTTCATTAATCCGGGCTTTAATATATTAAAACACCTTCTTTACAATTCTCTAGAATTCTTGGGAATATTTATTTAATTTCTTTGGAATTCCTTGGAATATTCTGGAATGTTCCATTTCTGGGCTTTTTTCTTTGGCCCTTTATCTTTATTGGGCTTTTTGTCCCTTCAACTTCACTTTTTCTCCTATATACAGGAGTGAGTAGAGTCTATTGCTCCTCACTTTCTCATTTCTAAATTCTCCTTCTTTTTTTCTTCTGTTAAGAATCTCAGAGAAATAACAGTAGGTCGGAGTATTTTAAGCCCCAAAGCCTTTTTTTTAGGAGCATTACTTCAGGTAACACTTCTCCCTTTTTCTTCTTGTGCTTGTTTTTGCATAGTTTGCGTTTTAAAATTGTCTTCTTATGTGCCCTTTTTTCAGATGGCTGATAAGAAAATGACCCGTTTGGCCAAGATGAATGTGGCCAGAAAGTCCAATGAATTCTCCATTCGATCAAGGTACACTTCCTTGATCGATATGATCAACACCCGAGGGGACGAGTACCCATCTGATGCGCATCTAGACGCGCACGACCATATCAGTGCCTTGCGGGATCCAAAGGAGCTGGTCAAGTTGAGTGGTTGTTTCAAAATCAAGGATCCTTTCAAGCTAGTTCTTCCAGGTCCGGCCGACAGGGCCTATCAGTGGAGAAAGGATGCACTATGCGTATACAGGGATACTCTAAGGGCAGGTATCAGACTCCTTTTTACCCATTTATCCCTGTTTTGCTAGCTGATGTGGGCATCAGCCCTTGCCAACTCCCTCCTAACTCTTGGAGGTTAATTCTTTGTTATCTATCGCAATGTGCCAAGCACAATGTCCCTACCTCTGTTGCTGTTTTCAGAAAGATTTTCCAGTTCAAGAATAGTCCTGACAAGAATCCGGGGTGGGTTTCTTTAAACCAGCGCCCAACCGTTCCCCACATAGTGAACGGGAAGTCCATCCTTAATAATAATTTGGGGGTGGAAGAAAGATTTTCTGTACGTCATTTGGGAGGGTGACGATTGGGGCACCCTATTTTGCTCGTCTTTTGGGCTAGCTGTAGATGGGAGCCCTAATAATACAGTTTTGTCTAAGGAGGAGATCAGAGCTTTCAACCTCCTTACTCAAGATAATGGGACTTCCTTTTTTTGGGATCTTACCAGGGAAACCGTTCTTGTAGAACGCGGCCTTTCTCCCGTTCCTAAAAAGAGTATGTTTCCTTCCTTTTCTAGTTGTCTTCATTTCTTCCATTTACCACTTTGCTAATTTCTCAACTCACTTATCTTATTTGTTTCAGTGGCTGAGAAGATTGAGGAGGCTACAAAGCCTAAAGACCTGGAAACGACCAGGATGAAGCATGTTAGAAATGTCTTCAAAGACCCGCGCCTTGGGGATTGTTTCCCGGAGTTCCTACTCCAGGCAAAGGAACCAGGCGAAGAAGGCCCCAACCAAGTTTTATGTACCAAACAAAAACCAGGGTCTTTCTTCCAACCTGCTTGGGGAATCCGAGGCAAGGATTCGATTGTTGGCAATACGGCGCTTGCCAAGGAATGGTCCATGCATTCCATTTCCCCGGTTGACTACCAAGACTTTGTCCTTCAACAGGACTTGGAGGCTAACGAGCTTTTCGGAGCTCAGGCTTTGACGATGGTACGTCTTTTTCCTTTGCCATTCATAGTTTTTTGCCTTTTTAATTTTTCCCATTTCTTACTTTTGCTGTGTATCTTATAGGCGAACGCCCATTTTCAAGGGGCGATTCACCAAGCCAAGGCTTGGAAAGTTGGCCTCGAGGATGCGAACAAAAAGCTGGAGGAGGCCAACCAAAGAATAGAGGCCCTTGAAGCCCAACTCGCCTCATCAACTTCTGACTTGGAAATGGCCCGAGCTGAAAATGTTATCCTCAAGGCTTAAAAGGACAAGGCCTTTGACGGCTGGATGGATACTCAGGAATTCAAGGATTTAATGGTGGAGCATGATGTCCTCCTTCATCCAGTCAGCTACAAGAAAGGCTGGGATGCCGCTGCGGAGGATATTCAGGACGAGTTTCCAGAAGACCTTGGATAGTCTAACTTCCCTTGTCCTGTGCGAGTTCCAACACTTGGGGGCGTTGCAGATAAGCTCGCCGATTTGATCAAGGACGGTCCATCGGGGAGTCAAGGCCAAGGGCAAAAGAGGAAGGAGCTCGAGTCCAGCTCTGAAGAGGAGGAATCTTCTTCTGAGGAGGAGCCTGAACCCGTTATAAAGAAGGCCAGGGCAGAAGAGCCTCCAAAGATAGCGTCTCCTAAACCAGCATCTCCTGCAGCATCCAAATCGTCCGAAGATAGTTCCGAGGGAACCTCTGCGGAGACTTCCGAGGGGACTTCCGAGGGACCGATTGAAGAGACATCCGAGGACACTTCGGATAATGGTTCCGAAGAATCCCAGCCTTTAAGGCCTAAGTTTTTATTTATTTCTTCTTTTTTAGACAATATTAAACTTTTTAATTGACTTTTATTGTTTTCAGTCGTATTTTGCCTAAGTATCGTCGTATTTTTCTTTCAATTTTTCAAACTCAAGTTTATAACTCGGTTTTATCTTTCACAATGCATCAATCTAATAGGCTAAGATTAAGTCGAAGGCTTTATATTATAACTTGTTATTCTTGATACCTTACATGAAATGGGTTCAATCCTAATAAAATCTAAACATATCTTCTATATAGAAAAATCCTAAGCAAGCAAAGCTTCAAGGTGATTTTAAACCTACTTGTCATTCTGACAAGTGAGAATCGTGCTTCAACTATTTTACACATAGTAAACCTTCAGATTTTGCGCGTGCCAAGTTCTCGGGACTTTGAAACCATCCATAGTCTCCAGCCTGTAGGTTCCTCTACCCTGAACGCTCTTGACTTGTACGACCCTTCCCAATTTGGGGCAAGTTTCCCTTTCTGTCCTACACCAGAAGCTTCCACTTTCCTCAAGACTAAGTCACCTTGTTTGAAGAACTTTTCTTTAACCCTTAGGTTGTAGTAGAACGAAGCTTTTTTCTGATATTCCACTATCTTCGCATGTGCCTCATCTCGTACTTCATCAATTAGATACAGGGCCAACCTTTGCCCTTCTTCATTTTCCTCAGTATTGAAAGCTTGAATCCTGGGGGAGGAATATGATATCTCTACAGGAGCAACTGCTTCTGCACCATATGCTAACATGAAGGGAGTTGCTCCAGTCGTGACTCTACAGGTAGTCCAATAGGCCCATAGTATGGGGAGTATTTCATCCACCCAGTTATTCCTTGACTTCTCGATCTTCTTCTTTAGTCCATCCAGGATTATTCGATTTGCCACTTCCGCTTGCCCATTGGCTTGCGGGTGAGCCACAGATGTGAATCGTAACTCAATTTCATTTTCCTCACAATACTTCTTGAATTCCTCGTTGTTGAACTGTGTTCCATTGTCAGTGACTAGGATGCGGGGAATTCTATACCGGCACATAATACTTTCCCACATGAATTGTGCAACCTGCTTAGTTGTGATCTTGGCCAAGGGTTTGGCTTCAATCCACTTAGTGAAATAATCAATGGCTACAATCAGAAACTTCCTTTGTGCCGTGGCCATGGGGAAAGGCCATAATATATCCATTCCCCACATAACAAAGGGGATGGGCGAGTTGATAGAGGTCAGCATCTCGGGGGGTTGTCTAACAACCGGTGCGTGCTTCTGAAAGTGGTCACATTTTTTCACATATTCTTTGGCATCAGCCATCATTTCTGGCCAATAGAAGCCTAAACGGGTTATCTTATGAACCAAGGCCCTGCCCCCAAATGTTGCCCACATATACCTTCATGTACTTCTTCAAGAGCCAAACGAGCTTCATCGGGCCTGAGACATCTTAAATAGGGAACCACGAAAGATCTTTTATACAGAATTCCATCTATCAAAGAGTATCTTAGTGCTCGAACAACCAATTTTCGTGCTTCAGTAGCATCGTTTGGTAACCAACCGGTTTGAATGTGAGCCTTAATGGGATCAATCCATGATGTCCCCAGGCCTATAGGAGCCACAAGCTTAACATCAATGCTCCGTGTTTTCAAAACACGATAGTATACACTTCCAGAACTTTCTTCCATCTCAGATGAAGCAAACTTTGACAATGCATCTGCCTTAGCATTTTCCTCCCTTGGAATGTGCTCAACATGGCATTCATCAAATTGGGTCATTACGACCCTTACTAGGCGGACATACTTAGCCATCGTTTCATCCCTTGCCGCAAACTCTCCCTTCACCTGGGATATGACCAACTTCGAATCTCCACAGACTTTTAAGTTCTTGACTCTAAGTGTCCCCGCTAAGCCAAGACCAGTTATCAGAGCTTCATATTCTTCCTCATTATTTGTGGTTGGGAAGTCTAACTTCATGGCATACTCAATTAAGAACCCATCAGGGCTTTGTAAAACCAAACCTGCTCTACTTGAATTTGTTTTTGATGCTCTATCAAAATAGAGAACCCAATATTCTTTCTCCTTATCATCCTTCTCTTTGTCCCCCTTATCAACCTCCTTGTCTTGAGGTATGGTATCTTCCTGCCCCTCGACTTTTTGGTTGGGTATGGTACATTCCACCACGAAGTCAGCTAATGCCTGGGCTTTTATTGCCGTTCATGGCTTATACTTGATGTCAAACTCTCCCAGCTCTATTGCCCACTTGATCAATCTCCCACTAGCCTTGGGACTATGAATGATATTTCTCAGGGGCTGATTTGTTAGCACCTCAATTTGATGAGCCTGAAAGTAAGGTCGTAACTTTCTTGAAGCCATTACCAAGGCTAGAGCAAATTTCTCAATAGTTGAATAATTCAACTCAGCACCATGCAGAATTTTGCTGACATAGTATACGGGTTTCTGGATTTTCAGTTCCTCCTTAACCAATACAGCGCTCAAGGCACTCTCTGAAACAACTAAGTACAAGAATAAAACTTCATTCAAAGCTGGCTTGGCCAACAACGGGGCCTGGGCCATATATTTCTTTAATTCCTTGAATGTCTTCTGGTTTTCCTCATTCCATACAAAGTCCTTAATGTTCTTTAGTGACTTGAAGAATGACAAACACTTGTCTCCTGACTTGGAGATGAATCGTCCCAGCGCAGCAACCCTTCTTGTGAGCTTCTGAACATTCTTGACAGTTTTTGGTGGTTCCATGTCCAGGATTGCCTTTATTTTATCTGGGTTAGCCTCGATCCCTCTCTTGGAGACCATCAATCCCAAAAATTTTCCAGACCCTACTCCGAAAGCACACTTTGTAGGATTTAACATCATCTTGTGGTACCTCAGGACCTCCAAATCTTCCCTCAAATGGGTTATATGGTAAGTCTTTACTAGACTCTTGACTAACATGTCATCGACATAAACTTCTATAGTCTTGCCAATAAGATTCTTAAAAATTTTATTTACCAACCTTTGATAGGTGGCTCCTGCATTCTTAAGACCAAATGCCATAACAAGATACACTAAATCCATCCATGAAGCCCAGCATCTCATGCCCAGCAGTGGCATCAATCAAAGTATCAATCCTTGGCAACGGAAAAAAGTCCTTAGGGCATGCATCATTCAGATCAGTGAAGTCTATACACATCCTCCACTTTCCGCTGCCTTCTTCACTATTACAGGGTTTGCTAACCATTCCGAAAATTGAATCTCCTCAATGAAACCAGCCTCTAAGAGCTTCTCTACTTCCTGTTTTATAGCCTCTTGTCTTTTCGGGGAAAAGTTTCTTTTCTTTTGCTTCACTGTCTTTCGGTTTGGGTCCACGTTTAACTTGTGAGTAATCAGCTCCGGGTCTATGCCTGGCATATCAGCTGCTGACCATGCAAACACATCACTATTTTCTTGCAAAAATCTCACCAACTTCCCTCTAAGGGGCTCCTCAAGTGTGGCTCCAATAAAAGTCATCCTCTCAGGATTCTCGTGGGCTAAAGAAATCGAAACCAAGTCTTCAGCTGGCTTTCCTCTTTTCTCATCATTCTCTCGGATATCCATATCTTCAATAGGAAGAACCTGCCCCCCATCTCCATCTGCCCTCAAACGGCTACATAACAGCTTCTAGCCATTTTTTGATCTCTTCTCTCTTCTCCAATCCCATTCCGATTGGGAAACTTCATAACTGAATTGTAGGAAGAAGGGACTGCCTTGAAGGCATGTTCCCTGTTCTCCCCATGATAGCATTATAAGTTGAACTAGCCTTTACCACCACAAAGTCCAACATCTGCGTTGCTTGCCTTGGTTCCTGACCTATGGTGGTTGGCAACTTGATTATCCCTTCCACGGGACATTCTACTCCCGTAAATCCATATATAAGCATGTCGGTTGGGGTCAATTGGGAGTCGTTATATCCCATCCTTAGAAAGGTGTCATGGAGCAAGATATCCACTGAAGCACCATTATCCACAAGGACCCTCTTGATGGGGCTATTTCCTATTATCGGTGTTATGACCAGCGGGTCGTCATGAGGAAATTTCACACCCTCTAGGTCAAAATCATCAAAAGCCAATGTTACTTCTGTCTTGGCCCTCTTCGGGGCTTCTCCAACAATATGCATAACCTCTCTAGTATATGCTTTTCTGGAGTTTCTGGATAATTCAGCAGCAGTTGGTCCTCCAAAGATTGTGTTTATCACAGGCCCTCGAGGTCGCGGCCCTCCAAAAATTGCATTTATAACCGGTCCTCTAGGCTAGAGATTCTGCCCTTGATCGTCTTGGTCCCTCCTACGATCTTCAAAGTTCTTCCTTCCATTGTTATTCCTATCCCCTCCTTCTCCAGTGTATTTGTTCAATCTTCCTTTTCGAATGAGGAACTCAATTTCATCTTTCAGCTGTCTACACTCATCGGTGTCATGACCAAAATCTTTGTGAAATATGCAATACTTGCTCTTATCTAGCTTGGCAAGATCAGCCTTCAAGGGCTTAGGCCAACGAATATCTCGATCTTTTTCGATTTCCATCAGGATCTGGCTTCTAGTAGCATTCAGCTTAGCATATTCAGTGAACTTTTGTCCAGGTCCTCCCTTCTTGGGGTTTGAATCAGGGTTTTGCTCGGTTCTAGGATACTTGTCCTTAGCGATATACTCCAGATCAGTATTCCGCTTCTTGCCTCCAATGGGCTCATTACTCACTACGGTCTTCCTCATGCTCTCTTCCACCTTGATATACTTCCCTGCCCTATCCTGGAGCTGCAACATGCGTTTAGGGGGACATTTGGCCAAGGACATCTTAAAAAACTCATCCCTAGTTCCTTTTTGCAGTGCTATCATGGCTACCTTATCATCAAGGTCTGGCACTTTTAAAGCCTCCTTTGTGAAACGATTCAGGTAGTCTCTCAAGGATTCCTTTGTTCCCTGCACAATACTCATAAGAGATGATGAACTTTTCTCATGAACTCTCCCGCTGATGAATTGCTTAATAAAAGCCTGACTTAATTCTCTGAACGACGCAATAGAGTTTGGGGGCAAGCGACTATACCACCTTTGAGCCATACCCGACAGGGTATGAGGAAAGGCCCGACACTTAATAGCATAATTCACGCCTGCAACAACAGTGCATTAGAGAATGTTCTAACATGATTAGCGGGATCTCACGTGCCATCATAAGCTTTGATAGTTGGCATCTTGAACTTCCTTGAGATATGGGCATTCATTATTTCTTCAGTGAAGGGCAGAGTAGGATTATCAGGATCTCCAAGGGGAAGAAGATTGCTTGGATCAGCCCTTGGGACAACAGCCCTTCTCTATACTGGACCATCCAGGTCTATGACAGGAGGAGGATTTCTCCCCCAGGAGGTACTGGGGGTCTGGTGCTCTAGTGCGCCTCCAAGTCGCGCCTCAGCCTTTGAATCTCAGTCTCGTGAGCCCTGATCCTTTCCTGCACTTCTTGGGGATTCGTCCCTTGGGTGCTTTGAGGACATTGGCTTCCATCTGTCATCAACTCTTTGCCATCACATCTCCTTTTTGGGGCTACTTCATCATCCGAAGATTCGGAGTCTCTTTCAGTGTAAGGACCTGAAAATTCCTGATCCTCAGGGATAGGAGCCAAACCTCGTATGTATGGGGGCGATCGCCCTCGTGCTTCACTCCGTCCAGCATGTCCACTTCCTCCAACCTCAGGGTAAAGGGGCATTCCATAAGGGGGTTAGTGGTCACAACAGTTGAATACTCGTACCCAATGGGTCGAGAATTCACAGGTGCATGTAGTTGTTGAACTTGGGGATTCGTACCTTGAATAGCTGGGGGAATCGTCCCTTGTGGCTGAGGTTGAGTTGCCCCTATCTGGGCTTCCCCTTGGGTAGGTGCATAAGTTGAATGAGGAGGTATCTCCACAGTTGACGAAATCACCTGGGTTGTCCCCGAAGGTGTTCCTTCCTCAAGAGCTCTAATGGTTCTCCGTGTTCTCGCCATGGTTGTTGTTGTGCTTTCCCACAGACGGCGCCAAATGTTATGGATTAAAAACTAAGATGTATGATTGCTGTATTTATTACTAAGGAACGTGAGCTTCGAGGCTCAATTTGACTGCTCTTGTGTTTCATGACTCAATCTGCCTTAACAAGATACCTACGTACCTTGCCGATTGCCAATGATCAAGTCAAAAAACGTAGTTCTGATTTGTAGGGTGAGACCCCTTATATAGATGTGGGTGGTCCTTGAATTGGACTTGGTATAGGAGACTTGGTAGCCAAGTCTCAAAATTAGAATGTACTTTGGAGTCCTATATAGTAGGAAACTGATTCCTTATCCTTCTAGGTCCCTTAGAGGCTAATCTGCAAGGATTTATGTCCTTATCGGGACTCTCCTCAGTAGATGATTTTCCCCTTATTAATTAATTAAAAAATTAATAAATATTCAGGGTTTTTGGGCCTTCTTTGTTCCATCAGGCCTGATCTAGTCCATCAGGCCTGATCAATGTGTTAACCTTTTTGGTCTGAATGTCATACATCTTCTTATTGGGCCTAGTAGCCCAAATCATGTATATTTACTCTGATATTTAATTACACAATCAAGATTTATTTATCCCTATCATACCCACTCTTAGTTCTTTCAGAATATTACAGAATATTATTGATGGACTTAAAATTTATCTTGTTATTTCCCGAAAATTTTGTTTCGTGATTCTGTTAACTTATCTTTTAAATCCAAGCGCTCAAATTAACGATTCATATCACTAAAGCTCGTTTATAAATATGTCTTAAGGATATCTTTTAGTCTTATGTCTTACCAGTGATATTTGGATATAGTTACTTTCTAAGAATTATACTGCGTCCTTCAACTAATCACACAAATTCTCTATCATTAATGATATACACTCATTTTTATTAATTAATCTGTTTATATTTCGATAACCACTCATGGTCTCAATTATCATTATCACAATCTGATGAAAACTTAATTAGTTTTGGAACATTACTCCTTAAAAGATTTCACAGTTGGATCATCATTCCTTCATCTTCACTTATGTTCTCATATCGAACTTTCGTCGTTGGCTCGATTATGGGTATTAAATTTACCATTCTCATTTACTCAAGTTAGAGAACCTAACAATTCCTTGCAAAACACACTCGAAATTTGTTCGCAATTAAGATTTCTTCGATCTTGAATCTTCATGGAAAGTATCTTCCCACGACGAAGTGATGCTTCACGTATTAATTGTCTGTCTGAGTCATTGTTAAGAATTTCTTGATCTTCGGTTGTTGTCCGACACGTGTTCACTTTGTCTGATGTACACAGATTTACTTTCTTATCTTATAATTAATTTACTTACTATGGTTCTCTAACTATTCATTTCACGTTGAAATCTCCCGACATGAAGTGCATCGCAATCTACCATGCTGATGAAATCCTCATAACCAGAACAACTGTCTGATTTGATGTCTTTGTAACGACCACATTCTCGGTGTATCCATTTTTCCTTGCCCGTAGATATCCACCATATATCGGTTTGCAATCATCTCTATGTTCGACATGTAATTCCACCTGCCATACGGGACTATTCCATTCCTTTTAAAATCTTTAAAGAATAGACTTTACGTAAGAGGAGAGTTTGTATATATGATTTTGATTGGAAAGTGGTGTAAAGAAAAACAATGCAACAAAACAATTGGGAGAATCCATAAATCAATAAATCATAATTGAAGAAGGAAAAATGAGTGAGGATTTAGATATGAATGAGATAACCATATTTATGACAACCTGGGTCAAATCCCAAGCCTTTTTCAAAAACCGGGTCAAATCCCGATTCCGAGTCCGAAATAAGCCAAAGCATACTGTCTCGAGTGCAGCCAACTTGGGTTACGACAAGCCCACCACAGGCCCCCAAAAGATCATGATTTGTTGTGTACAAAGGAGTAGTACTTTTCCTTATAAACTAAACAGAAGTCCCAAATCTCCTCGATGTGGGACTAGGGTGTTGTAAACTCCCCCACTTAAACTCCTGACATCCTCGTCAGGCCCGAACAGACATCCCATAAGACCAAGATCGTACCTCTCAAGACACCCCAGTCCCACATCGAGGAGATTTGTGACTTCTGTTCAGTTTATAAGGAAAAGTACTACTACTTTATGCACCAACAAATCATGATCTTTTGGGGGCCTGTGGTGGGCTTGTCATAACCCAAGTTGGCTGTACTCGGGACAGTATGCTTCAGCTTATTTCGGAATCAGAATCGGGATTTGACCCGGTTTTCGAAAAAGGCTCGGGATTTGACCCGGGTTGTCATAATATTTGTACTTAAGATGGCCAGTCTTTCATACTATATGGCATACAACACATGATTAGGTGGCGTTCTACCAGACTCTTCATCATTCCGACAAAGCGTCATACCACAACACTGTTTGTCTCAATCAGAAAGCAATATTTTGAGAAGAGAAATAATTCAGAAGGAATACAATAAATTTTCCTTCGTTCTCTCCTCATATAATTTATTAATAAAAGAAGCTCATACGTATTCAAGAATCAAGAAGAATATATGTTATCATATTAGAAAAAAGAATGACAGTGTTGGTCACCGTCCACGCTTCAATTAAACATACCTTCAAGGATCACTCGAATAACAGATTCATAATTTAGGTCACATCATAACTTCGGAATGTCGTCTGTAAATGCTTTCATATTAACTACTCTAATAATTCGATCATAATCGCGTCCTTACGAAATTTATAATCATTGCTTCCGGTTTCATCTATACCGCGTAGAATAACCATCGATCACGCAACGTCTAAACTTCGTCAGTAGTAATATTATTCTTCGCCAATCATCTGGAAGAGTTTTCCATTTCTTCAATTATCTTCTGTCTTTTTAAATCTCAAGACTTGTTAAATTTTAATAATTCATGAACTGGGTAAATAATGTTTTAACATATTGATTCAATTATTGACATTATTAAACCATGTTTACGTTCGTCTTTCACGGGAAAACTTTAAACTTCCATTATGATAGTGGGTCTACTTGGTCCTCTGAACTAACCATTTTGAGTCTAGATCCATTATTCTTTTAGGTTATTCTCTATTTATAATAACAAGAACTTAAGTAGTAATTTGACAACCACGTTGTGATACTAATTTTATGCAAAGATCTTCTGAAGGTTTATTAAGAAAAATCTTTTTCGAAAACTCGTTGTAAAATTTTGAAAATCAGACATTTGGTCATCATTACTATGTAAGTTACTCGTTATTCTTATAATCCGCTAATGACATATCTAATTAAAGGAACACCCATGTACGGGTCTCTCCATTTCGGTATATTTTCTATTTCTCCTTGGATTCTGTTCGCACTTCTTAGTCGACGAAACTTCATTTACCGTCGTATACCATTTTATTCATAATTCTAACCCAATGCTGATGTCCGTTTCTGTCTTTGATATTCTCGTCGTCGTCCTTGATGTTATACTTACAACCACTAATGCAATTCGATGTTCCAGCTGTAGATAAGGTTGCACCTTCTTGCTAATCTTAACTATACCTAATAAGGTTGATATCATTCCCTGCGCAGTGCCCAATAAGTGATAAGAACCTTCTCGCAATGATGGTGCCTTTGAAACGTACAACTTTGGCTCTTCGTCAGCTTCAATCAACTCGTTACCTCCAGCGTGGAGCTCATCCTACTACCTAATTCTAAGTTATATAATACTAAAACTCACCTAACTTTTCTTAATATGAAGTTCTCACAAGATTCAATCGTTTTTTTCTTTAAAAGCACATGAAAAGTAGGGTAACATACCCCGTCTTCGTCGAGATGTCTACTCCTCATTACTATAGGGCCTGAGAACTCAATATGTCTATAGCGTTGTTATATTCTTCTTACACTTTTCTCAACAATATCCTATCTTACTAATTCCATATTGGATCTGCTAATCCTAATTCACACTTAATTCAAACTTAAAATGAGTATGCCTAGGTCTTTCTCCATCTTATATGGTATATCACTCCTATCTTACTCTCACATATTCTTAAGGGACCAATAACCTGTTGCTCTGATGTCAACTTGTAACAGCCTAAATTCGAGGTTAAGATTTGGTGTCACTAAACAATCTTACATAATATAAAATAATATACAATGACCCCTTAGTTTTGAATCGTTTACAGGTTATGGTATGAAACAACAATCTAACCTTCTATAATTCACAACAACTAAAATACAAGTTGAAATACCTGTGTACTAATGCCCTTATCTTATTTTTCTAACATCTTCATCCTCTTGCAGCGAAGATCTTTCTAACTTCTGCTATCCATTAAAAGCTATTCACCTTTGTCCTCATTTATTTCTGAAAGAAATAAGAATCTACAAAGCAAGAGTGAGCCAAAAATGTCCAGCAAGTATATAACTGATTTCCAGGTATCGATATGAAAGGAAAATTTATGGACAAAATCTTTAAATAATTTATAAACATTTTTATTTATTTGAGGTAGTTGAGCGAATAAAAATTGGCCATTACCAGCCCTTAATTATAACTCAAAAGTGACGAGCAATTCCCAGATTCATTTCTTGAATCAGGGTTTTGTCCGGTTTTGGAATTATAAAACTTCTCAAGAGAGAATACCGTTAATGGTGATCAACAATGAATTAGACTGGAAACTAGTATAACGTTCACACTCATACCCTGCTGATTAGTCAGGATATAGTGTAGATCTATATCTCAATATATAGTTCCATTCGGGTACCCAGGCACTATCGCCCAAGGGTCCAGTCCATCCCCAGCCCATAGGGTCCATCTCATCACTGACCCTCATAGTAACCATCTAGCCCATAGAGTATTTTGATGTCAGATCATTTTGATTTCAAAACAACCCAATTCAGGGTTCATAAATAACCCGAAAGAATAGGTATTTGCTCACGAGAACAATCGATAATATAGGAACAATAATGAAAGGAACTTGCATAATTAAGAGTAATTGCAACGAAATATAAAACACTTAACTATTCTGAACTTAGAATAGAGATGAAGTATTTGCAGTATATTACGAGAAAAGTTAGGAATACCTGCCTTGATAAGTTTTAACCACTATTACTGGTTGACTTTGGTTCGACTTGAACGTTCGGCTTTATCTTCAAAGCAATAACCTATTCTGGATACAATTTGATCTTTCATGTCCGTCGATTGGAATCTTGTTGAGTCTGATGATTGACCACTAGGCTATTCTTAGTCCGACGTCAATCCTCGGGTCTTTCGATTAGGACCTACAGGGTTGAAATACCCTAGTTCAGATAATCAGTTAAGCTTAGCATAATATCACTATCACTTCTACCCATAAGATTTCATAACCCGACTCATATATATATATATATATGTATTATTGAAATACACATAAAAATTATGGTTCACATCTTCAAAACTCGGTTCAGTATTTATTTTCGGAAAGTACGTATACTCGTCATTTTGATAAAATCGGGTAATTGATTATTTATAAAATATCTTAACACAACACGTAATTAGGTTTCATATCATATAATTATATATATATCCTCGTTCGACGTCTCCAATAATTATAGGTTACATTCCCGTATTTTCGTTATTTGATTTCTCGGAAATCGGGCAGCGTTTCCTTTATTTATCGGACTAACCCGTCGAAATCAAATCGACATCAATCACAACAACAAACAATCCATATTCCGCAAATCCCCAACCACCGATACAAATTCCATTACTAACTATTAATTATTATTATCCGTATTTTTATGTTTTTATTCGTAGGACTCAGATTATATAATCACAGTACACCGTCGGCTTGCCGAGGCTCATCGCCGACGGCGGTAAAATTCGTGGGTACCCGATTGATTCGTGATTCCTACATGAATTCCACCAATTAATAAATTTCTCCGTATTTCAACAAAATAATTAATTAATATCATGAATATTAATCAATTATTATATTATTATGTATCTTCTTCTTTTTTTTAAAGTAAATTTAACAAAAGCAATTCAATCAGAACAAATTAAGTAAAGCAACAGGGATATCACACGCGCCACACACACATATATACACGACCAGCCGCCATGCCGGAAAATTTGGCGGCAAACGGAAGCAGACGGCGAGGAGCAAAGGCACAACAGACAACCACACATCGCAACACAACACATACACTCAACACAACGCACATACTTATGTATACGTGTATACATATATACACAGAAAAGCAACCAGAAGCAATCGCCAAATGGTGGTGGAAATTACCGGAGCATCACAGACGGCCGGAACAAGGAGAAGAAACAGAAACCGGATTGAAACCACCAGGCCCACCTGAGTTAGGCGGCGACTCACCGGTAATAACAGGGAAACGAGGAGAGGGAGACTCGAGAGAGAGTAAAGAGAGATTAGAGAGAGATAAGAGTAAAAGGAACTAGGAAGAGAAGAGAGAAATTGATAATTATCCCTTGCAATTGGGACTTCCATGCCTCAATAACATAAACAGAAATTAGATACGTGTCATGGCCCGCCGAAAGTCCAATTTTTCTGTCCCGCAAGTTACAATTTAGCAGACTAGGTTGCGATTAAAAATTGAACCGCAACTAACCAAATATCTTAAAAGTCCCATAATAATAAAATACTAGTAAAATAAAAATTTCATAAATTTTAAACTATGTTTGAAACGCAACCTATATTCGCATTTAACAATTTAACGTATAAACGTACGGGTGATTTTAATCCCAAAAATTCCCAAAATAATTTTAAAATTCTCGAAATATTCTAAACTTAATAAAATATAAGTTTTGTAATTTTTGAAGTATTATGAAATTAGATACTGAATTTTCACATAAATGCAAATCAGAAAATCATTTAAAGATGAATACTTGATAAAATATTGTTTTCTGAATTTTATAAATTCCTAAAAATAAATGTTAAAATTATAAAAGAATAAAAATAATTTTTAAAAACAATTTCAATATTTATGAGAATAAATATTCAATTAAATCACTTTTAAAAACAAAACAAAACCATACAATTTGATAATTAATTATACAAATAATCTTCATACCAACAAATCACATACAATTAATAATAAAGTAACGCACAGCTGACAGAACCATCAAGTATTTTATTTATTTAATAATTTCATAATTACACTTATATATATTTGATCCGAAAATAGATTACTTAGCCACTAAGTAACTATAAAATGATACAATTTGATACCAGATTTGGATAATTATCAAAACAGAGCTTCTTATAAAACACTTTATACAAAAATAAGGTAATTATATCTCGCCTCTCAAGAATACGGGTTTTATCGATCTACAAAATGATTCTCGTATCGAAAATTTTGCGCCGCGACTCTTACGAGTCAAATCGTACCCCGGATCGAAAAAGTGAAAACACGGAAAGTGTTCAGAATAATCAGATTAGGTTAGGAAGGAGTTTTCCGAAGAGTTTCGGGTTGTAAAAACGCAAAAAGGTCGAAGTTGGACGATTCCTAGTTTAATAAAATAGTTTTATATTACTTAAAAATAATAATTATTAATTCTATAAATCCTTATAAAATCGTTAACAATCCAAAAAAAATTACCAGAAAAATATCAAAATTATCTATATTTTATTCTGGGTAATCAAAAATTAAAATATCATAATTTTATCATATATAAATATCCAACCATCAATATCCATTATCAGATAATTAACCAAAATTCACGTAACAACCACATAATAATTGTTTAGTGATAAAAATAATTACACGATATTTTCTGGATATTACATCCTTCCCCCCTTAAAAGGATTTTGTCCTCAGAATCATACTAAGGAACAAATAATGATACTTTTCAAGTGTCTCATTTAGATTTTCTCAGAACTCATCACTTTAACCACTACTCAACGGCCTCCTACCGACATCAAATCTATCAGTTTCTTATGCAATCTGACTCAAATCTCCATTTCATACATATGGAGCTAAATTACTCTTCCTGGTTATATACTTATAAACGTCTTATGAACTCGTTATACCTGTGACAACAAGGCCAACTCATTCGAAATCTTTCTACTTATCTTACCATCTCAAAGGACTAACTTAATCTATACTAGTCTTCTTTTCTTTTTAATTCTAATAATTTGTGCTCATGAATGCTTCCCACTTTCACTGGTTGTTCGACTTTATTTTCCACCTTCCTCTTTCTTCAATTAGCCTGGCCAGTGCTCAATTCCAATCGTATTCGAGACCCTTTAACCGATCTCCTATACTTTTGTCTATCTGCGAATAATATCCTGAGCTCATGGCGTCTTCGGTTTCTAAATGTCTTAAGTCCATTCTAGAATTTAGAATTTAAAGAGAAAATCTCAACAATTGCATTTAACTCACCATTAGTATACCTTAATTTCTTTTTAATCACTATCGAATATATTCATCGAGCGAGAATCTTTTACTGTCTAAAAGAAAATATATTAATTTGGTTACCTTCCCCTATACTATAGCCTATTTTATCATTTAATTAATTCTGGGGAATTTTGATATAAAATTTTTTGCAATACTCTTCTCTGACATTTCGCCACATATAATGTCCTTGGATGATATTCTAGGAGTAACCTAAATTTCTCGAGTTATCAAGATTTACCCAATTCCTATCTCTTACTTCTGCCTTACTTGTACCTATCCATTCATGAATGGTATACCTTATTTTGGTTCAGTACGGTTCATAGCATTTCCCACACTTCTGCCAATATATTAACCAAATAATAATATCAATTATTTACAATCTATACTTGAATCTAATAACATACCACCATCTTTACGAAGCAATAATGAATTTATTCCTTGGGTAAAGAATTTAATAATAAAAGGATAATTAGGTTTGGTTAACCTATCCCTAGTAATTCAAATGACGCTTCGTCTCTGGTTCCCAAGTGATTTTACTATATCACCCCTTAATGAACTATATTCCATTTGAAATCATTACGATATCATGTTCACCCTTTGATGCGAGTTTTGGTTCTTCAGTAGATATGACAATTACTTACATGTCCTTCTCATCCTCTATCACATGCCTAAAATCTGGATTGTACTTCTTAAGCATTGGCACATGAAAGAGATTACGAGTATGCTCCATATACGGGGTAACACTTACTCGTATACTACTTTACCGACACACTTCAAAATTTCAAAAGATCCTACGTATCTAGGACTCGGTTTTCCCTTCTTTTCAAATCTGAACAATCCCTTCCATGGTGACACTTTCAATAATACTAGATCCCAATCTTCAAACTCCATGTCCTTTCTGGCTTGATCCGCGTATTTTCTTTGAAAACTCTGTGCTGCAATTAACCTTTTCTGAATAACCTCAACAATTTCTTTCGTCTGTTGTACTAATTCTGGTCCAAGTATCTTACGTTCTCTAAATTCATCCTCATTTCTTTTAAAATCAATGGTATAAATACGTAATATATCTTCAATAGTCTGAATCGTTCTTTCGCTTTGGCTGTCCGTCTGCGGATGATAAGCTGTACTCATATTTAACTTAGTTCCTAATCATTCTTGAAAACTTCTCCACCACTTTGAATTGAATTGTGGATCTTGGTCAGATACAGTAGACACAGGGACTCCATGACGAGCTACTATCTCCACTAAATACATGTGAACCAACTTGTCCAATGAAAACCTTTCATTAATAGGCAGAAAATGAGCTGACTTGATTAGTTTGTCCACTATAACCCAAATAGCGTTGTGGTTTGCTTTCCTCCTTGGTAATCCAACTATATAATCCATAGCAATATGCTTTCATTTCCACTCTGAAATCTCTAACGGTTGCAATAATCCAGTTAATCTCTGATGCTCTGCTTAACCTCTTGACATGTATAACATTCGTTGACCAATTCCGCAATATCTCTTCCCTTACTAACTATTAACATCCTGATCCACTCTCTTCTCTTAATATCTCCTTATCTTTCCCTATTATTCTGGCTGAAAGGTCATACTATACATCTTTGTTTCATTTGGCTTACAAATTATGATTTCCAATTCCAACGTCTGAAATTCCTTATATAACTCTATTTCTTAACGCATCTGCCACTACATTTGCTTTCCCAGGGTGATAATTAATTGCACAATCATAATCTTTAATCAACTCTAACCATCTTCATTATTTCATGTTAAGTTCCTTTTACGTAAATATGTATTTCCAACTTCTATGGTCCGTATAAATCTCACATCTTTCCCCGTATAAATAATGTCTCCCAGTCTTCCAAGCGTATACTATTGCTGCCAATTCCAAGTCATGAGTAGGATACTTCTGCTCATGAGATTTTAGTTGTCTAGACGTATATGTAATAACTTTATCATGTTACATCAGAACACAACCTAATCCCTTATGAGAAGAATCACTAAAGATTACAAACTCTCCTTGGTAAGCTTCGTCAAAGGTGTCGCAATATTCGAGAAATCTTGAACAAATCTTTGATAATATCCTGCCAATCCTAAGAAACTTCTTACTTCTGTTGGGGTTTTTGATCTCTCCCAATTCATAATAGCTTCAATCTTCACCGGATCCACTTTGATTCCTTCATCACTGACTATATATCTTAAGAATTAAACTTCCTGCAAACAAAACTCACACCTTGAAAACTCAACATACAACTTCTCCCTTCTCACAATTCCCAAGGCTATTTTTAAATGCTCTGCCTAATCCTTCGTTGACTTCATGTAAATCAAGATATCATCTATATACAAGATTACAAACTTATCCAGATTTTCCTAAAGATTCTGTTTATCAAGTCCATAAATTCTGTTGGTGTATTGGCCAATCCAAAAGATATTACTAGACTTTCATAATGTCCGTACTTAGTTCTGAAAGTTGTCTTCGGTATGCCCTTAGGTTTAATCTTCAATTAGTGATATCCGGATCTCAAATAAATTTTGGAAAAGTACTTTGCTTCTTTTAACTGGTCAAACAAATCATCGATTCGAGGTAATGGATACTTGTTCTTGATAGTAAGCTCGTTGAGCTCCCAATAGTCGATAAATAATCTCATGCTTCCATCTTTCTTCTTAAGAACTAACACCGGTGCACCCCATGGGGACACACTAGGTTTAATCGCTCATATGTTTAATAATTTTTATAATTGCTTTGCTGATTCCTTCATTTTAACTGGCGCCATTCTGTACGGGGCCTTGGATACAGATTCCGTTCCAGGTGCTAAGTCGATTGCAAATTCAATTTCTCTATCTGGAGGAAATCCTAGTAACTCTTCTGGAAACTTATTGACCACTGGAATATCTTCAAGTTTTCCTGACTCTTGACTTTTATTTATCACCTAAGCAATATAATGCTCACATCTTTTTCACAATACTTTTTTACCTTGAACCCTCGTTAAAAACTTCTTTACTTGCCTCTGACCTTTAGACATCACCACTTTCTCATCCGGTGACTTCAGAGTTACCTTCTTGTTACGATAGTCTATTTGAGCATCATGCTTAGTTAGCCAGTCCATTCCTAGAATAACGTCAAATTCTCCTTTCTTAAACGGTATCAAATGAGCACAAACTTATTTCCAGAAATCTCGATCTCATAATTTATACACACTTGGTTAACATATATACGTTCTTGATTTGCTAGTTTTATAGTCATGATCTCAGTTAATAATATAATTGGGCAATTCAACTTACCAACAAAACCTTGAGAAATAAATGATCGAGTTGTTCCCGAATCTACTAATACTTTAGCACATAAAGATTCACAGTAAGAATACCCGCCATCACATCTGTATTCTGATTAACATCTTTCACAGACATATCGTAAACTCTTACTCCTGGAGGCTCATTCACTATCAGAGGAGATCCCACGATTTTCAACACATTATTGACTAGGGCTAGTGCTTTACAATACTTCACTATATGTCCTGGTTTCCCACATTTGAAACATATAAACTCAGTTGCTGGAACTTTGCTCGTTTGACTCGTGGTAGGTTGATTTTTTGTTTGGAAAACTTTTGTAAACAATAACAGTGCAAGAAAATAATTAAAAGGATCCATAATTCAACAAACTTATATTTGAAAAAGAAAAAATGAGTAATGATTTGAATGTGAATAATACAACCACGTTGGTACTTAAGATGGCTAGTCTTCCATACCATATGGCATACATCACATTATTAAGTGGCATCCCACCAGACACTTCATCATTCCGACAAAGCGTCACACCATAACACTGCTTATCTTAATTAGGAAGCAAAACTTGAGGGAAAAATAATTTTGAAAGGAATACCGCAATCTTTTTTTTCTTATCACCTCATAGAACTTACTAATGAAAGAGGTTCATACTTATTCAAGAATCAAGAAGAATATATACTGTATTATTGTAGAAAAGAATGATACTGTTGGTCACCATCCACATTTCACTTATGTATATCTTCGGGGTTCGTCCGATCAGTAGATCATATTCTGAGTCATATAATAACTCCAGAAAGTCCTCTAAAATGCCTTCTTAAATTGATCACTATAATAAATTCATACTTATTTAGTCTTGTACCTTCATGTTCAATATTTTAATAATTCAACCATAATTGCATTCGTACATGATTTAAAATCATAACTTCAAATTTTATCTATGCCAATTAGATTAACTACTGATCATACGACATATCGACTCTTTTGCGAATAAAAGTATTTTTTCCTAAGAAAAATCTGGAAAAATCTGGATATTCCTCAATCTTCTTTGATCATACTCAGGCTTCTTTTAAATCAACCAATTCTTTAAACTTCAATAGTCTCAGGAATTGAATAAATAATTATTCCGCGCGCTTATTCTGCTTTTAACATTATTAAACAAGATTTACACTCTTCTGTTGGAAAAAATCGAAGCTTCTCTGTAATAGCGGTCCACTTGGCCCTCTGAATTTTAATTAACAATACCAATTCTAGATAAGTATTCTTCTATATAATCTAAGCCTTATAAAAAACAAGAAACTCAAGTAGTAATTTAACAACCAATTTTTAAAACTTATTTCATTTAAAGAACTTTTGGAAAATTTATTAAGAAAATCTTTTTCGAAAATTTGTTTAAAATTTTGAAAATCGCATATTCGGTTGTCATTATTATATGAGTTAGTTGTTATCCTCCTTAACCATACCAAGGTACCAAATTAAAAAAACAATCAAGTGAGGGTCCGTCCACTTCAATCTATTTCTACCCCTTGTTGGGTCCATTTTGCCTTCATTAGTCGATGAAAACTTCAGTTATTGTTGCATACTATCTTTTTCGTAACTTCACTCCAATGTTGCCATCCTGTTCTACCTGTGATACTCTCATCTTCATTTTTGATATCGTAAAGTATGATAGGTCTACCAAATAGTCAGCAAGTCTATTTTATATATTAAGACAAAAGTCCGGTGATATCACACCACATCACTACTATACATATAACATATATCATAACACCATCATCTCTCAAAGAAAACTTTGGATCTCCAATCTTCTCAAACTCCTTCAAAACCCATCTAGCCCCCTCCTCAAGATAATCAAGGGTGGCAGAATAGCTCGAAGAGGTGCAGTTGTCACAATAGGATATAATACAGCTAACATTGGTAAAAGAATAAAATACGGATCAGAAGGCTCCAAACGATCAGATGGCTATTATATAAAAGTCAACTCCGCAAGATAAGAATCTCAAATCACAACACGAACCATACCAAAAATCTAATATACAGTCGTAATCATCCTCTCGGCATCCTATCTTTTTATATCTTATTCCTAATCTTAACCATCTATCCAATCCTGACAATCTAGGATTGCTTCAGTGACTTATAACCTCTAGCTCTGATACCAAACCTGTGACGCCCTCCAAACTTGGGTCAGAAGTTTGGGGTTCACAACACACACACACACAATATATAAACCTGTATATGAAATATTATATGCAATGACCCTTATTTACACAACCACGGACCGTAACAGGTTAAAGTATGAAAATAAGCCACAAGCTTAACTTACCAACTAGTTTATCTTACAACTGATAATCAAATCATTCTTACAAACTTGCATAACTCAAACTATAACATAAAGCTCCTGCTAGCTTGATCCAACTCAACCTAGAATCCTAGCTCGCAGACTGGACTGGGGATCCTCACTACCAACAATTTCCTTTTTAACTGTAGAATAACATAAATAGATTCGCAAGAGTTAGCTAACTAGCTCACCAAGTCATAATAACAATAACCGAGGTTAAATAATGAAGAATTGAAATGATTCAGATGAATCAAGTTTCTTGTTAAGCAATTATTAGAATTGGATATTCACTTTTAGTGTTAAAAATCAAGGTTAGGCTGCTAATCAGTCACGCACTAACCCCGAGCAAGGCACACACCTCTGCTCTACATACTGGATCCAAGGCACATATTGGCCTAATACGACCACGAATCTGGTCTGACCATGAATCTGGTCTATATTTAGAAAACCATCCAATTTTAAAACAATCAAATATGATAAACAATGTAATTTAATAAAATAGGATCATAGTCAACATTAATAAGACATTTATTTTAAAGCATGATGTAATTTATGAGTATCATAAAGGTTTTCCAAGGTAGGTATGAAAAATGGCTTCAAGTCTGTAGAAGAATCAAGTAATAGATAAACAATGGTTTAATGGTTATACAAGGTCTAGTCATTTGATGTTACAAGGTATCATAGAATATATGAGTTACTTTATGTTCAAACTGTTCTGTTTCAATGTTTGGTATATGGTGTGAATGTATTTGTAGAGTAGTATCATATTTGTGGTTTAGTATTTTAGAATTCATTGATCACTGGTTTACAATGAATAAGGCTTACGGTTCAAGTATCAAATAATATGATCAGGGTTTAGGGTTATGCCATTCAGCTATTGCTAACTTATGGTATTTCTTAGGTATAATCAAAGTACTTGCAATATAAAAAAATACAGTTTATGGTACTGGCAATATATTTTAATAAAGGTTCATGACACTTGCATTATCTCAACTGATTTCCACTTTACTTGAACTTGTCTATCGGTTTTATTCCCTGATCACTTACTTTACTTTTCTGCCTCGCTTCCTCTGCTAGTCATCAAAAGTATCAATCAATATTCAATCTCATCTCTTATTCTATTGTCACACGGACGTCTCAAGCCTCTATCAACCCTTCATTTCACCCAAATCTGACGTACAGATCGAAAGTTATAACTAACACAGTCAAACAATAAACACATAGGCATATCACACATATAATCACAATATTCATATCCACTGAAATGTACTCATATTTCCGTCTCAGTCATTTTATTACAAAATATTAAAATAGACAATATAAGCTTCGGATCAATTTTTGTTTCGTCTTAATCCGAGATACGGATCAGAAGATACGATTAAACAAATTTTTTGACACTCTTATTAGCACATAACTCATTTCACATGCAAACACCTATTCCACGTATCACATAATTCATATAGCATATGACTCGGTTTATCACAACATTTGACTCGGTATGTTTAGGACTGAACCGAGTTGAAATACAACCTTTTAATAGTTACGCGACTCAAAATGATTTGTAAAATCAAGAGACCTTTCGAAACGAAAGATTTTATGTCTCGAAAGTATTTTGAATAAAAGCAGAATGTTATACTGTGTCTAGACGTATTTGTTTCATATTAAACGGATGAATGGTCTATTTATTATGAATAAAATAAGAATAATTCAATTAATAATAATAATAATTGAATTTTAAATACCTTTATAT
Source organism: Apium graveolens (assembly GCF_009905375.1). Classification (NCBI taxonomy): domain Eukaryota; kingdom Viridiplantae; phylum Streptophyta; class Magnoliopsida; order Apiales; family Apiaceae; genus Apium; species Apium graveolens. Next base: position 303,216,482 of record NC_133648.1, on the reverse strand, counting down.
ATTTTTAAATGCTCAAAATAATTTTTAAATCATTATTTGGCTTAATTATAATTAATTATATTTTATTTAACTATTTACAGATGAAATTAATTAATTAAATAAATTAATCAATTAATTAAATCAATAAATAATTAATTAAAATAAATTATAAATAATTAAATCAAATTTTGAATTTTTAAAAATAATAAAGAAAATAATTTTCAGGATTTAAAATAATTGAATTAATTGTTTAAAAATAATTAACCAAATTAATTTTTGAATAAAAAATTATGTTTAGGATATAAAATAAGAATTTTGAATTATTTTTAAAAAAAAATTGTTAGGAATATATTATGTACTTGATGATAAGTTAACTAAAATACTTTAGTAGATTTAATTTAGTGATTTTATAGTTTTCAACGGATGATCGCTTTAACATCCGTAATGCCTTTGAGAACTAGATGTTATAGAATGTTTTAGTCATGTTGACTACTAGATTGATATGCAAGATAGGTTGGCTAACTTTAAATATTAGATGCCTTGTAATCTTGTGTAAGTGAAATATAGTTAACTGCTATGAAGATGCTCTCAACGGATGTTCCACAAGGTTTCAACGAATGATTAACTAGAGTTTCAATGGATGATCATCCAGACTCTCAACTGATGATCTCACAGAGTTTCAATGGATGATCAAATTCAAAAGCAGTTGATAGTGACTTCACAGTCACATGCGTTGATTGTATGCAAATGGAATATGGCGGCCTATTTACAGGTTTTAGAGAACAAAGAAATATTTCCATTTACATGCTAACTTGAAGATATTCAAGATGCTAGAGAGAGAAATGCAGAAGCATGTAATTAGACTAGAAACATTTTGTCTTTTTATCATGTAACTTGGTGCTATATAAACCAAGTATAGCAAGTAGAACTGTATCGAAGTGAGTAAGCAATTATTAGAGAAATAGATAAAGCTGTATTTGTAAATAATTTCTCTGTTCTTTGTAAGTTCAACTTGTAAGAAGCTGTGTGCAAAAACATTGCATCACAGAGTTCTCATATTAATATATATCTCTGGTGGAAAAGTTCAATCCACTAGAAAGTTTTTAAATACTTGTATTTAATTACTTTGTGTTTGATTTCTCTCAATATTTTCATTCCGCACTTTAGCAAAATCAAACACAGTTATATATTCGAAGTAGAATAGTTCTTAAAATTCAGAAAGTAGCCAGAATTACATTCAACCCTCCCCCCTTCTACAATTCTTTGTTAGATTGTTTGGAAATAACAATTAGTATCAGAGCAAGCTCTTGAAGAATAAAGAGTTTAAAGATCACAGCAACTAACAAGATGAGCAGAAAAGATGTTGGAGTAAAGATTCCAATTCTGGACAAAGACAATTATCACCATTGGAAGGTGAAAATTCACCTGCATCTCCTCTCTCAAGATGAAGAATATGTGGACTGCATTGAGAAGGGTCCTCATGTCCCTATGAGAACTGCTACAGGAAATGAGCCATCTATCCCATAGCCTAGAGCAGAATGGTCTGATCCATATATTGAGCAAGTTCATAAGGATAAGAAGGCCATGAACATTTTGTTGAATGGTGTTGATGGTAACATGTTTGACAACATCATAAACTGCAAAACTGTTAAAGAAGTATGGGATATAATTTAAGTTATATGTGATGGAACTGAGCAGGTAAGGGAAAATAATATGTAACTCTTGATTCAAGAAATATGAGCATTTTTATAGTAAAGAAAGTAAGTCACTCAGTGGCATATTTAGTAGGTTTCAAAAACTACTAAATGCTCTAAAGTTGCATGGAAGAGTCTATAAGACAAAAGACTCAAACCTCAAATTCCTTAGATCTCTACCAAAGGAATGGAAGCCTATGATAGTCTCACTAAGAAATTCTCAAGACTACAAGGAATTTACCTTAGACAAACTGTATGGGATTCTAAGGACCTATGAGCTTGAAATAGAGCAAGATATGAAGCTGGAGAAAGAAAGAAAGAATGGAGGGTCTATTGCATTGGTTGTTGAGCAAGATAAAGAGAAGGAGATAAAGGTTGAAGCTGTGGAATCTGCACCAAACCCTAGAGTTTGTGAAGGCAAAGGAAAAGGGCTAGTAGCTGAAAATGAAGACCATCTTAGTCAAGATGATATGGATGACATAGATGAGCATCTAGCTTTTCTATCCAGAAGATTTTCCAAGCTCAAATTTAAGAAGAATTTTGGAGCATCCATGCCAAACAAGAACATGGTTGATAAGTCAAAATTTAAATATTTCAAGTGTGGCTTCAGTGGTCATTTTTCAAATGAATGCAGAAAGCCTGATTCTGATAGGAAGAAGTTTGAGCCTGTAGATTACAAAAAAAGTACTTTGAGTTGCTCAAACAAAAGGAAAGGGCTTTTCTAACTCAGGAAAATGACTGCGCTGCTGATGGTTTAGAGGAGGATGAGGATACAAGCTATGTCAATCTAGCACTTAAGGCCAAATCAGATGAAACAGAAGTCAGTTCATCCAGTAATCAGGTAATCACCACTAATCGAGCACACTTATCTAAAGCTGAGTATAATGTTGCTATAAATGGCATGTCTACTGAATTACATCATCTGGGAGTTACACTCAAATCTCTCACTAAATAAAACACTAAAATTAAAGAGAACAATTTATTTTTAAGTGAAAGAAACAATGTTTTAGAAATCAATTTGTTGAGTTTAAAAAACTGAAAATGGAGTGCAAGATTGCCAAAGATGAACTGACTGAATCTTTAAAGAAAGAGGATATTTTAAGAAAGCAATTTGAACGAGAACCAGAAGTAATTAAGGCATGAAAATCATCTAGAGATGTCCATGTTCAAATTACTAAAGTTCAAGGTATAGAATCCTTCTGTGATGAATCTTAGAAAAAGAGCAAAGAGAAACTGAATCCCAACTTGGAAGAAGGACTTTCAACGGATGTGGATTTGACGGATGATGAATGTTATCTGTCGAATGATCAAAAGAATTATCCATCAAAAGATAAGGAACCACATCCGTTCAGTGAAAGAAAGTCAGTTAGCATATCCCAGCTAGCTAAGTTAAATAAGAAATATGGATCAGTTTCCAAGAACTTTGTTTCAGGAGAAACAAGTCAAGTGAAAAAGAACAAGAGAGTCAATGTAGGGCATCTGTCAATCAAGCAATTGAATGACAGATTAGAGAAATTAGAAGTTAAAGCAGAATCAAAAAGGAAAAACAATATGAATGGAAAAGTAGAAATTAAAAAACATAACAACTACATACCTGATAAATATGCACCTAGAAAAATCTGTGTGAAATGTGGTAGTGTTAATCATTTGTCTATTAATTGCAAATTTGCTATGCCTGCACCAGGCTAATAGGTTAAAACATAATCGAACTGATCCAAAACTTGCAATTGGGTTACTGAACTAAAAAAACTTGCATTTACATAACTCAAGAAATTAAAACATGCATTTAGGTCACTACCGTTAACATCACTAACATAATAAAAACCGAACTTGCAATTTACAAAACTGAACTCAACCCCAACTTGCATTTACATTACTAGATTAATAAAAACTTGTAACTAGGGTTATTGAATAAAAATAAACTTCCAATGGGAACTAAATAAAAATAAACATAATATTTAATATATATATATATATATATATATGTTTGTGTATATATACACATAAACACACTATAAATTTAATATAATATATTTTAAATTATTTAAATATTTAAATATAAAATATATTTATTCGGATTCGGATATTATCAGATACAAATTTTCCTATATCCGTATCCGTATCCGCAATCGTCGGATTCGAATATGGATAATATCCGTTTTGTTTCGGATATGGATAATATCCGCTTTATTTCGGATACGAATACGGATTTTTCGGACGAATATCGAATTTTTCAAATTTTTTTGATAGCCCTACTTATTGGGACTAAAAAGCCATTTCAATCAGCTAACTACCAAGCACCAATATTTTCTTTTTCATTTGGTCAAACATCTAATTTAATACAATAGCCTAATTTATCTCAAAAGGCTAACTTTTAAACATGGCCTAAATCTAACCGTGAATACTATAATATAATATTTAAAACACGATTTTCATTTTTATGATTTTCGATAAATACAAATTTGATTTTAATTGTTATTTTTAATATTAAAAACTAAATTACTAATTTAATTGAGTAAATAAATGCATATAATTGAAAATATGTGTTATTTTATAATTTTTTGACTTTGATTATCGAATTGTCAGTTGACCATCAGTTCAATAATTAAATTGCAACTTTTTAACAGTTCAGTTAGTTAATTGCAAGTTTATATTAGTTCACTTAGTCGAGTGTAAACTTTTTGTGTTCAGTAATCCAGTTGTAAGTTTTGGGTCAGTTTGATTACGTTTTAGTCTATTACCCCTACCTGCACCCACGTCTACACCTACTTTATTTCCTAACATGCCTACAATGCCTGTAAATGTTATTCCTGCACAAAATCCTTACTATTCTGCATTCAGAATGCCACAAATGCCATTTAGCATGCCTTACCAGAATAACATGTTTGCACAGAATATGCCTTTCCATATTAACCAACCTGTGCATGATAGTTCTGTAATGATGAATGGTTTTAAAGTATTTACTCAATTGACTAATGATGAATCTCAGATACCTAAGTCAAATGAGGACAGGCTAAGAAACCTACAAAAAAGGCTAACAAAACAGAACCCAAGGAAACTTGGGTATCAAAATCAACTTGATTTGATTTTTTTGTGTGCATGGAAACAGAAAGAATCTTTGGTATTTGGATAGTGGGTGCTCAAGGTACATGACTGGAGATTCTACCCTACTCACTGAGTTCAAGGAGAGAGCTTGCCCAAGTATCACTTTTGGAGATGACAGCAAAGGTTATACTGTGGTATATGGCTTGATTTCAAAAGTCAATGTCATCATTGAGAAAGTTGCCCTAGTAGATGGACTCAAGCATAACTTGTTGAGTATTATCCATCTTTGTGATAAGGGCAACTCATTAACATTCAATTCTGAAGCTTGTGTTTTGACCAACAAGGAAAACAACAAAGTGGTTCTCACTGGAGTGAGAAAAGGAAATATGTATCTAGCTGACTTTAACGCATCAAATGCAGAATCTGTAAATCGTCTCTTCAGCAAGGCAAGTCAAGATGAAAGTTGGCTATGGCACAAGAAACTGTCCCAGCTTAACTTCAAGACTATGAATGAACTGGTCAGGAAAGATTTGGTAAGAGGCATTCCTCAAGTGGAATTCTCAAAGGATGGATTATGTGATGCCTGTTAGAAAGGAAAATAGATCAAAGCTTCATTCAAAAAGAAGCTTGATTCAACAATTGAAGAACCTTTACAACTACTGCACATGGATTTATTCGGACCAGTCAATGTGTTGTAAATCTCAAAGAAAAGATATTGCCTAATAATTGTGGATGATTTCTGAAAGTTCTCTTGGATATATTTTCTCAAATTCAAATATGAAGTTAGTGAAATCATCATCAATCACATAAGGCAAGTCAACAACCATCCTGATTTCAAAGTTAGAAGAATCTGTGATGAGATTGTTTTGTGAAGAGAATGGGATCATGCATGAGTTTTCTGCAGCAAGAACCCCACAACAAAATGGAGTGGTGGATATTAAGAATAGATCTCTAATTGAAGCTGCAAGAACAATGCTATAAGAATCAAAGTTACCAACATACTTTTGGGCAGAAGCTGTAAATACTACATGCTATACTCAGAATATTTCTTTGGTTAATCAAGAAAAGTGCATGACACTCTATCAGTTGTTCAAGAATAGGAAGCCAATATTAAACTTTCTTCATGTATTTGGCTGCAAATGATATATCATAAGGAATCAAACTGATCAGCATGGAAAGTTTGATGCCAAAGCAGATGAAGGAATTTTTATTGGATATACAGTTGGAAAAGCATATAGAGTCTACAATCTCAAAACCAACATTGTTATGGAATCTGTACATGTTGTGTTTGATGATAAAATGATTAAAGGAATACAAGATGGAGATTTCCATGAAAGCCTCAAATTTGACAATGTTGAGATTATTTGTGATGATAGTGATAATGAAGGTGATCAACATGAAATATCTAAGGATAATATAGAAGAATCTACAACAAATGAAGCACATAATTCAACATCCATCAAAAGATAAAGTGCATCATCCATTGAAAGACAGTCTGCATCATCTGTCGAAAGGCAGAGATCAACATCTGTTGAGCCACCAATAGGAATTGAAAGCTAATACAGATCATAATTAGAAAGAAACCCAACTTCAAGTCAAAGATCCACAAACTCAGGGGGAGTTTCATTTAATCAAAACTCAGTCACACATCAAGACAACTATGAGGCCTCTTCATCTAGAGCTAATCTACCCCAAGAGAGAAAATGGACTAGAGATCGCCCATTTGAGCTAATTATTGGTGATGCATCTTCATGAGTGCAAACAAGAAAAGTAACTCAAGAAGAATGTCTGTGTAACAGATTTCTATCTCAGAAAGAACCTACAAAGGTGGAAGAAGCTTTGTTGGATTCTGATTGGGTTTTAGCTATGCAGGAGGAGCTAAACCAATTTGAAAGGAATAAAGTTTGGAAGCTGGTACCCAAGCCTAAAGTAAAGAATCCTATTGACACCAAGTGGATATTCAGAAACAAGATGGATGAAAATGGCATAGTAGTCAGCAATAAAGCTAGATTGGTTGCTAAGGGCTACTGTCAACAAGAAGGAATAGATTTTGATGAGACCTTTGCTCCTGTTGCAAGACTTGAAACTATCAGAATTTTTCTAGCCTATGCCAATTTCAAAGTCTATCAAATGGATGTTAAAAGTGCATTTCTAAATGGAGATTTGGAGGAGGAATTTTTATGTCAGTCAGCCTCCTGGTTTTGAAGACCCCAATTTTCTAGAATATTTCTACTATCTTTTGAAAACACTTTATGGACTAAAGCAAGCACCTAGAGCCTGGTATGATACTTTGTCAAAGTTTCTTCCAGAAAATCATTTCACTAGAGGTATTGTTGATAAAACCTTATTCTATAGAAATGTTAATGGCTCTAGTATACTTATTCAAATATATGTAGATGATATTATATTTGGCTCTACAAATAAAAAAATGTGCAAAATATTTGCCAAATTGATGTAAAGTAAATATGAAATGAGTATGATGGGAGAACTAACTTACTTTCTTATTTTACAAGTTAAGCGAGTTAGTGATGGAATATTCATTAGTCAAACCAAATATATTTATGATCTTTTAAAGAAGTTTGATTTAATGGATTGCACATTTGCAAAAACTACCATGGCCACTGCAACTAAACTAAAAGTAAACACTACTGAAAATTTTTGTGAATATTTCAAGCTATAGAGGCATGGTTGGCTCACTTTTATATTTAACAACCAGTAGGCCATATATAATGTTTGCTACTTATCTTTGTGCTAAATTTTAGGCTGATCCTAGAGAATCTCATTTAGTAGCTATTAATAGAATTTTCAGATATCTCAAAGGAACACCAAAACTTGGCATTTGGTATCCTAGAGATTCTGGTTTTGATCTAACTGGTTACTCAGATGCATAATATGCAGGTTGTAAAATTGATAGAAAAAGTACTACAGGAACCTGTCCATTTCTAGGAAATAAGCTAGTATCCTGGTTCAGTAAAAAGCAAAATTCAGTCTCTACATCTATAGCTGAGGCTAAATATGTTGTTGCTGTAGCTATTGTGCACATATTTTATGGATGAAAAATAAACTGTTGGACTATGGTCTACATGTGAATAAGATTCCTATTTTCTGTGATAACACAAGAGCCATTGTAATTACTGAAAATCCAGTACAGCATTCAAGGACCAAGCACATTGACATCAAGTACCACTTCATTAGAGAGCATGTGATCAATGGTACTGTAGAACTTCATTTTTTTCCAAGTGGGAAGCAACTTGCAGACATCTTCACCAAACCACTTAATGAATCCACCTTTACTAGGTTGGTAAGTGAGTTAGGTATGCTTAATTACTCTTAATTTGTTTTGATATCTAAGCAGATTGAAGTGCAGCCGGAATAAAATTTGATGTTTCTTGTCAAAGATGAAATTTTGGCTAAGTCAGAATTTACATCTCGACGAATGTTCATTATCCGTTGAAAATGAATATTCGTTGAACTTTATGATATCTTCCGTTGAAATATCAAATATTATTCTGGATACTTTTAACCATTATCCGTCGAATTGTTCTCAATCTTAGCCGTTAATTCGTGGCTTTATCCGTCAAATTTACTTACAGCCTGTAAGTATACTTCGATGGATAATCATTAGAATTTTGACAAATTTCTTTATTTTTTGAACGGCTATTTTGGGATAATTTGATTGGTTACTTTATTTCTTTACTTTTACTTTTTAACCTTTTATTTTTTTTGGAAAGTATAAAAGCCTATTTCATTTTCATTTTTACTTTTATCTATCTCAAGCAATTTCTCTAACTCTCTTCGTCTCCAAAGAAAAAACCCCATTTCTGCAACTACTGTTAATCACATCAATGGCACTGTAGTCAAAATCATGTCTCAAACTGGGTATATATATGAAAAGAACAACTTCGTAGCTTTGGTGAACAAGCAAATTCCTGCATCTGAAGACTATCACAAAATGATGGACTTCATTCAAAGTTGCAAACTGAGTTATGCAATGCTTGAGTCTCCAATTATCTACTATGAGGTTATTGAGGAGGTTTGCACTACTGCAGTGTTCAACTGCAAGGATAAAACCATTGCTTTCACTCTTAAAGGTAATGAACACTGTATTAAATGTGATGCAATTGAAAAATGATTTAAATTTCCTGAAAATATCACTCTTGCTCCACACACAGAAACTGATATGAGTAACAAGCTTATTTCTATGGATTATGCTCTTACTGCCACCAAGTTAGGTGAAGTTAGGAGACAAGGATTTAGGAAAGAATGGAGCTTCCTGTGTGATTCTTTTATTAAAGTGTTTTATGGTAAAGTTAGCAATTTTGATGTTGTAACTTACTCACTTGTTAGCATGCTTTATATGCTTCTTAGTGATAAGTATTTCAATTTCAGCACCTCTATGATGTATGATTTAGGGAGTAAATTAAGAGAAATCAAGAAGAGGTCTACGAACATCTATTATGCTAGATTCTTAATGATGATAGCTAATTTTGTTTCTGAGAATCTCTCAATTGAGAACCCAACAAACAAGTTAGATTGTTGGGTCCAAGAGAGAAGGGTTATTGCTGATCTCAGGGCTAATCACCATAAGGAGGTTCCCCTCATCTACATGCCAATAATGGAACAGCCTCAGGTAAGTGAGGTAAACAGTTCTGTCCCTACTACTTCTCTACCACAAATTCCTTTATAAACAACTGTGGCTATGACACCTATGACAGTGACCAAACAGGTGCCTACCCAAGTCATAAAATCAAGAATTTCCAAATCCAAGTCCAAGAAAACCCACTCTAGTTTCTCTCAAAAGAAACTAGTTTTAAAATCCACTAAAAACCAAGAGGGGAGTGTGAAGGGAAGTGATCCTGGTGAGGGATAGGGTGAACATAAAATAAATCCCAAGGATAAGGATGGAGAGGTGTGTGTAACCAAGCCAAGCCACACTACAGTTTTCCAATAAGCTGTAGTGCTTAATAAGAATTTAAGCTCATTACTAGTTTCATCCTCCCAAAAGGATGTCACTATTGAAATAAGCTCTCAACCAAGAGCACGGTTCAAGAGGGTTAGGGACATAGACTCACCCCAAACTTACACAAGAAAGAAGAAATCTAAAATACTTGGGGATACACATGGTGCACACACAGTGCAAACTGTAGTCAAAGACTCAGTTATAGCACCTTCTCAAAGTCAGTTTGATGTGGTTTCTGTAAATGTGGAGTCACAGCCAAAATATCTCACAATAAGAAGCACCTCACACACAAAACTCACCCACAAATTCTTTAGATTTGGACATGATTCACACATCCATTCCTGATTCTCCATCTTTAACTCTCATGGAGAAGCCAAATCTACAACAAGTGAGCATCATCTTTTAGATAATTTGTTGGCTCACTTGCCATTTCATTCAGATTCTACTAAGAAATCTGTGCCAAATCTTAAATCAATCACCACAGATTCGCAGTAGTTTATACTCCAAACTCTGTCATTTCTACTATCTCGACGGATATTCTTCATCCGTTGGCCAGTGATTGCATCTCGACGGATGGGCTTAACATCAATCATCCGTTGTAACTCTCAACTACTACCTCGACGGATGTTTCTCATCCGTTGATTATCACGGCACCAGTTGAAATCTCAACTATTGTTACAAGTGCAGATGATTTAGTAGATGTACAATCACTCCAAGGATTCAGGGAAGGGAGTGAACAGAGTGAGAGGCTGAGTTGCTCTTAGACAAAAGGAGAGGAAAAGAGTGAAACTATGCAAGCTATTTCTTCCAGCTTGACAAAAGTAAGTGAGAGAAGTCCCACCTTGGTAGGTAAAGGTGAGGGTGTGAGGGTTGGAAGTCAAGGGGAGCCCTTGATGCAAGAAAAGAGAGAAAATGAGAGAAAAGCAGGTACTGAAGAATGGGAAGAGCCCATTGTTAGTGAGTTAAGGGATATCAATGATGCTAAAAAAATAGCTATTTCAACAAGATTATCAAGCTGTCTTAGACTCTGTTTCTTATGAAGCTGATGCATTTACTCACCCTGTTCCACCTTATCAAGTTTTGGCTTAATAGGACAATGAGGTTGCTGAGAGAATTCTCAACTTGGTGCACACAGTAGCTTCAGTGCAAAGGGCCAAGGATGTAATCACTGCCATGCCCTTCATAGCTGGTGATGACTTTGAATTTCCAACTAGTGGTTCTGAAGACAAATTTGGGGATGATTGTGAGGATGATGAAGGAGATTTCATGGACATAGGGGGGGAAATAGGTCCTATTGCAAGCATAAACACTCCATCATGGATGTTTGGCAAAAAATGCAGTGAACACCACTTGAAATCAACTCTCTTCAATATAATTCATCAGACTCAGACAACTCTTCAAGCTACTATAGATGCTAACACCAAGAGCCTTCTTCAAGCACACCTTGAGCCTCTTCACTTGCACAAAATCCAAAATCTCAAGAAAAATCAATATGTGTCTGAGATCAAGATAGCAATTGGACAAGTCAAGAAGGACATCAATGACAGATTAGAATATCTTCTTTCTGACACTATAATGAGAGATGTAAACAGGAAACTCAGGAAATACTATGATCTCAGTATCAAGGTTGATTCTTTGGACACAAGGTTGAAAGTCCTAGAAACTTCTATCACCAAAATCCAACTCCATCAAGCTCAACAGACACTGCTACTTCAAAAATTGGTTGCTGCACAAACCTCAGACTCTACTCAGCTTGATACTAACAAAAAGGGGGAGAAAGATTCTATCATTCCAGTTAGTCAGGAGGAGTCAATTAGTGAGGGGGATAAAGTGCACAACATTCAAGGAAGTAAAGTGATTGTTCCAACAATTACTTTCTCCAAGCCACCAATCCTTGACAACATTGATTTGATCAAGATAGCATCAGCTGAATTAGAGTTAAAAGAAAAGTGGAAGAAGCTTGATGAGAAATTAGAGAAGAAATTTGGTCCAATTGAGAAGCAAGACAAAGTCTTCTCTCATTTCTCTCAATTGAGACCAATTTCAGCCAATGACATGAGCTTAGGGAACATGGAAATGGGCCAACCCTTAGCAATAAAATCTCCAAAGGCCAATGTGATTTTTCAGCCAAAGAGAAACTATCCAAAGAATTCAGACAAAATTCCATTGGACCTAGTTTATGAAACCACCAAGCCTGATGAGAAGAAGCTGCTTGGTAGGTCTATTGTTTTCTTCAAAGATCCCAGAGACTCGGTCTTAAAGAAAAGGATTGCTAAAATCTATAGAAATGGTAAATTAATTTATGTGGTGGCTGGACCTCCACATTTTGCAGAGGCTAGGAAAGAAGAAAATGTGAGGCTCAAATAACAACAAAAGCAAGCTGCTTTAGATGCCAAGAATCAAGCTAAGAAGTCAGCAACCACAGAATCTAAATTATCTATTGTGATAGCTGAGTCAGTTAATAAAGAAAAGCAAGAAGAACCAAAGCAGGCAAAGAAACAAAGATACAAATACATACCAAGGAGGAAGCTGAATTGTAATAAAGATAAGTAAGAGTTCATTCCTACCTAATCTACCACTTCAAGCCAAATAGCCATGCCCAAAATGGAGCACGCTGAATTCAAGGTGTATCCTGACATGAATTTCCATGGTGAAACCGTAATTCCCAAAGATGAACTTATAGATTGGGAAAGCTTACCACTTCCTGATCTAAACATTCCAATCCAAACCAAACCAAGGAAAACAAATAAGAGAGCAATCAAAAAGGTCAAGCCTGTCAAACTTCAATCCAAAGCATTAGCCAAGCCCAAACCAACTGTCAACAAGGGAGATCAACTCTTCATCTGTGACATCAAGGAATTCTCAGACATAAATCTATATCTGGATGAGCTAGAAGAAGTTAGAGTTATTGATACTTACAAAAATCTTCCTTTGAGATTAGTCTTCAAGTACAAGGGTGGAAGAGAGCTAACTTGGCCTCTTCACATAATTCTCAATGAAGGCTATTCTGTTCTGGTGAAAGTTTTCTCCTCAATAAAGAAGAACTTTAGTTTCAACATTGTTGCCAAAAAGATGGTACTGAATAAAATTGAGGAGATAAGGAATAGCTGGAGAGGACCAAATGCATTACAAAAGTCCTAACAATTCCATACACAGGAAATAGAGTGCATTTAAGGCCTTACTGGTTGATGGAGTTCAAAGATGAAAAATGTACTAGAAGATTCTTCAGATTAGAAGATCAGCTAAAAATTTCAAGCAATGAAACTCTCATGGAGATGCAAGAAATGCTGGATCAGACAAATGAAGATAAATATGAATTCTACAGGCAACTTCAATACCAGATTAAAGAAAATAATGAGAAATGGGGAAAGAAGTTCAGACAGTCAAGGAAATGAGTTAAATTTGCTCAGCCTAGAAGAGCGCCTTGAAAATGGCTTGTGAGATTCTCTGCAAACCTTCCTCTAAATTATTTTCAATAAATTGCAGCACTTGTTAATTTTATCTACTAGAAATCAGTCTGCATTCATAGGGTATTTTGTTATCATCATGTTTATCTTAATTTATGCCTACTATAACGACTCTTATATTCTGCATTATTTAAATGTGTAATTAGTTGTGAGATTCAGCATTATTACACAAATGATCAATATAAGTGGATTTTATATCTACTTGGAACACTTCATTACAGGCTTAAGTTGGTGTTTTGGACTCAAGTTGTTGGTATTTTTGATGTGTTTTTGTGTTATTGCATTTCAGGCATCAGTTAAAGGAAGAAAGAAGCTTTTCAAAGAAATATGGTAAAAAGAGATCAGAATTGGAAGCCTAGGCCATTCTCAAGTTTTAGAAAATCTCGTTAGCTTCCCGTGGGCAGTTGAATTGCCTAATTCTGACGAGCAGAACTCAAGATACGGCCAAAAGAAGAATTTTCAGAATTTTTCCAAAATGTCAGTGTGGCCGCGCTAGACCCAGCGCAGCCGCGCCGCTGAAACACTATTACAGTGCGGCCGTGCCCGAAAACAGCGCGCCCGTGCCCGGTTCCTGCCCCAGAATCCTGATTTTAGTGGAAATTGAAGATTTTGAGAGTCCTTGTCATCTTGGAGCCTATATATACCCATAAAAAGACTTTTTTAACAACAAGGAGACCTGTGAGAGCAATAAGAAGACGTAGAGAGCACGAGACGGCTACAGAGAAGAAGACTTTTGTTTTCTTTGATTCAGGCGATACTTGGATGCTTGTTTTCGATTTGTCTTTGAACCCTAGTACTCTTATATTATTTATTATCATGCTTTCATTGGAACCCATGGTGATGATGAGTTTGATTATGAACTAATCATTATCGTGGGGTTCTAGCGGATTTATTTATGGATTTCTTTAGTTAAATTGTTTCGATATCTTAGTGTGTGGTGATTGTATGATAACCTAGTATTGGTTGTACTTATTCGTCTTATGTGTGTAGCTAACATATAAGATAGCATGTTAATATCTATTTAAGAGAAGTGAATATAGAGATTTAGAACTTGCCATGCTAGCATAGGCTCATGTATAATTTGTATGCATGATTCGTAGGTAATTTTTACCATATTACTTGCCCTATATAATCACGATAGATAACTTGCGCATTAAACCGTTATGTTTTCAATTCTTATAGACATATAAGGACTAAGCATAATTGGTGTTTATTCAACTTCTATCTCTTTTGTGGATGCTTGGTAGTAGGGTATTCGTACAATAAAAGTTGGCGTTTACTAGTTTCATGTTATCTGATTACTGTCATCACCATTACATGCCAAGGTTAAGAACAAAAAGGCTATTGAATAAAGTATTTAATGAAGTTAGAATCCCATGTTTGTCATATATATTAATACAACCATTCTTATTCTCTTAGTTGTAATTGTTAGCTTAAGTTTAGTTAAAATAATTGTCTTAACATTGGATAATAATCATATCATTATTGCATAGGTGCATATTCTTAAATTAACCAAAGAGTCTCTGTGAGAATGAATTTGATCTAAATCTTATACTACTTGCGAATGCATATACTTGTGTGTAATTTAGCGCGTGTTTTTGCCCTAACAGCATCGGAGTGAAACTCAGAGAAATGCGCATTTACTTGCTATAATTGTGGTAAGATCGGACATCTTGCTAGGAATTGTAGGACAGCTACTCAAGGTACTGCGTCTCAAGGATTGGCATCCAGCACAGCTAAGGTCAGAACTTTCAAGATGACCAAGAGACCCAACGCCCAGGATTCAGATATGGTTGCAGGTACGCTTTCTCTCAATTCCGTACCTGTTAAAGTTTTGTTTGATTTAAGAGCATCTAAGTCTTTTATATCAAATGATTGTGTGAGTAAAATGGACTTAATGTTAGAAGACCTGGCTGAACCTTTGACTATAGAAGTAGCTAATCAAGATAGAATTTCAGTGAGTCAGCTTTGCCCTAAGTGTCAATTGGAAATCCACAGGCATTCTTTTTCGGCTGACCTAATACCTTTCGAGCTAGGAGAGTTCAACGTGATTTTAGGAATGGATTGGTAGTCCCAATATAAGGCAAATATTGACCATAAGAAGAAGAAGATTGTGATGTTTATCGTGGATAATGTTAAGGTAAATTATTAAGGACAAAGGCAAGAAAAGAAATTTCTCTCGATATTAAAGGCAAAAAAATTGTTAAGACAAGGATGCAAGGCCTACCTAGCACATGTAGTAGACAATGAGAAAGAGGTACCTAATCTGGATGAGATTCCAATAGTAAGAAAATTTCCAGACGAGTTTCCAAGATTGGCACTAGATTATGAGATCGAGTTTTTTATTGATTTAGTTCCCGGAGCAGAACCAGTTTCAAAGGCTCTGTATCGAATGGCCCCAGTAGAAATGAAAGAGCTAGCTAAGCAACTTCAGGAATTATTGGATAAAGGTGTAATTAGGCCAAAGGTATCTTTGTGCGGTACACCAGTGCTATTCGTAAAGAAGAAGGATGGAAGTATGAGGTTGTGTATTGATTATTGGGAATTAAATAAGTTGACCATCAAAAATAGGTATCCTCTGCCAAGGATAGATGACTTGTTTGACCAGCTTAAGGGAGCGTGCTGTTTCTCGAAGATTGACTTGAGATCGGGCTACCATCAGTTGAAGATTAAGCCTGAAGACATACCGAAGACTGCATTCAGAAAAATATATGGACATTATGAGTTCCTAGTGATTTTGGATTGACCAATCGTTAGTCCCAAAGTATCGTAGAAGGGGGGGGGGGTTAATACGATACCTACAATCTTTTTCGATTCGTTTCAAGTTCTTCGTTAAAAGTACAAAATCAAAATAACACAAAAAAATTCGAGGAATATATTGTTTTATTAATATAAACCTTGAGGTTGCTACAATCTAATCAAAGTATTGATTAGCTACAATAAATTCAGCAGCATAACAGTATGTTTACAAGAGTAATAAATGTGAAGCTTTAATGGAGCTCTCATAAACTTTCTATGTTTTCTGAAGAAGATAACTAACTGAATGAATACATTCAATTGCTGCTTTGTAGTCTTTCAAATTCAATGGACAGGTGGCCTATTTTTGTGCACACATTTCATTAAACTTTGCTGCATTTGAAATCAATTAATAACACTTCTATGGCGAATGAGCTCTGTGGGGACCAGTATCCCCAGTGCCTTTCTCTGTGGCGACTAAGCTCCGTGGGGACAAAGTTCCCTTGTGCCTTTCTCTGTGGTGACTAAACTCTGTGGCACAGAGTTCTATGGCAACTAATAGACACTTAGTCTATTTCTGTGGCGACTAGGACTCCTATGGCGACTAGATAGACACTTAGTGTATTTTTATGGTGAATAGGACTTCTATGGCGACCTGTTGAGAGGGCTGTCATGACTTAGAGTATTTTTGCTCTTGTCAAACCATTCTTCAATGTATCAATCATTTCCTTCTGTAATTACATCAAAATACTTTCTTAAATACTGATGTTTGGTGCACTGGTCTGGTTCACAAATAGCTAGCATTGAGAGGATCCTAATTCAATTTGTCTTGTGTTTCTGAGTTGATACATAATGGTGTTTATCCATTGCTTCTTTCACTAAATCCTTGATCTGTAACACTTGAAATCAATACATGTAACTGATGTTTAAAGTCCCTTGATGTTTTATTCTTCATGGCTGCTTGAACATGATAATGAACTTCTTCCCATGATCTGTTGGAGAACTTAAGGAGTCAATCACATCATTTGGTTCATTGTGTTTATCCTGTCTTCATCTGTAGGGTTCCTGTGCTTCACAGTTTAATATTGTTTATCTGTTTATGTTTTCATGTTGAGTTATAAGTCCTCGATTACATGTTACATTACATTATGCTTTACAATCTCCCCCTATTTGATTGTTGGGGTTCGACAAGTAAATCCCTAAGAATAACTCAACTGATAATAAGAAAAAGTACAATCTCTAAACAAATAAAGATATTAAATACATTCTGGATTACATATTCAATTCTAGATATCTTAAGATACAAATTACAAAGAAGTGTTCCTCTAGCCTGAACATATATTCTATGTCTTCTTTTTCTTGTTCTCTTCTGCTTCTTGCTTTCTTCTCCTTCCTGAGGCTGATCAGATTTTCTCTTAGAGGCTTTCTTCTTGGGGTCTAAAGGTTTTGGAGGAGACTCTTTCATCTTATTCAATCTAGCTTGCACGCAATCACGAGCTTCTATTTCAAGTGCATTGACCGGAGGTGGATTATTCAGTTCATGAAGCATTATCTCAAGATTTTTGACTTTGGTGCATTTAGGAACAAGATCAAACAATAGTGATGATTTTTTATACAAATAAATAAGACTGTTATCCTTTTAGGATGTCCTCGTACTCTCTTGGTGTAATAACCCCAAAATTTTTCAACTTTTTGTAACCCTTGTGAATAGTGTTTTAGCTGAATGAGAAAACTTTTCACGCCACACTATGTAGGGGTTCTGTTATGGATATTCTGGGATTTTATTAGTACTCTATGAAGTATATAAGTGTATGTAAATATCGTCAGAATCCAATTTCCGAACACTTTGGTTTTTCCCGGAAATCCACAAGATACGGAGAGAATTGAGTATAAGGTAACAGGATAAAAAGGATTTAAATTTAAGGATTATATAGAGGATCATAAAAAAGGAATATAATGTATTGAGAAAGGTTAAGGGAACCTAAGTAATAAGATCCCGGGTATGATCCTTCAAACGATAAACGAGAACGAAAGTTAAGCGAACCGTATAACAGATCAGCGGTCATTAGGCAAACGATTAGGAAGTTAATCAAAGGGATTAATGGGAATGATGTCATCCAACCAATAGAAAGAAGACAAGGAAGGAAGGATGACATCATGAGGATGAGGTAAGCATGACATGGGAAGGAAGGAGGTGTGGTTGAATAAGAACCACACAAATTCAAGGGCAAGGTAGTAATTTGCTAAATCAAATACAAATCAAGTCAACCAAGCTAGCAAAATCATTTCATCAAAAATCAAAAACAACCAAGGCATTTGTTCTTCACCTTGCTCTCGGCTTTTACACATTTTCAAGGCTAGATTTTTCAAAAATCAAGATCCAAGCATCCTAAATTGGTAAGAAAATTCCCTAATCATCTTTATGCTTAGTTATGGCTATATCATGAGTTTAAGCCATTAATTCTTTCTCTAACTTCTTCATTTAATCAAAGAAGAAGACAATGAATAGTGTTTTCAAGTTTTTAACTTGAACTTTTTCTTGTTTTCTTGAAGATCCAAGCTTTCCTAAGGCTTCTCAAAGCTTCTTAAGGCTTCCTAGCTCCACCCACCACTTCAAGGAAGGTATACCATTTCCAAACCCTAGGTTCATATATATTATAAGGTGATTTTGATGTGTGGGATGCTATTGTAGTTGTTGTTATGATTTAGAGTTTGAGATTTGGTATGGTAGTGTAATGGAATGGTAATTTTGTGGTTTTGATTTTAAGGAACTTAAGTATGATTAAAGTTAGGTTTAAGCATATGTATGAATGATTAAAATTGAATTGGTTGGGATTGTTATGATGTGATAAGGATGGATGTTTGTTGTGTGTTGGATTTGAGGATGGTTTGGGTTGATTGTGGATGGTTTAAAAATTTGGAAATCGCGTAAACATAGCCGTCGTAACGTCCGATTTTCTTTGGACTGTTTTTGTGCATAGCATTAGGACCCGAGAACCCCCTGCTAGATTATGACCACTGCCATGTTTAGATAGCTCATGTTACGAGCTTCGTTTTGATATGTAGTTCGTTCGATTCCGATGCACGGTTTAGGAGAAACGACCGTTTCAAGTAACGGCGTTTCGCGAACGAAACTTTTTCCCTCGCCTTACTTTGAAACATAGGTTAAAGACCAAAAAGGGTTAATTAATGTGTGAAACATTTATGGTAAGTGTGTTAGGCAGTTGGTAAGTCATTCGCGAAGGAATCGCTTTAAAACTCGTAAAGGTTAAATTATTAAAAATGGCGGAGCCGAGGGTACCCGAGTGACTTAAGCGAATCGGTGAGCGCCAAACAAGCGTTAGAGTCTAAGTTAGTTAAAGTATAGGTTTACAAGTGATTTTGGTTTAATTCCAACTTACTTGTTGTTTATAGGTGATCAGACTCGTCCCGAGCCTTTCTCACCCCCAAGTCGCTCAGGCAAGTATTCTATCCGTTATACTGTTGTTGTGATGAATATATGTATTTGCATTATCTTGCGATAGATGCATGTTGGATAATTAGCAAATGATGCGATATATTGTAGCATGTGATATAGTATGTATGCATGCCTGTTTCATATTCTTGGAATATATATCTGTTGGTTCAGTTGATAATACCTATGCTAGAGGATAGCGGTAACTTGTGTATACCCTTAGTATAGGGACCCAAAGGTGAACATATTTCTAAACCGGGAGTCGATGTTCCCGAGTATATTATATATATATATTTATATATATATAGATGGTTATAGTTTTTTTTAAAACTATGGATCAAATAAGGTTTATTCGATAACTTTAAACTTTATTTATTATTGAATATTATTTCGAATATTATTCGAAGGCGTATGACTCCTTTTATTATTTATTGAATATTATTTGAATATTCATTCGAGGGCTTATGACTCTTTTATATTATTTATTGAATATTATTTGAATATTCATTTGAGGATGTATGACTCCTTTATTTTATTTAATGAATATTATTTATACTATTCATTCGAGGTATTATGACTCAGCTTATTTTATTTATTGAGCATTATTTGAATATTCATTTGAGGATCTATGACTCCGATTATTTGCTGAAATATATTCTTTATTTTATTAAAGAATAAGATGTCAATAATCAAACTTATTTTCGATTATTCAAATAAAGATAATACTTTCATATAAGTATATCTTTGGTTATTTAATACTCGTTTCAAGTATAAGTTTTAAAACTTCTACTTCAATTATTTTTATAAAGATTATTCTTTATGGGAATATTATTTAATTAATAATATTCAGTCATTTTCTAAATATTCTGGGGACTGATTTACTTCATTAAATCAGCTTTACTCCAAACACTCTATAAAGTGTTTTCGAGTCTTCAAAATGATTTTTAAAAGATAGAGCGGATCCCAAAACTCATTTTTATATTTAAGATCTTCCTTTTAAGGGGATTTAAATACTCGTTCAAAACTTGAGGGATCCGGCTCAGTGGTGTATTTTATATTCACAACAAGGTCGCAGTTTTGGTAAATGAATTGATTACTTACCCAACGTTCGGGAAGTAAGTCCATCTATTGAGTCGGCATAAGCAACATGGGCGCAGTGGGCGTCCATGATAGTGTAAGTGGCTCAGTGGGAGTCCATCAAATGCATAAGTGGCTGAGTGGCAGTCCAGCATAAGGTCCTAATTATGACCAGAGTGATGACCAGTGGGGAATTCGTCCATCTACTAGTAGAAAAGGTTACTAATGGGTATCTTTGCCTGATCAGCAAGATATCTAGTTTATGCCAAAATTCTTTTCCTTTCCAAAATTCATTGGATGTTTCAAACTCTGTTCATACTTTACATAACAGAGGTTCCAGGAAATGTTTTCGGGATATATATATGTGGATATATATATATCGGGACTAAATAAAGTATCTCATAACTTTTTCATTCAATAATATTTCAAAGATTGAATCCATTCAAGTCTTAACTTGTGGTCTCATCTATGGGATGTTTTTCTTAAAACTCTTTATACTTTGAACAGTGGTAGTTCAAGTAAGCTTTATAGATGATATAAGTGTAGTGAAGTATTTGGTAACTTCATTTCTTGTTTTTACTTATATCTAGTAAGTAATTATCTTACGCACGATAAAGATTCTATTAAGTATCCATTTAGATACTTATATTATTGTTATCACTATATATTATCTTGCGAGCTGTAAGGCTCACTCTTGTTTTATTTCTTCATCACACAACAACAGTTAGGAGAGATGGCCAGACTCCAGCAGACCCAGCGCAAGCGCGTGGGAAGCGCCCCGCGTCTTCCCGATGATGTTGTAGCTGCTATAGCTGCAGAGGTAGATCTATTGTAGATCCTACTATCTACTTTTGAGAATCAAATTATGTATAATTATAACTTGTGGCAGATAATGGCAATTAACTGTAAATTTATCAAGTAATCATTTTGGGTTGTAATAATTTTAAATTGTGGATTCAAAGACTTGTACTTATTTCAATTTCATCTCTGAGACTATAACGGGTTGTGGTATGTGTTAGTGTGGGGTCACAGCATAAGGTTATTTTTATTAATTAAGTGAAGTGATATTGTGGAAAGAAAGACCGTGACAACCCGGATCCCCGACCCCGGATCTGGGGGTGTTACAGAAATGGTATCAGAGCTAAGCGTTATAAACCTCAGAGATGATGCGACGATATAATAATAAACTCACAAAGATAATAAGAACTCTTGCCAAGTTCATGGTCGGACTACTTAAAGTAGTGCTGACAGTTAAAACCCTTACGGGAACCCTTATAAGTATCATGATAGTAACTTAGCTCGTTTAATGTGTAGGCGCCTGAGATAGAGGACCCTGAGATGTTCGAGCATGAGCATGATGAGGCATTGCTAGATGTTGAGGATCATGAGGAGCCTGAGATGGAGGAGGATGAGGAGGACCCCTCAGAGGAGCCTGAGACGGAGGTCATTGCTGTTTCAGATGAGGAGGACCCCTCAGAGGAGTCAGAGACAGAGGTTATTGCTATTCCAGATGAGGAGGACCCGGATGAGGTCCCAGTAGCTGAGGAGCGTGTTGGATCTATGGTAGTGTATGCTGGTATCCCTTTACCCACACTTCCGGTGGTCAGAGCCCCTACCCCTCCACCACTATCTTGGATTCCTGATGATGACAGCTCAGAGACCCATACTTCCGAGCCTAGGCAGACTGTTATGGATAAAAAACCAAGGTTATTACTTGCTGTATTTAATACTAAGATTCGGGAGTTCAAGGCCTTTAATGGCTGCTCTCGTACTTCGTGACTCAATCTGCCTTTACGAGATGCCTACGTATCTCTGTGAATTAGAGAATCAAGCCAAAAAACGTAGTTCTGATTGGTGGGGGTGAGACCCCTTATATAGATGTTGGGAGTCCTTGAATTGGACTTGGTATAGGAGACTTGGTGGGCAAGTCTCATAATTAGAATGGACTTTGGAGTCCTAGATAGTAGGAAACTGATTCCTTATCCTTTTAGGTCCCCTTGAGGCTAATCTCCAAGGATTTATATCCTTATCGGGACTCTTTTCAACATCTGATTTGTCCCTTATTAATTAATTACGAAATTAATTAATAATCAGGGTTTTTGGGCCTTTTTTATTCCATCAGGTCTGATCTGGTCCATCAGGCTTAACCTTTCTGGTCTGAGTATCATATACCTTTTTATTGGGCCTATCAGCCCATTAATTATAAAATCAGGACTTATTTATCCCTATCATTTGCCCCCCAACTTTTGGGAAACATTGATTAGGTTTCGCAGAAGGTATTCGTTCCCTTTCAGGGTTTCGTTTTTGCGTATAGTGTGGAGCGACCTACACATTTACAATGAATCTTCCTTTTATTCGGAAATTATCTTAATTTCCAGGAATTTTTCCCTAATTTTCTGGGGTTTTCCCTAATTTCTGGATTTTTCCCTTAATTTTTGGGATTTATCCTAATTTTCTGGGATTTTTCCCTAATTTTCTGGTATTTTTCCTTAATTTCTGGATTTTTCCCTAATTTTCTGGGATTTATCCTTAATTTCTGGATTTTTTCCCTAATTTCTGGGATTTTCCCTAATTTTCTGGGATTTTTCCTTAATTTCTGGATTTTTCCCTAATTTCTGGGATTTTCCCTAATTTCTGGGATTTATCCTTAATTTCTGGATTTTTTCCCTAATTTCTGGCTTAAAATCGATCAGAATGCAGACAAAATCGATCAGGATGCAGCCAAAATCGATCAGGATCCTGATCGAATTAGCTCAGGATCTTACACTCTGGTCGACAGGATTCCTGATCGATTTCGATCAGGATTCTGACCGAATTGGCCTTCAAAGTGACACCCTAGTCGATTGTTACACGGGCTTAATCGACCAGGATTCCTGATCGATTTAGATCAGGACTCTGATCGAATTAAATGGCTCTCGACCATTCTGATCGAATGGAATATCGATCAGGACTCTCTTCTCTGTCGATCAGGACTCTGATCAATCTTAGGGGATTTCTTCCCTCCTGTTCGAATAAGATATCGATCAGGACTCTCTTCTCTGTCGATCAGGACTCTGATCGATCTTAGGGGATTTCTTCCCTCCTGTTCGAATAAGATATCGATCAGGACTCTCTTCTGTGTCGATCAGGACTCTGATCGATCTTAGGGGATTTCTTCTCTCCTGTTCGAATAAGATATCGATCAGGACTCTCTTCTGTGTCGATCAGGACTCTGATCGATCTTAAAGGATTTCTTCCCTCCTGTTCGAATAAGATGTTGATCAGGATCCTCTTTTGCATCGATCAGGACTCTGATCGAACCATATTAAGGTTCTGGTCGATTTTTGACTTTTTAAATTTCACAGGAGCTTCTAGATTGTTCCTGATACTTCTTGTAGATGGGCCTCTAGGTTGGGCCTGGCTAAATGGGCCTAAAAACGCCTCGTATTCCGAGCTTTTCGCCTATATAAGTGTAGTGTGGAGTGAGAACCCTCACTTCACTTCCCACTTCTCATTTTCTCTCACAATTTCCTCTAGAGTTCTCCCTTTGAGAAGGCGATTTCCGGCTACCAAAGCCACCGCAGCTCCACCATTTTCAAGTATTTCTGGGTTTCAAGCCTTCAACCGAAGCATATCAATGGCGGACCGTGACCTGGCTCGTTTGCAGAAGATGAATGTCTCTAAAAGAGGTACAAACATTCAAATTCAATCTCCATATACTTCCCTCATTGATATGATTAACTCGAGAGGTGATGAATATCCTTCTCTATCTGAGTTAGATTCGTATAATCATGGTAACACTTTTCATGAGTTAGATGGTAGGATAGAGTCTATGAACACCTTGTACAGACTTCCACCCCACCTTAGGATCACTCCAGCCGCCCCTGGGGATAGGACTTGTAATTGGGAGGGGGATACCCTGTTCATTTATCGAGGAGCCCTGACCGCAGGTCTTAGGTTCCCATTCCATGAATTTATTCCTCGTTTACTAGCCGATGTACGAATCAACCCTTGTCAACTCCCTCCTAACGCCTGGAGGAACATTATCTGTTTTATGGTCCTTTGTCTCAGGAATAGCTTCCCTCTTTCCGTAGCTGTCTTTAGGAAAGTTTTCCAATTCTATAATAGTTCCATGAGTCAGCCAGGCTGGGTTTTAATTCGCCAACGGCCCAAAATTCCCCATATCTTTGATAGTAACTCTATAGTCGAGAACAACCCTAAATGGAGGGATGAGTTTGTCAGGCTGACCTGGGCTGGGGGTGATTGGGCCACACTCTTCCGTAGGCCATTTTGCAAAGTATCAGATGGTAGTCCTGGTAGCATCAGATTAACTGATGAGGAGGAGGTGGCCTACCAAGCCTTAATTTCAGATGATGGGAAAACAGACACCTGGACCCTTTTAGAGGAATTTTCCTTGAAGAAAGTTGGTCTCTCCCAGGCCAGTGATAAGGGTAAATTTATACCTGCGTAATTATTTTTCCTTCTCTTTAATCGCACTTTTTCTTTTTTCTGGATTTTAATATTCCTTCTGCTTTTCCTTTCAGCTTGTGAGGCTATTAATAATGTCAATAGGCCCAAGGAGGGGGAATCTGGCCGCCAGAAGAGGGCCAAGTTAAACAGGGACCCCAGGAGCAAACCTGACGGTCCTACTTTCCTTAAGCCCCACGTCCCGGTGGTCGAGCTGGGGGACGATGTGGATCCTCCACTTAAGGCACATTCCTTCAGGCCTAACTGGGGCTTCAGGAGGAGCGATACGGTGGTTGGATCCACCAAACATGCCAAGGATTGGTCGTACCATTCCATCACTCCCCATGATTTCACTGACATTGTTACGGGGAGTGATGTCGAGACTATTGAGCTTCTGGGTTCTCAAGCCCAAGCTACGGTAATTTTCTTTTTTCTTCTCTTCCTTTTATGAATTTCAACTTTTCTTGTATCCCAATGAATTTGTGCCAACTCATACATATTTCTTTGCAGAGTAATACCTATTTCCAGGCGGCCCTACATCAGGCTAGATCTTGGAAGGGTAACTCTGATGTTTTTGAGAAGGAGATGAAGAAGTGGGAGGAGAGAGCCAAGGTCCTGGAGAAGAAGCTGGACACGAAGAAAGAGGAGCAGGCTAAGGCTCATTCCGAGCTGGTGAAACTTAGGAGCGATAAGGATAAGCTCATTGATGACTACATGGATTCTGACAAGTTTAAGAATCTCATGGAGATTCATGATGAGGGTCTTTATTCCCTACAGTTCACTCAGGGATGGGATGCGGCCGTGAAGGCTGTTTCTGAGAAGTACCCGGGCTTAGTCGACCCTAAGGACTTTATAAGTCCTGAGCAGGCTGAGTCAGAGGACAGCATAGACGCCCTCTTCAACTCCCCTCAGCCAGATGATCGCATCTTGGATCCTAACACTGCTTCTCCTCCCGCTTCTCCTGCGAAGGACGCTGAAGGCGCTGATAAGGAGAAAGAGAATGAAGGCTCCCGCATGGAGGAGTAGTTTTTCTATTCTGTAATTTTATCCTTAATTTATGTCTGGACTTTTGTTTGTATTAAAACTTATTACCCTGCGGGGCTATGCTACTTTCCTTATTTGCATTCTCTCCTTCATTTTTCCGATACTTTAATATTCAAACTCGGCTTAATGG
This sequence comes from Apium graveolens, assembly GCF_009905375.1. NCBI lineage: Eukaryota > Viridiplantae > Streptophyta > Magnoliopsida > Apiales > Apiaceae > Apium > Apium graveolens. The sequence goes on along the minus strand of NC_133648.1, from coordinate 303,190,450 downwards.
GCCACACAAGTATTATCACAAGTCAAACATCCATAGGTTGAAATAATTTCAAACTCTTCCATTTCAAGTCTGGTTTTCCTAAACCTTACATAATATGGGTTCGACCCTGATCTATAATAGCTAAAAAATAAAAATCCTATGCAAACAAAGCTTCCAGGTGCTTTTAAACCTATTTGTCACAATGACAAGTGAGAATCGTACTTAGCCTATCTTACACGTAGTAAACCTTCAGGTTTTGTGCATGCCAGGTCCTCGGGACTTCAAAACCATCCATAGTTTCCAGCTTGTAGGTTCCTCTACCCTGAACGCTCTTGACTCTGTACGGCCCTTCCCAATTTGGGGCGAGCTTTCCTTTCTGTCCAACACCAGAAGCCTCTATTTTTCTCAAAACTAGATCACCTTGTTTAAAAAACCTCTCTTTAACCCTTAAGTTGTAGTAGAATGAAGCTTTTTTCTGATATTCTACTATCTTTGCATGTGCTTTATCTCGCACTTCATCGATTAAATCCAGGGCTAACTTCTGCCCTTCTTCATTTTCTTTTTCATCAAAAGCCTGAATCCTTGGAGAGGAATGTGATATCTCCACGGGAACTACTGCTTCTGCCCCATATGCCAACATGAAAGGAGTTGCATCTGTCGTGACTCTACAGGTAGTTCTATAGGCCCATAATATGGAAAGTATCTCATCCACCCAATTATTTCTTGACTTTTCGATCCTCTTCTTTAGTCCATCCAGGATTATCCGATTTACTACCTCCGCTTGCCCATTGGCTTGCGGGTGAGCCACAGAGGTGAACCGTAACTCAATTTCATTTTCTTCGCAATACTTCTTGAATTCCTCGTTGTTGAATTGTGTTCCATTGTCAGTGACGAGGATACGGGGAATTCCATATCGGCACATAATATTTTCCCACAGGAATTGTGCAACCTGCTTAGTTGTGATTTTGGCCAAAGGTTTGGCTTCGATCCACTTGGTGAAATAATCAATGGCTACAATCAGAAACTTCCTTTGTGCTGTGGCCATAGGAAAAGGCCCTAGAATATCCATCCCCCACATAGCAAAGGGAATAGGTGAGTTGATAGAGGTCAGCATCTCGGGGGGTTGTCTGGCGACTGGTGCATGCTTCTGACAGCGATCACACTTCTTTACATATTCTTTGGCATCAGCCATCATTTCTGGCCAATAGAAGCCTAAACGGGTTATCTTATGAGCCAAGGCCCTGCCCCCCAAGTGTTGCCCACAAATACCTTCATGCACTTCCTCAAGAGCTAAGCGTGCCTCATCGGGCCTGAGACACCTCAAGTAAGGAACCAAGAAAGATCTTTTATATAGAATCCCATCTATCAAAGAGTACCTTAGTGCTCGAACAGTTAACTTCCGTGCCTCAACTACATCGCTAGGCAACCAACCGGTCTGAATGTGAGCCTTGATGGGATCAATCCATGACGTCCCCAAGCCTACGGGAGCCACAAGCTTAACATCTATGCTTCGTGTCTTCAAAACACGGAAGTACACACTTCCTGAACTTTCTTCAATCTCAGACGAAGCGAACTTTGATAGCGCATCTGCCTTAACATTTTCTTCCCTTGGAATGTGTTCAACATGGCACTCATTAAATTGGGTCATCACAGCCCTTACTAGGCGGACATACTTAGCCATCGTATCATCCCTTGCCTCGAATTCTCCCTTTACCTGGGTTATGATCAGCTACGAGTCTCCACGGACCTTTAAGTTTTTGACTCTAAGTGTCCCAGCTAGACCAAGGCCAGCTATTAGGGCTTCATACTCTGCCTCATTGTTTGTGGTTGGAAAATCTAGCTTCATAGCATACTCAATTAAGAACCCATCAGGGCTTTGCAAAACCAACCCTGCTCCACTGGAATTTGTTTTTGATGCTCCATCAAAATAGAGAACCCAATATTCTTTCTCCTTATCATTCTTCTGCCTGTCCCCATTGTCGACTCCCTTGTCTTGAGGTATGGTATCTTCCTGCCCCCCGACTTCTTGGTTGGGTATGGTACATTCCACCACGAAGTCAGCTAGTGCCTGGGCTTTTATGGCCATACGTGGCTTATACTTGAGATCGAACTCTCCCAACTCTATTGCCCACTTAATCAGTCTCCCACTTGCCTTGGGACTGTGAATGATATTTCTCAGTGGCTGATTTGTTAGCACTTCAATTTGGTGAGCTTGAAAATAAGGACGCAGCTTTCTTGAAGCCATTACCAAGGCTAAAGCGAATTTCTCAATGGCTGAATAATTCAACTCAGCACCATGCAAAATTTTGCTAACATAGTATACGGGTTTCTGGACTTTCAGTTCCTCCTTAACCAACACGGCGCTCAAGGCGCTCTCTGAAACAGCCAAGTACAAGAATAAAACTTCATTCAGAACTGGCTTGGCCAACAACGGGGCCTGGCCCATATACTTCTTTAACTCTTCAAATGCCTTCTGATTTTCCTCACTCCATACAAAGTCTTTGATGTTCTTTAGTGACTTGAAAAATGAAAAGCACTTGTCTCCTGACTTGGAGATGAATCGTCCTAACGCAGCAACCCTTCCTGTGAGCTTCTGAACATCCTTGACAGTTTTGGGGGGTTCCATGTCCAGGATTGCCTTTATTTTATCGGGGTTTGCCTCAATTCCCCTCTTCGAGACCATCAATCCCAAAAATTTTCCAGATCCTACTCCGAAAGCACACTTCGTCGGATTCAACATCATCTTATGGTACCTCAGGACCTCAAAAGCTTCCCTTAAATGGGCTATATGATCAGTCTTCACTAGACTCTTGACTAACATGTCATCAACATAGACTTCCATAGTCTTACCAATAAGACCCTTAAAAATTCTATTCACCAACCTTTGATAGGTGGCTCCTGCATTCTTGAGACCAAACGCCATAACAAGATAACAATAAACACCAAAGTCAGTGATAAATGATACCTTTGGAATGTCATCCTTATGCATTTTGATCTGGTTGTATCCGCTAAACCCATCCATGAAACTCAGCATCTCATGTCCAGCGGTGGCATCAATCAAAGTATCAATTCTAGGCAGCGGAAAACAGTCTTTGGGGCATGCATAATTCAGATCGGTGAAGTCTATACACATCCTCCACTTTCCATTAGACTTCTTCACCATTACAGGGTTTGCTAACCACTCCGGAAATTGAATCTCCTCAATGAAACCAGCCTCTAAAAGCTTTTCCACTTCCTGCTTTATAGCCTCTTGTCTTTCCGGGGCAAAATTTCTTTTCTTTTGTTTCACTGTCTTCCGGCTTGGATCTACGTTTAGCTTGTGAGTAATTAACTCCGGGTCTATGCCTGGCATATCAGCTGCTGACCATGCAAACACATCACTATTTTCTTGCAAAAATTTCACTAACTTCCCTCTAAGGGGCTCCTCTAATGTGGCTCCAATGAAAGTCGTCCTCTCAGGATTCTCGGGGTCTAAAGGAACCGAAACCAATTCTTCTGCTGGCCTTCCTCTATTCTCATCATTTTCTCGAACGTCCATATCTTCAATAGGAAGAACCTGCCCCCCGACTCCATCTGCCCTCAAAGAGGCCACATAACAGCTTCTAGCCATTTTTTGATCTCCTCTCTCTTCTCCAATCCCGTTTCGGGTGGGAAACTTCATGACTGAATAGTAGGAAGAGGGGACTGCCTTGAAGGCATGTATCCCTGTTCTCCCCATGATAGCATTATAAGTTGAACTAGCCTTTACCACCACGAAATCCAGCATCTGCGTTGCTTGCCTTGGCTCCGTACCTATGGTGGTTGGCAATTTAATTATCCCTTCCACAGGACATTCTACTCCAGCAAATCCATATATCGGCATGTCGGTTGGTGTCAACTGGGAGTCGTTATACCCCATCCTTAGAAAGGTGTCGTGGAGCAAGATATCCACAGAAGCACCATTATCCACAAGGACCCTCTTAACCGGGCTATTTCCTATTATTGGTGTTATGACCAACGGGTCGTCATGGAGAAACTTCACACCCTCTAGGTCGGAGTCATCAAAAGCCAATGTTACTTCTGTCCTGGCCCTTTTCGGGGCTTCTCCAACAATATGCATAACCTCTCTAGTATATGCCTTTCTAGAATTTTTGGACAATCCAGCAGCAGTTGGACCTCCAAAGATCGTGTTTATCACAGGCCCTCGAGGTCTCGGCCCTCCATAAATGGTGTTTATAACTGGTCCTCTAGGCTGGGGGTTTCGCCCCTGATCGTCTTGGTCCCTCCTACGATCTTCAAAGTTCTTCCTTCCATTATTATTTCTGTCCCCTCCATCTCCAGTATACTTGTTCAATCTTCCTTTTCGAATCAAAAATTCAATTTCATCTTTCAATTGCCTACACTCATCGGTGTCATGGCCAACATCTTTGTGAAACCTGCAATACTTGCCCTTATCTAGCTTGGCGGGATCAGCCTTCAAGGGCTTAGGCCAGCGAATATCTCTGTCTTTCTCAATCTCCATCAAAATTTGACTTCTGGGAGCATTCAGCTTAGCGTATTCAGTGAACTTTTGCCCAGGTCCTCCCTTCTTGGGGTTTGAATCAGGGTTTTGTTCGGTTCTAGGATATTTGTCCTTAGCAATATACTCCAAATCAGTTTTTCGTTTCTTGCCTCCAGTGGGCTCATTACTTACTACGGTCTTCCTCATACTTTCTTCAACCTTGATATACTTCCCTGCCCTCTCTTGGAGCTGCAACATGCTCTCAGGGGGTCGTTTGGCCAAAGACATCTTGAAAAACTCATCCCTAGTTCCTTGTTGCAGTGCTATCATGGCTACCTTATCATCAAGGTCTGGGACTTTTAAAGCCTCCTTTGTAAAACGATTTAGGTAATCTCTTAAGGATTCCTTAGCTCCCTGCACAAGACTCATAAGAGATGCTGAACTTTTCTCATGGACTCTTCCACTGATGAATTGCTTAATAAAAGCCTGACTTAATTCTCTGAATGATCCAATAGAATTTGGGGGTAGGCGACTGTACCATCTTTGAGCCATACCCGACAGGGTTTGAGGGAAGGCCCGACATTTTATAGCATCATTCACGGGTTGCAGCAGCAGTGCATTAGAGAATGTCCTAACATGATTAGCGGGGTCTCCCGTGCCATCATAGGCTTTGATAGTGGGCATCTTGAATTTCCTTGAGATATGGGCATTCATTATCTCTTCTGTGAAGGGTGGAGTTGGATCATCAGGATCTCCAAGGGGAAGGAGATTGCTCGGATCAGTTCTTGGGATAGCAGCCCTTCTTCTTACCGGACCATCCAGGTCTATGATAGGAGGAGGATTTCTCCCCCTAGGAGGTATGTGGGGTCTGGTGGCTTGGTGAGCCTCCAAATCACGCCTCAGCCTTTGGATTTCAGCCTCATGAGCCCTGATCTTTTCCTGCACTTCTTGGGGATTCGCCCCTGGGGTGCTTTGGGGGCGTTGCCTTCCATCGGCTATTGGCTCTTTTCCAGGACGCCTCCTTCTCGGGGCCACTTCATCATCCGAAGATTCGGAGTCTCTCTCAGTGTATGGACCAGAAAATTCCCGATCCTCAGGGATAGGATCCAAACCTCGTATATAGGGGGGCGACCGCCCTCGTGCTTCGCTTCGCCCAGCATATCCGCTTCCTCCAACCTCAGGGTGAAGGGGCATCCCATAAGGGGGGTTAGTAGTAACAACAGTTGAATATTCATACCCGACGGGTCGAGAATTCACAGGTATATGTACTTGCTGAACTTGAGGATTCGTACCTTGAATAGTCGTGTGAGTTGTCCCTTGTGGCTGAGGATGAGTTGCCCCTGTCTGGGCTTCCCCCTGAGTAGATGCATAAGTTGAATGGGGAGGAACCTCCACGGTTGATGAAATCACCTGGGTTGTCTCTGATGGTGTTACTTCCTCTAGAGCTCCAATTGTTCTCCGTGTTCTCGCCATGGTTGTTGTTGCGTTTTCCCACAGACGGTGCCAAATGTTATGGATAAAAAACCAAGGTTATTACTTGCTGTATTTAATACTAAGATTCGGGAGTTCAAGGCCTTTAATGGCTGCTCTCGTACTTCGTGACTCAATCTGCCTTTACGAGATGCCTACGTATCTCTGTGAATTAGAGAATCAAGCCAAAAAACGTAGTTCTGATTGGTGGGGGTGAGACCCCTTATATAGATGTTGGGAGTCCTTGAATTGGACTTGGTATAGGAGACTTGGTGGGCAAGTCTCATAATTAGAATGGACTTTGGAGTCCTAGATAGTAGGAAACTGATTCCTTATCCTTTTAGGTCCCCTTGAGGCTAATCTCCAAGGATTTATATCCTTATCGGGACTCTTTTCAACATCTGATTTGTCCCTTATTAATTAATTACGAAATTAATTAATAATCAGGGTTTTTGGGCCTTTTTTATTCCATCAGGTCTGATCTGGTCCATCAGGCTTAACCTTTCTGGTCTGAGTATCATATACCTTTTTATTGGGCCTATCAGCCCATTAATTATAAAATCAGGACTTATTTATCCCTATCACAGACCGAGGAGGCACCCTCAGCGGCTCCGGATTCACCACCTCTTGACCCTGCCCAGAGGCAGTCTTCGTTAGCTCATGGATATGTTCAGGATGTTCTGAGGACCCGAGTGGCTGTTGCCGAGGCCCGACTGGATGAGGCCAGGAGGGAGTGGGATGCAGAGAGGGCGGGTAGGCGTACCCGAGCTTATGAGACCAGGGCTTCTATACCCCGATCCTTGAGGAGGGAGCTTACGGGGATAGAGCTCACGTCCCGAGCGAGACTCAGATCTCTCCAGGGGGACAGGCATGGTAGGATCTCCAGGCGGCAGGCCGACTATATTTTCCGTCGTGCGATGGAAAGGGTTTGGGAGCTGACCCGCTCCGGTGTGTGATTCAGGATTGATGATGGAATAGTCTAGTTGTCTAGTTAGCCGAGGCCTTAGTAAGATCCAATTTTCCGGGATAGTTGACTTGTATATAGCATCCCTTTTTCTGACTAGACAGATAGACTCTTGTGTATCACTTTTGGGACAGATGACTATAGCACTGTTGTACTTTTGACCAGATCAAACTATGTATTTCTCGCATTATGTATATATTTGTTTCCTTTCGGTTCAGTTCCATAGTGACGGGATCACTGTTTTATTATTATATTTACTGCACTTCGTATTAGAACTTTCTTAAAATAATAGAATTGTGATATACGTTCTCCCCATTATAAGAGCTGTGCAAGGCACAATGTTGTATATGATTGTGACCTAACGTTGAATTTTTCCCAATAATTGTTTTTATTATTATCAGAATCATGCCGCCAAGAAAGATTGGAACTAGGGCGAACCCTGGGTCTGAGGACCAGGGAAGCCATAATCAGGACAATAGAAACCAAGAACACAGTGAAGAGGAAGATGAGGATTATGTGGAACAGGATGACTCCCTGTATGAAGAAGAAGAGGAAACATATGATGTTGAGGGATTTGAGATAGAGGCTGAAGAAGGAGAAACCGAGGTTGAGCAACCAGTACCAAACCCAGGCATGGATCCCATGAGCCAGTTCATGCAACTCCTAAGGCAGAATTTGGAACGTCAACCCAACCCACCCCCTCAAGGAAGTAACAATGCAGTGGCAAACTCTTTCAGGGCTTTTAAGTCCCTTAAGCCCCCTGAGTTCCACGGATCAGCCGACCCAGTTGAGGCAAGGGCATGGTTAAAGGAAATGGAGAAATCTTTTGAGATTTTGAGTACCGAGGAGGCACAGAAGACTGTATTTGCTACCTACCTTCTGAAAGGAGAAGCTAACTACTGGTGGGAGGCCAAGAAAAACATGGAGACAGGTGCTATTATAACCTGGGAGAGATTTAGTCAGTTGTTTCTGGGGAAGTATTTCCCGAGGTTTATGGAAAGCCAGATGGAGCTCAAGTTCTTGGAGCTAAAGCAGAATAACTTGTCTGTAGCAGAGTACGAGGCGAAATTTACTGAGTTATCAAGGTTTGTGCCGGAGTTTGTGAGCACCGAGGAAAAGAAAGCTAGGAGGTTTCAGTAGGGACTGAAACCGTGGATTCAGAATAGGGTGGCAATCCTTGAGCTTACGGACTATGCCACTCTGGTGCAAAAGGCAACGATTGTAGAAGTTGGAAGTGAACAGATGCAGAAGGAAAGAGAGGAGAAAGGAATAAAGAGGAAAAGTATGAGCACGGGTGGAGGTTCCGCAGGAAGGAGCTTCCCAACTAGATTTAATCGAGGAGCAGTGTCCCTGCCAGGAAGGAACACTGGGTTTAAGCGACCAATGAGTGTGAGTGTGAGCCAGGGCGGCCAGAAGTCAAGAATGTCCTATTCCAACCAGTCTCGACCCCCATTGCCAGCCTGTAACATATGTGGAAGGAATCACACGGGGGAGTGTAAAGAAAGGCCAGTAACCTGCTTTAAGTGCGGTCGGGAAGGCCACTATTCAACTAGGTGCCCATCATCAACCCCTGCCGTCGTTCCAACCACCAATTGTCATCGGTGTGGACGCCCGGGTCATTGGAAGAAGGAATGCCCAATGAACAAACCAGCAGCTTCGGGAGCAAGCAGGGCTGCTTCTAATAAGCCACCTACTGCGAGGACTTTCAACATGACAGTCCAGGATGCTATGAAAGATTCAGATGTGATAGCAGGTACCCTTTCTCTAAATTCAGTCAGTGCAAATGTTTTATTTGATTCGGGAGCAACTAAATCTTTTATATCAAAGGACTTTGCGCGTAAGTTAAGACTTAAGGCTAAACCCTTGATAGAACCCTTACAAGTAGAAATAGCCAATCATGAAATTATTCCTGTTAACCAGATTCACCCCGCCTGTGAGATAGGCATAGGGGAGCAATCTTTCCGTGTTGATCTGATTCCTTTTAAATTAGGGGAGTTTGATGTGATTTTGGGAATGGACTGGCTATCTAGCAACGATGCTCAGATAGACTGTAAAGGGAAGAAAGTTAAGTTAAATATCCCCGGGAAGAAAGAAGTTATATTTAGAGGAAAGAGGCAGACGCAGAAATTTTTGACTATGGCCCAGGCCAAAAGGATGCTACGAAAAGGAAGTGAGGCCTACCTAGCCTATGTGGTGGACACGCAGAAGGAGGTGCCCAACTTACAAGATATTCCAGTAGTCAACGAATTTGAAGATGTATTCCCCCAAGACCTTCCGGGATTACCACCCGATAGAGTGATTGAATTTGCTATTGAGTTGGCCCCAGGGACGGCGCCAGTTTCAAAAGCACCTTACCGGTTAGCCCCGTTAGAAATGAAGGAATTAGCTATCCAATTGCAGGAACTCTTGGATAAGGGTATGATAAGACCCAGTGTGTCCCCGTGGGGAGCACCAATTTTATTTGTTAAGAAGAAAGATGGGAGCATGAGGTTGTGCATAGACTATCGAGAGTTGAACAAGCTAACCATAAAGAACCGGTACCCATTACCTAGAATAGACGATCTGTTCGACCAGCTAAAGGATGCTGTTTATTTTTCCAAGATCGACCTGAGAACTGGATATCACCAACTAAAGATTAAACCCGAAGATATTTCCAAGACAGCGTTCCGTACCAGGTATGGGCATTATGAGTTCTTGGTAATGTCCTTTGGATTAACCAACGCCCCAGCGGCTTTCATGGATTTAATGAATAGAGTATTTAAGAAGTACTTGGACAAGTGTGTGATAGTTTTTATCGATGATATTTTGATCTACTCAAGGACTGAGGCAGAACATGCAGAGCATTTGAGGATAGCTCTAGGAATACTCAGAGAGGAGCAGTTATATGCCAAATTCTCGAAGTGTGAATTCTGGCGGAATGAAGTACAGTTTTTAGGACATGTGATCAATAAAGAAGGAGTATTGGTCGACCCCTCCAAGATAGAGGCGGTCTCAAATTGGGAAAGGCCAACCACACCCACAGAGGTAAGGAGTTTCATAGGATTGGCCGGCTACTATCGTAGATTTGTACAGGACTTTGCGAAGATCGCAGCCCCTTTGACACGACTTACTCGTAAGACAGAGAAGTTTGAATGGACGGAGAAATGCGAGAACAGTTTTCAGGAATTAAAGAAGAGGTTGATAACGGCTCCGGTATTGGCATTGCCGGACGGAAAAGGAGATTTTGTGATATATAGTGACGCGTCGCACAAAGGATTAGGATGTGTGCTTATGCAGCACGGTAAAGTTATCGCGTATGCGTCGAGACAACTGAAGGAATACGAGGTTAGATATCCTACTCATGACCTTGAGCTCACGGCAATAGTATTTGCTTTAAAAATTTGGAGGCACTACTTGTATGGAGAGAAGTGCGAGATTTTCACAGACCATAAGAGCCTCAAGTACATATTTACGCAGGAAGAGCTCAACATGTGCCAGAGGAGATGGTTAGAACTAATCAAGGACTATGATTGTGAGATTCTCTATCATCCAGGGAAAGCCAATGTGGTGGCTGATGCCCTTAGTAGAAAGGAAAGACTCAGAATGATAACGACTTCGGAATAGTTGATGAGGGATTTTGAGAGAATGGAAATAGAAGTAAAGGTAACCGGAACCGGAACTGAAAAGCTTTTTGAGATCTCAATGCAGCCAGAGTTATTGGAAAAAATCAGATTGTGCCAGGAGAAAATAATGAATGAAGGCAGAAAGTCAATGACTGGAGAGGAGATCCATACTGAAAAAGATGATAAGGGGATAATGAGGTACTCCTACCGAATTTGGGTTCCGAATGTTCAAGAACTTAAAAATGAGATTTTGGACGAAAGCCATAGTTCGAGGTATTCCATTCACCCGGGAAGTACCAAGATGTATAGGGATTTGAAGGAATATTACTGGTGGCCCAACATGAAGAGGGACGTAGCAGAATGGGTAAACAAGTGTTTGACTTGCCAAAGAGTAAAGGCAGAGCACCAGAGACCCAGTGGACTTTTGCGACCCCTGGAGATTCCCGAATGGAAATGGGAACAGATAGCGATGGATTTTGTTGTAGGCTTGCCAAGGACGAAAGCCAATCACAACGCCATTTGGGTAATTATAGACCGACTGACAAAGTCAGCTCATTTCATTCCTATCAATGAGAGATACACAGTCGATAGACTGGTGGACATTTACCTTAAGGAAATAGTAACGCGACATGGAGTCCCAGCGTCCATTGTCTCAGACCGAGACCCAAGGTTCAACTCCAGATTTTGGAGGAGCTTTTAGGAATGTGCGGGGACCAAGTTAAATATGAGTACCGTGTACCATCCCCAGACGGATGGACAGAGTGAAAGGACCATCCAGACACTAGAGGATATGTTGAGAGTCTGTGCAATAGACCTTAAAGGAAGTTGGGATGATCACTTGCCGTTGATCGAGTTTTCTTATAACAATAGCTTTCATGCTAGCATCGGAATGCCGCCTTATGAGGCCTTGTACGGAAGAAGGTGTCGATCTCCCTTATACTGGGATGAAGTAGGAGAGCGGAAGATGCTCGGACCCGAAGTGGTCCAAAGGACCAAAGATATAGTGGATCTTATCAGAGGGCGACTTGTAGCAGCCCAAGACAGACAGAAGAAATATGCAGACCTAGCCCGAAAGGACAAGGAATATGAAGTAGGGGACTTAGTACTGTTGAAAGTATCCCCTTGGAAGGGATTAATGAGGTTCGGAAAGAAAGGAAAACTAAGCCCAAGATACATTGGACCTTTCGAGATATTAAGACGGATTGGAAAGTTAGCTTACGAGCTAGCCCTACCCTCTAATTTGCAACAAGTTCATAATGTGTTCCATGTGTCCATGCTAAGGAGGTATCATCGGGATGCCAGGCACATAGTGGAGTACGAGCAGGTGGATATGCAGCCAGATCTAACTTACGTGGAGAAGCCAGTAAGGATCATAGATAAGAAGGAGCAGGTGCTTCGGAACAAGGTGATCAAGCTAGTCAGAGTACTATGGCAGAATCATAATGCGGAAGAATCGACTTGGGAACTAGAGAGCGCAATGCTAGAAAAGTATCCCCATTTGTTTTCTGTTTGATTCCGGGACGGAATCCTTTTAAGGAGGGGAGACTGTAATAACCCCAAAATTTTTCAACTTTTTGTAACCCTTGTGAATAGTATTTTAGCTGAATGAGAAAACTTTTCACGCCACACTATGTAGGGGTTCTGTTATGGATATTCTGGGATTTTATTAGTACTCTATGAAGTATATAAGTGTATGTAAATATCGTCAGAATCCAATTTCCGAACACTTTGGTTTTTCCCGGAAATCCACAAGATACGGAGAGAATTGAGTATAAGGTAACAGGATAAAAAGGATTTAAATTTAAGGATTATATAGAGGATCATAAAAAAGGAATATAATGTATTGAGAAAGGTTAAGGGAACCTAAGTAATAAGATCCCGGGTATGATCCTTCAAACGATAAACGAGAACGAAAGTTAAGCGAACCGTATAACAGATCAGCGGTCATTAGGCAAACGATTAGGAAGTTAATCAAAGGGATTAATGGGAATGATGTCATCCAACCAATAGAAAGAAGACAAGGAAGGAAGGATGACATCATGAGGATGAGGTAAGCATGACATGGGAAGGAAGGAGGTGTGGTTGAATAAGAACCACACAAATTCAAGGGCAAGGTAGTAATTTGCTAAATCAAATACAAATCAAGTCAACCAAGCTAGCAAAATCATTTCATCAAAAATCAAAAACAACCAAGGCATTTGTTCTTCACCTTGCTCTCGGCTTTTACACATTTTCAAGGCTAGATTTTTCAAAAATCAAGATCCAAGCATCCTAAATTGGTAAGAAAATTCCCTAATCATCTTTATGCTTAGTTATGGCTATATCATGAGTTTAAGCCATTAATTCTTTCTCTAACTTCTTCATTTAATCAAAGAAGAAGACAATGAATAGTGTTTTCAAGTTTTTAACTTGAACTTTTTCTTGTTTTTCTTGAAGATCCAAGCTTTCCTAAGGCTTCTCAAAGCTTCTTAAGGCTTCCTAGCTCCACCCACCACTTCAAGGAAGGTATACCATTTCCAAACCCTAGGTTCATATATATTATAAGGTGATTTTGATGAGTGGGATGCTATTGTAGTTGTTGTTATGATTTAGAGTTTGAGATTTGGTATGGTAGTGTAATGGAATGGTAATTTTGTGGTTTTGATTTTAAGGAACTTAAGTATGATTAAAGTTAGGTTTAAGCATATGTATGAATGATTAAAATTGAATTGGTTGGGATTGTTATGATGTGATAAGGATGGATGTTTGTTGTGTGTTGGATTTGAGGATGGTTTGGGTTGATTGTGGATGGTTTAAAAATTTGGAAATCGCGTAAACATAGCCGTCGTAACGTCCGATTTTCTTTGGACTGTTTTTGTGCATATCATTAGGACCCGAGAACCCCCTGCTAGATTATGACCACTGCCATGTTTAGATAGCTCATGTTACGAGCTTCGTTTTGATATGTAGTTCGTTCGATTCCGATGCACGGTTTAGGAGAAACGACCGTTTCAAGTAACGGCGTTTCACGAACGAAACTTTTTCCCTCGCCTTACTTTGAAACATAGGTTAAAGACCAAAAAGGGTTAATTAATGTGTGAAACATTTATGGTAAGTGTGTTAGGCAGTTGGTAAGTCATTCGCGAAGGAATCGCTTTAAAACTCGTAAAGGTTAAATTATTAAAAATGGCGGAGCCGAGGGTACCCGAGTGACTTAAGCGAATCGGTGAGCGCCAAACAAGCGTTAGAGTCTAAGTTAGTTAAAGTATAGGTTTACAAGTGATTTTGGTTTAATTCCAACTTACTTGTTGTTTATAGGTGATCAGACTCGTCCCGAGCCTTTCTCACCCCCAAGTCGCTCAGGCAAGTATTCTATCCGTTATACTGTTGTTGTGATGAATATATGTATTTGCATTATCTTGCGATAGATGCATGTTGGATAATTAGCAAATGATGCGATATATTGTAGCATGTGATATAGTATGTATGCATGCCTGTTTCATATTCTTGGAATATATATCTGTTGGTTCAGTTGATAATACCTATGCTAGAGGATAGCGGTAACTTGTGTATACCCTTAGTATAGGGACCCAAAGGTGAACATATTTCTAAACCGGGAGTCGATGTTCCCGAGTATATTATATATATATATATTTATATATATATATATATGGTTATAGTTTTTTTTAAAACTATGGATCGAATAAGGTTTATTCGATAACTTTAAACTTTATTTATTATTGAATATTATTTCGAATATTATTCGAAGGCGTATGACTCCTTTTATTATTTATTGAATATTATTTGAATATTCATTCGAGGGCTTATGACTCTTTTATATTATTTATTGAATATTATTTGAATATTCATTTGAGGATGTATGACTCCTTTATTTTATTTAATGAATATTATTTATACTATTCATTCGAGGTATTATGACTCAGCTTATTTTATTTATTGAGCATTATTTGAATATTCATTTGAGGATCTATGACTCCGATTATTTGCTGAAATATATTCTTTATTTTATTAAAGAATAAGATGTCAATAATCAAACTTATTTTCGATTATTCAAATAAAGATAATACTTTCATATAAGTATATCTTTGGTTATTTAATACTCGTTTCAAGTATAAGTTTTAAAACTTCTACTTCAATTATTTTTATAAAGATTATTCTTTATGGGAATATTATTTAATTAATAATATTCAGTCATTTTCTAAATATTCTGGGGACTGATTTACTTCATTAAATCAGCTTTACTCCAAACACTCTATAAAGTATTTTCGAGTCTTCGAAATGATTTTTAAAAGATAGAGCGGATCCCAAAACTCATTTTTATATTTAAGATCTTCCTTTTAAGGGGATTTAAATACTCGTTCAAAACTTGAGGGATCCGGCTCAGTGGTGTATTTTATATTCGCAACAAGGTCGCAGTTTTGGTAAATGAATTGATTACTTACCCAACGTTCGGGAAGTAAGTCCATCTATTGAGTCGGCATAAGCAACATGGGCGCAGTGGGCGTCCATGATAGTGTAAGTGGCTCAGTGGGAGTCCATCAAATGCATAAGTGGCTGAGTGGCAGTCCAGCATAAGGTCCTAATTATGACCAGGGTGATGACCAGTGGGGAATTCGTCCATCTACTAGTAGAAAAGGTTACTAATGGGTATCTTTGCCTGATCAGCAAGATATCTAGTTTATGCCAAAATTCTTTTCCTTTCCAAAATTCATTGGATGTTTCAAACTCTGTTCATACTTTACATAACAGAGGTTCCAGGAAATGTTTTCGGGATATATATATGTGGATATATATATATCGGGACTAAATAAAGTATCTCATAACTTTTTCATTCAATAATATTTCAAAGATTGAATCCATTCAAGTCTTAACTTGTGGTCTCATCTATGGGATGTTTTTCTTAAAACTCTTTATACTTTGAACAGTGGTAGTTCAAGTAAGCTTTATAGATGATATAAGTGTAGTGAAGTGTTTGGTAACTTCATTTCTTGTTTTTACTTATATCTAGTAAGTAATTATCTTACGCACGATAAAGATTCTATTAAGTATCCATTTAGATACTTATATTATTGTTATCACTATATATTATCTTGCGAGCTGTAAGGCTCACTCTTGTTTTATTTCTTCATCACACAACAACAGTTAGGAGAGATGGCCAGACTCCAGCAGACCCAGCGCAAGCGCGTGGGAAGCGCCCCGCGTCTTCCAGATGATGTTGTAGCTGCTATAGCTGCAGAGGTAGATCTATTGTAGATCCTACTATCTACTTTTGAGAATCAAATTATGTATAATTATAACTTGTGGCAGATAATGGCAATTAACTGTAAATTTATCAAGTAATCATTTTGGGTTGTAATAATTTTAAATTGTGGATTCAAAGACTTGTACTTATTTCAATTTCATCTCTGAGACTATAACGGGTTGTGGTGTGTGTTAGTGTGGGGTCACAGCATAAGGTTATTTTTATTAATTAAGTGAAGTGATATTGTGGAAAGAAAGACCGTGACAACCCGGATCCCCGACCCCGGATCTGGGGGTGTTACACTTGGTGTCATTTATTGACTCTTCTTCCAATGCCTCGGCAAGTATACTTATGATTGGGATCAATGCAATTTTATCATCCTTACATGTGGAGAGCTTGACGTCCATTAAGGCTTGATAAATTGATTTTGATGAGCTTGTTCTGAAATCATGGATCTTGATCTTTGCTTGATTAATCTGAAAGACTAGTTCCCCTTCACTGTTAGTGCTGATGATAGGTTTACTGTCTTTTAGAAGATTCATTTCTGGTTCTCCATTAATTAATACTATCTCATGATAAGCTCTTCCAACTTTCCTCATGTCCTTCTCTGTATCCCTGATCATTTTGTCATTGAGTTTGTAAGCATATAGAACTTCATCAGCTTTAAGGTCTGCTTCTGATCTTTTAACTCCTGGTGCCTCCGGTTTTGCTCTTTTACTCCTGAGTTAACTTTCAAGGAAAGTGAGTTGTAGATATCGAATGGATCTCAAATGTTGGTCAGACATAGTGATATTTTGCAACCTGCCATCCGTAACTACTTTGATCATGAATGGATACAAAAAGGCTTGAGGAGATACATTCATCATCATTCTCCAAAGTTTTTCTCTGAAATATTCATTCTCATTCGATTTCAACCATGGGATTTTTTGAGGCTAAAATAAACAGTTCAACAATGTTAAACTTCTTCAGTACACTGGTAGACACTTTCATCTGTAGACCATATCCGTGATTGATAGTGATCTTTCATCCATTCTTCAGAATGTTCACAGTAGTTCCAGTAATTACTTTGCTGAACTGATCATAGAACTCGTGGATGTTTTCATATGTCTTTCTGTAATTCTCCACAGTTCTCAATAATTTAGAGTTACCAGGGTCTGAATAGTGATATGTTTCTGGTTTGTCCATTTTCTTCTTTATTTCTTCCCATTTGCTTCCTTTCTTGTTAGCTCAAAGATATGCCTCTCTCTCTCTTCCATGTTCCTCCTTCTTTGAATAGTTCTTTCAATTTTTGCTATTGATCTTTCCATTTCTTCTTGAATCTCTATATAAGAGCAGTTGATTTTCTCTGGAAGTCTATAGAATATACAGTTGTCTGAGAAAGCATCTTCATCTTCAAACTCTTCATCCTCAAAGATAATCTTTCTTTTTTCTGTAGCCACTTCCTCGAATCTTGGCTCAAACCCCATCGGAACATCACTTTCATTTATTTCACCTTCTTCTAGTTCATCTTCAGAGGATAAGGGTTTTGGAGTATATATCTGAGATAGCAGATTTCTCTGAGTTGTAATGATTTGGCTCAGATGTCCTCATTGCTCCCCCTGAGATGTTGCACTCTCCTTAGAAAATCTTTCCTTAAGGAGCACCCTTTCATCAATTCTCTCTTCTCGTTCTTCCTCCATCTCATCTCCAAATTCATCATAAGTACCAGTAGTCTGAAAGGCATCTTGAAGTAGATTAACAACAGCGTCTACGTTTTCTTATTCTACTACCCTTTTCTCCCCCTCAGTTGGGTTATCCTTCAGAGCTGGTGTTGATTGAGCATGTAAAGTTGAAACAGGGATCTCAAGAGAAACAGGCAGTTGCTTATTAACTGAGGTCATTGGCCCAGTACTGGCAAGAGCTGCTTCAGATGAGACCGGGATAGGCACTTGCTTGCTAACTGAGAGCTTTGGCTCAGTATTGGCAATTGCTTTTCCTTTTCCTGTATGAGAGAGAGATCGCTCAACAAATTCCCGTAAGCTAGCGAATGTTGCTTGTTGATGTTCAAGTTGATCGGAAAGACTGGCAATCTGATGATCCCTGAGAGATAGTTATGTCTGAAAATGTTGATCTTTAAGAGCCAGCTGTTCTTTGAGATAACTGTCTTTGAAAGCCAGCTGCTCTTCAAGATAGGATTTAGTAACATAGTTTGAGAGATCTATAAGTGTAGTTTGGATGGTAGGTGTCTCACAGGCTTCTCGCAGTGTATCGCTCAGCACTCTAGCACTCGGTTTAGGGTCATGTGTGTCACTCATTCTCAAATGTTCACTCTGCTCAAAGCTCCGAGTTCCAAGTGTACCTGCAGTAGACACTGGAGCCATCCTTAAGGAGGTCAGCAGTGGTGCAATGGGAGTTCGCAATTCCCGATCCTTGTCTAAGACAAGTTGCCTGTCATCAGAAGATGACTCATCCAGAGTTAGAATCTTTGGTAGGAGCACTGGGGCTGTCATATTTGGCATCTGATCCCCAGCTTCCCCTTGTATCTGTAAAGATACATTCCCCTTATGCTCACTAGTTAAATCTAGTTCATCGCCAATGGGTTGCCGATCCGCGCCTATGTTGGATCCACTATCCACAGATGCATCCAGGTTTATTAGTCCTGGGGAGGTAAGTGTTGTGCTAGGTTTGGCAGCATTTACAATACTCTCTCTTAACATTTGTGAAGGCAGTTGATCCATTGAAGGACCTTTAATAGGATATTCCAACCGTAAAATGGTTAAATGCCTTGTTTCCGTCAATACTTCCTCACCAAATAGAACTCTTCTAATCAACTTATTTAATGCTTCAAGAGCTTGGATACTGGATAGTGTGTTTGACTCATTACAGGATGTCATGGCTGACGGGCGAATTTCAATAGATCTACCTTGTTGAGAAGATAGATCTAGTAACTGTTTAGTTGCCTTTTTAGCCAGAGAATCCTTTTGAGAAGATACCTGGAGGTTTACAGTTGTCTCAGGAAATTCACTACTTTACTTCAAAGGAGACAGAGCTGCGGGTTCTCTCAAAGTACCTTCCTTATTTGCTGTATTTAGTGCAGTTTCTCCCTCTATTTGCATGGGGTCCTTATACTCCAGGGTTTGGGCTAGGAGAGTTGAAGGTGTTTGATTGGGCTCTAGAGGGTGGTTATGAACTTGTGGTATGCCAAATTCACTCTCTCTCTGTTGTGTATATGTTGTGTACTTGATGATTTCATTAACAAAACACCTTGGTAGATTTTACATAGTGAAAAATGTAGCATTCGACGGATAAGGATTATAGTCCCGACGGATGACTCAATATAGTCCCGACGGATGATGATCTATTATCCATCGAGTGAATAGCTTATGTAACAATAATTCTGTAGCACATTTGTAATAACCCCAATTTTTGGAATTTTTGAAACCC
Source organism: Apium graveolens (assembly GCF_009905375.1). NCBI lineage: Eukaryota > Viridiplantae > Streptophyta > Magnoliopsida > Apiales > Apiaceae > Apium > Apium graveolens. The sequence goes on along the minus strand of NC_133648.1, from coordinate 303,171,290 downwards.
TTATGAATAGTGCTTTTGCTGATTATGATGAATAAGAAAACTTTTCATACCACACTATGTTGGGGTTCTTTTATTGATCTTCTGAGATATTATTAGTACTCTATGTGGTATATAAGTGTATGTAAAGATCGTCAGAATCCAAATCCGAACACTTTGATTTTTCCCGAAAATCCACCAGATACCGAAAGAATTGAGTATAAGGTAACATGATTAAAAGGATTTAAATTCAAGGATTATAAGAGAGGATCATAAAAGGAATATAATGTATTGAGAAAGGTTAAGGGAACCCAAGTAATAAGATCATGGGTATGATCCCTCAAACGATAAACGAGAACGAAAGTTAAGCGAACCATATAACAGATCGGCGGTCATTAGCCAAGTGATTAGGAGTTAATCAAAGAGTTAGTGGAGGGTGATGTCATCTCACCAACAAGAAGAGGACAAGTGTGGGATGATGACATAAGGGGATGACATGAGCATGACAAAAAGGGAAGGAAGTGTTGGTTGATTCTAAACCACACAAAATTCACCATGGTTAAAAGTAATTAATCAAAACAAAAGCAACCAACCAAGGCAAAAAAAACAAATCACAAAAACACAACTTGACTTCTTTTTTTCTTCTTGAAGCACTCGGCCTCTTTCTTAAGAAATGGGAAGTCCAAGCTCCTCCATTTGCTAATTTACAAGGTAATTATCCTAGCTTCTCCTAGTTAAGTTACATACTTCCTAGGAATCTTAGCTTCAAAATCCTTTCCTAGCATTTCCTATAAATCATTCAAGAAGATGGTGAATAGTACTTTCTTGAAATTAATTTTTGTGTTCTTGATTTCTTTGAAAGATCAAGCTTGTAGGAGGTTAGATTAAGGCTTCCATGGGCATTCCAAGGATCTTTCATGGATTAAAAGCTTCAAGGAAGGTATAACTCTTCATGATCTTAGTCTTAAGTTTTGTTTTTTAGATTTCCTAATGTTTAGATGATGGGTTAGTGTAATGGGTGTGTAATCATGTTTAGAGCTTTGTTTAGTAAGTGGTTTTGTTGATTTTGGAGTTAGGAGTGATACTTGTTGGATTTAAAGTTCTTGGCCACATTTTTGACTTGGTTTAGATGAATAAGTTGAGATATTGAGTTATGGTTGAATGATATTGTATTGTGGTTGAATGATGGTGGAATGGTGATGATTGTGGGTTGTTTGTGAGTTGAATTGGAGTTGTACGAAATTGGTAATCGCGTAAACATAGCTGTCGTAATGTCCAATTACCCTAGACTGTTTTTGTTCTTAACATTAGGACCCGTGAACTTACTGTTAGGTTTTGACCATTGCCATGATTAGATAGTTCATGTTACGAGCTTTATTTTGATATGTGGTTCATTCGAATCCGATGTACGGTTTAGGAGAAACGACCGTTTTAAGTAACGGCGTTTCGCGACCAAACCATTACCCCTCGCCTTACTTTGAAACCTTGGTTAAGGCCCTTAAATGACTAATTGGAGTATGAAACATTTATGTAAAGTGGATTAGGCAGTTGGTAAGGTGCTCGTGAAAGAATCGCCTTAAAAATCTTAATGGTTAATTTATTAAAAATGGTGGAGCCGAGGGTACACGAGTGACTTAAGTGAATCGTTAAGCGCTAAAGCGAACGTTAGGGTTCAATTGGTTAAAGTCTAGTTTCTTAAGCGACCGGGGTTTAATTCCGACTTATGTTGTTGTTCATAGGTTATCGGACCCACTCTAAGCTTAAGTCTATCCGGGAGCACTCAGGAAAGTTTTCTACCCGTTATACTGTTGTGGTGATGTATATATGTATATGCATTATCTTGTGATAAATGCATGATTGTTATTAGCAAATCTTGCGATATATTGGAGCATGTGTTATGGTATATATGCATGCCTGTTTTCGTAATCTTGATTTCTAATTGTTGATTCAATTGCTTACAAGTTGCATAATACCTATGCTAGAGATGAGCAGTAGTTGCGTATACCCTTAGTATAGGGGACCCAAAGGTGAACATTTTCTAAAATCTGGAGTGGATGTTCCCGAGTATATTATATACATTTATATATATATATATATTGATATAGCTTTCAAAACTATTAATCGAATAAGGTTTATTCGATAACTTTATTTTATTTAATGAATATTATTTTGAATATTAATTCGAGGACTTAAGACTCCGTTTATTTTATTTAATGAATATTATTTTGAATATTCATTTGAGGACTTAAGACTCCTTTTATTTTATTCAATGAATATTATTTTGAATATTCATTTGAGGACTTATGACTCCGCTTATTTATTAAATAATATTCTTTATTTTATTAAAGAATAATGTTCCGATAATCAAACTTATTTTCGATTATTCAAATAAAGATCGTACTTTTGTATAAATATATCTTTGGTTATTTATTATTCATTTCAAGTATAAGTTTTAAAACTTTTACTTCAAATATTTTTATAAAGATTATTCTTCATGGGAATATTATTTAAATAATAATATTCAGATATTTTCTAATATATCGGGACTGATTTATTTCATTAAATTAGCATTACTCCAAACATTCTTAAAAATGTTTTCGAGTCTTCAAAATGATTTTAAAAGTTAGAGCGGATCCCAAAACTCGTTTTCAGATTTAAGATCTTCCTTTCGAAGGAGACTTGAATATTCGCTCAAAAATCTTAGGGATCCGGCTCTGTGGTGTATTTTATATTCGCAACGAGGTTGCTGTTTTGAGAAAACAATTTGATTACTTGCCCAATGTTCGGGAAGTAAGTCCATCTAATTGAGTCGGCATAAGCGACAGGCCGGGGTACGGTCTATGAAGGTGTAAGAGGCTGGGTGACAGTCCATCCATGCGTGAGTGGCCGGGTAACGGTCTAGCGCGAGGTCTGAATGCAGCTAGGGTGATGACCGACGAGGAATTCATCCATCTACAGTAGAAAAGGTTACTTATTTGTATCTTTGCCTGATCAACAAGATATCAGGTTTATGCCAAAAATTCTTTTCTTTCCAAATTCATTGGATATTGCAACTCTGTTCACACTTTACATGACAGAGGTTTTCAGGAAATGTGTGAGAGATATATATGGATATATATATATATATCGTGACTTAATGAAGTATCTCGTAACTTCATTTCATTCAATAATATTTCAAAGATTGAATATATTCAAGTCTTATCTTGTAGTCTCATCTGTGTGATGAACTTTTGAAACTAATTATAACTTGAACGATCGTAGTTCAAGTAGTATTCGGAAAAGATATAAGTATATGGGAGTATCTTGTAACTTCATCTTTTCAACTTATATCTAGTAAATGATTATCTTATGCATGACAAAGATTTTCAGAAAAACGTTGAGACAAGGTTAGATATATGAGATCACCTTGCAACGAAATTTTATACAGTTATAAACTGGAACTCTGTGTATATTATGCATGGCAGAGGATTTCAAAGATTATGAAAAGTATATATACTATATACTGAATATTTTGCGACTTGGTCGCGTTAAGATATCAACTTGGTTCATTTCTTCTTGACCAAGACTTTCATGACTACTATGAGAATGCTCATATATTGTTAATTATTATACATATTATTTCGGTGGGCTTGTTGCTCACCCTTGCTTTCTTCTTTCATCACACAACAACAGATAGACAAGATGAACAGGACCAAGCTCCCAATTTGTGAGCGGATAGGAAACGTTCCGCAGTTTTCTGTAGGCGTTGATGCCATTGTAGTTGAGGTAGGAACTACCAATAGGCTAGGCTTTCAACTTTTATTGTACCGGACTTATGTATATTTATGAATTGTAATAATGGAAAGGAATATGTAAATTATTCAGAAACCCTTTTAAGGTGTAACGGTTTATAATTGTGGAATAAAAGGACTTGTGTTATTTTTGGTATTCATCTCTGAGACTATAACATATGGTGTGTGTGTGTGTGTATTGTGGGGCCACAATACTCAGTAGTTGGTTGACTGTTAAGATTAAGTATTGATAAGGGAAATGGAACTCGTGACAACCCGAATCCCCGACCCCGGATTTGGGGGTGGTACAGAAATGGTATCATAGCCAAGTGTTATAAACCTCAGAGATGATATGACGTTAAAATAATAAGTTCAGTAAGATAATAAGAACTCTTGCCAAGTTCATAGTCGGACTACCTAACGTAGTACTGACAGTTAAAACCCTTATGTGAACCCTTATAAATATCGTGATAGAAGTGTAGTTCGTTATCGTATATGGTAGCGGGACTCCGAACCCTGAGGTTGAGGAGCAACAACGCGCTGATGTTTTATTACTTATTGGAGATCAGATTATGGATCCGATAGAGCGTCCTAATGCGGGACCGGATGATGTTCATATTGAGGATGTAGCGGTTGAGGATGTTGTCCTAGAAAGGGCTTGTTGCTGAGAAGAATCCCGTGGAGGATCCTGACAAGAATGAATAAAGGACCACTGAGGAATTGATGACTATGGTTAGGGCAACTACCAGAGGTAGGATTGGCCGGTCACTACCGGAGGTGCGTTCAAGTTTGTAAAGATAGTAGCCCTTTAACGAGGCTTACTCGTAAGACTGAGAAGTTTGAATGGACAGAGAAATATGAGAACAGCTTTCAAGAACTGAAGCAAAGATTGGTGATGGCCCCTATGTTGGCATTGCCGGATGGAAAAAGGAGATTTTGTGATTTGTATTGACGCTTCGCATAAGGAATTAGGGTGCTCTTATACAGCACAACAAGGTACTCGTGTACGCGTCAAGAAAATTAAGGGAATATAAAATTCGATATCCCCACCCATGAGCTTGGGCTCGTGGCAATAGATTTGCCCTAAAGATTGGAGGCACTACTTGTATGGAGAGAAGTGCGAGATTTACCTAAGCCATAAGTGCTCTAGTACATTTTCCCGTAGAAAGAGCTCAACATATGCCAGAGGAGGCGGTTAGAGCTAATCAAGAATTATGATTGGGAGATTCTTTATCATTCGGGGAAAGCCAATGTGGTGGATGATGCCCTTAGTAAAAAGGAGAGACTCAAGATGATAATGTCTTTGGGAGAATTTATAAGAGATTTTGAGAAAATGGAAATAGAAGTGAAGGTCACGGAGCCGGTACCGAAAAGCTGTTCGAGATTGCAATACAGTCCGAATTATCGGAAAAGAACATATTGTGCCAGAAAAAGTGATGAATGAAGGCAGAGAGCCAACAATTAGATAAAAGATTAATACCGAGAAAGAGCTTAAAGATGAGATCTTAGATGAAAGCTAGTTTGAGGAATAAGATTTAGAGCAAACCCTGAATATGATAGTCAGGGAGGTCGCCATCAAGAAAGAAGGAATCCATATCATTATGAAGTGGAAAACATGAATTTTAACGTATAAGATGACCCTAATTATGGGGAGTAGGAGGAAATATTTTAGACTGAGAAAACATAAGTCGAGCAAGGAAGGGAGCACCAAGACGGTACTCCTGTACGACAATTCATGGACCTGTCTAAACAGAACTTAGACTATTATCCCCAACCACCACCCTGAGGCAACAATGCGGTGAGAAATTCTTTCAGGACCTTTAAGTCGCTAAGCTCTCAGAGTTCCAAGGAACAAGCTGAGCCAGTCGAGGCAAGAGCCTGGCTAAAGGAAATATAGGAATCATTTCAGATTCTAAATGATTGACGAATCACAAAAGACTGTTTTTGTCACTTACCCTCCTAAGAGAGAGGCCACCCGCTGGTAAAAGGCCAAGGAAGACACGAAGCAAGAGATTATAATAAACTGATTTATGTTCAGTCAATTGTTTTCAGGAAAGTACTTCCCAAGGTTATGGAGATAGTGTAAAAGCTTTAGAGCCAGAACAAAGGAAGAAGAGTATGATGAATTATGAATCTAAGTTGTAAAAGTTGTCAAGATTCGTTCTGAGGACACGAATCCAGAATGACGGGATGTTTGAAATCAATGCTTATGTTGTGTTGGTTCATGAAATAATGATAAGAGAAAGGAAAATAAAAAGAAACTGAAGTGGAAAGGAATATAAAGGCAATAGAGTTTGAGGAATGATAAGGGAGTTGGGTATGAGGAAACCCTAAAGACTCGTAGCAATAGAAATAGAAAAGTATGTAATCGTCAGGATGAGGGTGATTCACCATGAGTTAAAGTTGATGATTGAAGGAATAAGAGATACATATATTTTATCCCCTGTAAGTTGGGAGGGTTCGAGGAAACCTTGAGATAGTTCGAAGGATAAATAATGAGACGCGGATAGACTGAGGAGACAAGGAAGTAAGAAATTAGGAAAATTGGATGAAGGAAGTGACCTTCAAGAATGTGAAGTGTAAGACCGGTGGCTTGATACCCAGAAAGGGAGACACCAGGTATGAAAGATATCCCAACATTGAGATGACTGTTGAGATAAACAACAAAAGTAAATAAGGAATTATTAAGAAGAAGTTCACGTTGAACACGACCAATATCTTCCAGAACATCCTTGTTATCGTTACCAAATTAGGCAAGAAAAGCAGATAACCGTTGTTATCTTTTGGAGGCCATATTGATTGACCTCATTTTGAATACAGATGTTATTGTGAAATTAGGCATATACTATCGAGATGGGAATGATTGAATAAGATACCCTTATCAGGGATATATGACTTGATTTATCCATGGAAGGATGCATGTACCTTTTTAAAGGTGGAATTAAGGATAAAACATCGGTAACTTAAAATGAATCCTAGGGGAATGCATAAAGGTTGGCATTTCACCCTTAATAGGGATAGTATGAGTTTTGACAGTATGAATTGGAAAGGATTAAGGTAATAACAACCTTTAAGGATCAGGGGAGAAATTTTTCAGAAGTATATAGACAATGATTCTGGTATTAATAAATGGTATCTTGATATGCCCTGTATCTAGGGAATACAGGAGGAACGATTCAAGGATAACCTTAGAGGTTTTACAAGGAGAAAGGTAATATTCAAAATTCTCAAGAATAGAAATGTTGATAAAGGAAATATGACGTAATTATAATGATGCCAAGTGGGGGCACGTGTTAAACCACGAGAAAGTATGGATCGAACCAGTAAAGGTCGAAATTGTTCAGGGCAGTTAAGACCTAAGATAAAAGATGTTCTAAGTATGATTGAGAGTCAGTCGTGACAGTATTAACCTCTAAAGACTGAGGCAATAACTTATGGAAAAATGGTGATATTTTTTTTTACTCATCAGATTTTAAGGAAAACATCTTCACATATGCAGTGATTGAAATGAGGTAGAAAATTTATTTAGAGGTGGGTAAAATGACATTGACTGTAAGGAAATTTTACTATCAGGAAAGGCCAAAGACGTGGCCGACACTTTAAAGGTAAGAGGATAATTATAGGCGTTTGTGCCAAAGGAATACAATGATGATGGTTAAAGCTGTGAAGGTTGTATTATGGTTTGGAAGATTGACATTCCTTCTGATGACTGTGCAATATCCAACCGTAATAGTAGTTGGTAAAGGTTTAATTCGTGTAATCGCCATGAGCAGGCTATCTATCTCAGAAGGTACTATCTTGAGATAAGCCAGGACCATGTTACGAGAGGACTAAATGAACCTTTGAGCTTCATGTCTACTAATAAAGACATATGGTTAATAATGGTATTAACCTGCTATCGTTGCTTTCATTGAAACTCTTCTGCAATTTTATCTGCTTCATGTTATGAAAGTACATCAGAATTTGGAGTGTTCTTCATGAATTATGAATGGTGATTATGTTAACTCCTTAGAAGAATTCTATACGACATGTATGGACTCCGTATGGTTAGATATTAAGATTTCATGGAAAGTGAATGACGATAGTAGGTCAGTGGTGGACCCTAGTAATGTAGCAATGATTCTGCGAGTAATGAGCTGATTACAATCGTGAGAGTTATATTGGAATGGATGTTGAGATTGAGTACCACTAATCGGGTCGTGTTGACGTATAAGTTATCTTTGATAGAAAAACTAGGTCGATTATTTACCTATTGAATATTTATTCCTTCTTATCAATAGAGAGTCGTATTACTATACGAGGAAGGTTGCGATGCAAGCATAGAATTCTAGTAACGATGATGTCTAGAATGAGATCCTAGATTCGATTTTCGATATCGAGGGAGTTTCAAAGGTGATTGTGTATAAGCTCGAGGAAGAGCATGGGTCCATAGAATGATGGGCGGAATAGCAAAAATATTTAGGCCTGTGAAATACGATGCTATAATACTTGATGTTGATATAAATACATATATGTTTTGTTCTCCAATGACAAACCTCTATAGTTCAGAGGTAGATTGGAAGCCAGATATTTTATGGCAATAAAATTTTTTTACGTATATACAATTCTCTTCAGTTCGTTCTTTTCTTTTCTTTTAATTTCCTGTAAGCTGAGAAGAACAACCTTTCCAGAAGGGGAGGTATTTCCGAATGACTATCTATCCGTGTGATAGAAGCCTAGCAGGATACCACATGTTGTTTAATTGCTTGTCAAGTACTAAAGGCTGGCCACCTTCTGTACTAACTATGCAATAGAACAAGTGTTCATGATCATAGTGATCTCTCAACAAATTCCTTTACTTCTATATGATTGATCAAACTTTGGAAAATAGAAACAGCTGAAAAAGGAGTAGTAAAGTTATGGTGGTATTCAGAATGGAAACACATTCGTGATACTAAGGTTGACGTGGTTATTAAAAGGTTATAGAACGCTAATAAGCAAAAGTATAACCAGTATAATATTAGGAACGGAAGGTAGTAGCGATTACGAACTGGAAAAGAATGGGTATTGAGAAGCAAAAGCTCTAATGCTAAAAGCTATAATGAGAGTCTGTGCAATAGACTTGAAATAATTTGGAATGATCACCAAACGCGGATTGAAATTTCTCACGATAATAGATCGTACGTCAGGTATCGAGATGTCGTCTTATGAGATCTTTGAGGGAAGACAATGTCGATCTCCCTTATGTTAGGATGAAGTTGTAGAGCGCAAGATGCTCGGACCAGCAGTGGTCCAAAGGACCAAGAATATAATAGATCTAATCAGAGGACGGCTGGGAGTAGCCCAAGATGGACATAAGAAGTATGCTGATTTGACAATGAAAGGACAAAGAGTATGAAGGAGGGAACCTTGTATTGTTAAAAGTATTCCCTTAAAAAAGAATTGATGAGGTTGGAAAGAAAGGAAAGTTTAAGTCCACGAATTGTTGGACCCTTGGATATATTAAGACGTATTGGGAAGTTAGCATATGAGCTAGCCCTATCCCCGAACATGTAGCAAGTCATAACGTGTTTCACGTATCAATGTTAAGGAAGTGTAATTCGGATGCAAGATAAATAGGGGCATATGAGCGCATAGACATGCAACCAGACGTAACCTATATGGAGCAACCAGGAAGGGTTATAGATTGAAAAATGAACAAGTGCTTAGGAGAAGGGTTATCAAACTATTCAGAGTTTGATGGAAGAACCACAATGTGGGAAAATTTACTTGAGAGTTAGAAAGTGCAATGCTAAGAAAGTATCCCTATTCATTTTCTGTCTGATTCCGGGACGGAATCCTTTTAAGGAGGGGAGACTGTAATAACCCCAATTTTTGAAATTTTTGAAACCCTTATGAATAGTGCTTTTGCTGATTATTCTGAATAAGAAAACTTTTCATACCACACTATGTAGGGGTTCTTTTATTAATCTTCTGAGATATTATTAGTACTCTATGTGGTATATAAGTGTATGTAAAGATCGTCAGAATCCAAATCCGAACACTTTGATTTTTCCCGAAAATCCACCAGATACCGAAAGAATTGAGTATAAGGTAACATGATTAAAAGGATTTAAATTCAAGGATTATAAGAGAGGGTCATAAAAGGAATATAATGTATTGAGAAAGGTTAAGGGAACCCAAGTAATAAGATCCCGGGTATGATCCCTCAAACGATAAACGAGAACGAAAGTTAAGAGAACCATATAACAGATCAGCGGTCATTAGCCAAGTGATTAGGAGTTAATCAAAGAGTTAGTGGAGGGTGATGTCATCTCACCAACAAGAAGAGGACAAGTGTGGGATGATGACATAAGGGGATGACATGAGCATGACAAAAAGGGAAGGAAGTGTTGGTTGATTCTAAACCACACAAAATTCACCATGGTTAAAAGTAATTAATCAAAACAAAAGCAACCAACCAAGGAAAGCAAAACAAATCACAAAAATACAACTTGACTTCTTTTTTTCTTCTTGAAGCTCTCGGCCTCTTTCTTAAGAAATGGGAAGTCCAAGCTCCTCTACTTGCTAATTTATAAGGTAATTATCCTAGCTTCTCCTAGTTAAGTTACATACTTCCTAGGAATCTTAGCTTCAAAATCCTTTCCTAGCATTTCCTATAAATCATTCAAGAAGATGGTGAATAGTACTTTCTTGAAATTAATTTTTGTGTTCTTGATTTCTTTAAAAGATCAAGCTTGTAGGAGGTTAGATTAAGGCTTCGATGAGCATTCCAAGGATCTTTCATGGATTAAAAGCTTCAAGGAAGGTATAACTCTTCATGATCTTAGTCTTAAGTTTTGTTGTTTGGATTTCCTAATGTTTAGATGATGGGTTAGTGTAATGGGTGTGTAATCATGTTTAGAGCTTTGTTTAGTAAATAGTTTTGTTGATTTTGGAGTTAGGAGTGATACTTGTTGGATTTAAAGTTCTTGGCCACATTTTTGACTTGGTTTAGATGAATAAGTTGAGATATTGAGTTATGGTTGAATGATATTGTATTGTGGTTGAATGATGGTGGAATGGTGATGATTGTGGGTTATTTGTGAGTTGAATTGGAGTTGTACGAAATTGGTAATCGCGTAAACATAGCCGTCGTAATGTCCGATTATCCTAGACTGTTTTTGTTCTTAACATTAGGACCCGTGAACTCACTGTTAAGTTTTGACCATTGCCATGATTAGATAGTTCATGTTACAAGCTTCGTTTTGATATGTGGTTCGTTCGAATCCAATGTACGGTTTAGGAGAAACGACCGTTTTAAGTAATAGCATTTCGCGACCGAACCATTACACCTCACCTTACTTTGAAACCTTGGTTAAGGCCCTTAAATGACTAATTGGACTATGAAACATTTATGTAAAGTGGATTAGGCAGTTGGTAAGGTGCTCGCGAAAGAATCGCCTTAAAACTCTTAATGGTTAATTTATTAAAAATGGTGGAGCCGAGGGTACACGAGCGACTTTAGTGAATCGTTAAGCGCTAAAGCGAACGTTAGGGTTCAATTGGTTAAAGTCTAGTTTCTTAAGCGACCGGGGTTTAATTCCGACTTATGTTGTTGTTCATAGGTTATCGGACCCACTCTAAGCTTAAGTCTTTCCGGGAGCACTCAGGCAAGTTTTCTACCCGTTATACTGTTGTGGTGATGTATATATGTATATGCATTATCTTGTGATAAATGCATGATTGTTATTAGCAAATCTTGCGATATATTGGAGCATGTGTTATGGTATATATGCACGCCTGTTTTCGTAATCTTGATTTCTAATTGTTGATTCAGTTGCTTATAAGTTGCATAATACCTATGCTAGAGATAAGCAGTAGTTGCGTATACCCTTAGTATAGGGGACCCAAAGGTGAATATTTTCTAAAACCGGGAGTCGATATTCCCGAGTATATTATATACATTTATATATATATATATTGATATAGCTTTCAAAACTATTAATCGAATAAGGTTTATTCGATAACTTTATTTTATTTAATAAATATTATTTTGAATATTCATTCGAGGACTTAAGACTCCGTTTATTTTATTTAATGAATATTATTTTGAATATTCATTTTAGGAGTTAAGACTCCGTTTATTTTATTTAATGGATATTATTTTGAATATTCATTTGAGGACTTATGACTCCGCTTATTTATTAAAAAATATTCTTTATTTTATTAAAGAATAATATTCCGATAATCAAACTTATTTTCGATTATTCAAATAAAGATCGTACTTTCGTATAAGTATATCTTTGGTTATTTATTATTCATTTCAAGTATAAGTTTTAAAACTTTTACTTCAAATATTTTTATAAAGATTATTCTTCATGGGAATATTATTTAAATAATAATATTCAGATATTTTCTAATATATCGGGACTGATTTATTTCATTAAATCAACATTACTCCAAACATTCTTAAAAATGTTTTCGAGTCTTCAAAATGATTTTGAAAGTTAGAGCGGATCCCAAAACTCGTTTTCAGATTTAAGATCTTCTTTTCGAAGGAGACTTGAATATTCGCTCAAAAATCTTAGGGATCCGGCTCTGTGGTGTATTTTATATTCGCAACGAGTTTGCTGTTTTGAGAAAACAATTTGATTACTTGCCCAATATTCGGGAAGTAAGTCCATCTAATTGTGTCGGCATAAGCGACAGGCCGGGGTACGGTCTATGAAGGTGTAAGAGGCTGGGTGACAGTCCATCCACGCGTGAGTGGCCGGGTAACGGTCTAGCGCGAGGTCCGAATGCGGCCAGGGTGATGACCGGCGAGGAATTCATCCATCTACAGGCTTACTTATTGGATCTTTGCCTGATCAGCAAGATATCGGGTTTATGCCAAAAATTCTTTCCTTTCCAAATTCATTGGATATTGCAACTCTGTTCATACTTTACATGATAGAGGTTTCCAGGAAATGTGTGAGAGATATATATGGATATATATATATATATATCGGGACTTAATGAAGTATCTCGTAACTTCATTTCATTCAATAATATTTTAAAGATTGAATCTATTCAAGTCTTATCTTGTAGTCTCATCTGTGTGATGAACTTTTGAAACTAATTATAACTTGAACGGTGGTAGTTCAAGTAGTATTCGGAAAAGATATAAGTATATGGGAGTATCTTGTAACTTCATCTTTTTAACTTATATCTAGTAAATGATTATCTTATGCATGACAAAGATTTTCAGAAAAACGTTGAGACAAGGTTAGATATATGAGATCACCTTGCATATCGCCAGCATTGGAATGCCACCGTATGAAGCATTATACGGTAGAAAATGCAGATCACCAGTACATTGGGATGAAGTTGGAGAACGCAAAATTTTGGGTCCAGAATTAATTTAACAGACGAAAGAAAAGATTGAACTCATTCGAAAACGACTCGATGCAGCGCAAAACGGGCAACGCAAATATGCAGATCAAGCCAGGAAAGATATGGACTATCAGGAAGGAGAAAATGTATTACTCAAAATATGGCCATGGAAAGGATTGACCAGATTTGGCAATAAGGGTAAATTGAAACCACGATACGTCGAACCATTTGAAATTTTGAAAAAAGTGGGAAAAGTTGTGTACGAATTAGCTTTACCGCCTCATATGCAACATATTCATAATGTGTTTCACGTGTCAATGCTTAAGCGATATAATCCTGATTCTAGGCATGTAATAGAGTATGAGCCGATAGAAATCCAACCTGATTTGTCTTTTGTAGAACAGCCGGTAAGAATTTTAGATCGGCAAGAGAAAGTGTTGAGAAATAAGTCTGTATATTTAGTGCGAATGTTGTGGAGAAATCCTATGGTTGAAGAATCAACCTGGGAACTTGAAAGCGAAATGTTAGAGAAATACCCTCATTTGTTTTCATAGAAGATTCTGAGGACAGAATCCTTTTAGGGGGGGGGGAGGATGTAACGACTGGGAAATTTACGTTTATTTTATATCATAATTATAATAAAATATGTGTATTACTATGTCATTTATGTGTGGTTATCTAATAAACCCTAAATATTATATGTTACGTGTATTCCATGTCATTTCTGTATTTTTAAGGTATTTTCAGATATTTTATTATGCATTCATAGGTTTCATTTCAAACGTTTTACGACCTAAATAATGATTTTAAAGCCACTGATTCAAATAAAATAATGGGCCTTATTTTCATCAAATGGCTTTTATAATCGCAATATTCTGAACATCTAGATATTTTATAAATTTTCTCGTTTTGCGAAAAATGATTCTGGACCCCATTAGGTGTCAAAAACCCCACAAAAATCACATTTTTATTTTTATAAAATTATAGGACTTTCATTTATATTATTTCTTTATATTTTTGCATTATTCACAATTTTTGGGATTTTTTGGCATATATATTGCATATATAAAATATTTATAAATTAAATTTTAATACCCAAAAATTGTAAAAATTAGGGCCAAATATTTTTATTAAATGTATAATTAGCCCCTTAATTTTAATTAGGAGTATTAATTCTACTACTATAAATAGCCTAATTATTATTTAATTATAATTAATAAATCATTAAAATCTGCAAAAATACACAAAAATCTCTAAAATCGGGTCGGGAAGAATAGGTTCGGGTCGAAGAATCAAGCCGTGATTTCTCACTGATTACAGCATCAAATCGAGTGATTCAAGTACTCAAATGAAAGGTTTTGATCTATTCTTTCTGTTTTTGACATCAATTTCACGTTTTATTGCATCGTTTTTGATTTTTGATTTCTAGGGTTTATGTTCGAATTAGGACTTTTTGATTCTAGGGTTATTTTGATGTTTTGATGATTGATATAGCTTTGTTAGATGATTTACAGTCGATTCATGGTGTTTAATTGAACAAACGAAGCCATGATAGTGATTCACGATTTCTAGGGTTTATGTCAGATTTTCAAAACACAACTCGATGATTTCTGTGAATCTTTGGTTCCTGAAAGGTTAGGGCTTTGATTGTATGTGTTATTAGCTTTGATTTGCACTATAGAACGTTGAGTTTGGTTTACAGAATAAAAAGATAGGATTTTGGCCGGAAATTGAAGTCGGTTTGATCGGAGATGAAGTTTCAGGGATGTTTCTGGTTTGTTTTGGTCAGGAATAGATTGGGGTAATTGTCAGGAATGAAAACCCAGTAAAAACCGCACCAAACGTGTTGTTTTTGGCCTGAAATTGGCTCACTGGAATCTGCTCCGGTGGCCGGATTCTGGGCAAAATCCGGCGTGTACTTCACGACCCGGATTTTGACCCGTTTGACCCGTTCATATTACCCGGTTTTGATCTGAATTGTCAGATGTTCTGATTCTTACAAATGTTTCTGGATTTTTAACTTTATTTTTATTTTTATTAATTTTAAAAATCAGTTTTATTTATTTTGTAAATTGATTAATTAATTATTTAATTGATTTATATTATAAATAATTCTTGTTATGGATTAAAACTAGTATATATAATTGCTGTATTTATTACTGAGATTCGGGAGCTCAAGGCCTTTAATGGCTGCTCTCGTGTTTCGTAGCTTAACTCTGCCTTTACGAGATGCCTACGTATCTCTGTGAATTAGAGAATCAAGCCAAAAAACGTAGTTCTGATTTATGGGGTGAGACCCCTTATATAGATGTTGGGAGTCCTTGAATTGGACTTGGTATAGGAGACTTGGTGGGCAAGTCTCATAGTTAGAATGGACTTTGGAGTCCTAGATAGTAGGAAATTGATTCCTTATCCTTTTAGGTCCCCTTGAGGCTAATCTCCAAGGATTTATATTCTTATCGGGACTCTTTTCAACATCTGTTTTGTCCCTTATTAATTAATTTCGTAATTAATTAATAATCAGGGCTTTTGGGCCTTTTTTATTCCATCAGGCCTGATCTGGTCCATCAGGCTTAACCTTTCTGGTCTGAGTATCATATATCTTTTTATTGGGTCTAGCAGCCCACAGCTTGTATAATTAATGCAGTATTTAATTATACAATCATAATTTATTTATCCCTATCATTTGCCCCCCAACTTTTGGGAAACATTGATTAGGTTTCGCAGAAGTTAAGTCTATCTGTTCCCTTACAGGGTTTCGTTTTTCTGTAAAGTGTGGGGCGACCTACACATTTCAATGAATTTTCCTTTGATTCAGGAATTATCTTTAATTTCCAGGAATTTTTCCCTTACTTCTGGGATTTTTCCCTAATTTTCTGGATTTTTCCCTAATTTACTGGGATTTATCCTTAATTTTCTGGATTTATTCCTTATTTCTGAAAATATTAACATTTTTCAGAAAATATTTAAGGAATTTCCTTATTTTTCTGGATTTTTTCCCTTATTTCTGGGATTTATCCTTTAATTTTCTGGATTTATTCCTTATTAATATTTTTCAGAAAATATTTAAGGAATTTCCTTATTTTGGTACTCACAGGTATTTTCCCCTAATTTTTCAAGAATATTAAAAATAATTATTGAAAATTATTTTTTAATTTTCCTGATCTTCTGGGAATTTTTGCTTTTGTTTTTCCCTATTTTTTGGAATTTTTCAGCAATTTTCTTACTTTTAGCCCATTTTCTGATTAATTAAATAATCAGAAAATTGGCTTTTATTGCATAATGCATCCTAGGCGTTGTTGACCCCCGCCTAGGAGACGACCTTCCAACAGCGCCTAGGAATATTGTCTCCTGGGCGTTGTTGGAGGCCCCATACTTCCTAGGCGTTGTTGACCCCCGCCTAGGAGACATCCTTCCAACAGCGCCTAGGAATATTGTCTCCTGGGCGTTGTTGGAGGTCCCATACTTCCTAGGCGTTGTTGACCCCCGCCTAGGAGACATCCTTCCAACAGCCCCTAGGAATATTATCTCCTGGGCGTTGTTGGAGGCCCCATACTTCCTAGGCGTTGTTGACCCCCGCCTAGGAGACATCCTTCCAACAGCCCCTAGGAATATTGTCTCCTGGGCGTTGTTGGAGGCCCCATACTTCCTAGGCGTTGTTGACCCCCGCCTAGGAGACATCCTTCCAACAGCGCCTAGGAATATTGTCTCCTGGGCGTTGTTGGAGGTTGTTCGAGCTTTGATTCATTCAATGAACTTTGATTTTAAATCTTTTCAAAATTCAAATCTTATGGGCTTCCCGCCTTTTTCTTAGGCCCAGGCCCATTTGTGCATCTTTGAGCTCCTCTATATAAGAGGTGGAGTGTGAGTTCATTTCTCACACTTCACCTTCACAAAAATTTCTAAACTTCAACTCTGCAATTAGTCTCTTAAGAATCGCCACCTCCAAGCTATTTTCGGCTTTATACTCCACCGCTTTCTGGGCTGATTTTGAAGATTCCGTTTGAATCTTCATCTTCTTCACTTACTTTCAAGAGCTTCCTGGGTTTTTTCTTCATTCATGGCGGATTCCGATTCATCTCACTCCCATGTCCCCCAAGCTGTCGCCCGTCCCTCTAGGGCCAGCCGAGGTAAAAAATCTCTTGTACATTCCTCAGTTATTTCTCTTAGGGATCTTTTAACCGAATTCGGGCAAGCCTTTCCTAACATGTTACACTTAGATGCATATAATTATCCTTCTAGATTTGGTCTAGATCAAGTAGGCACCATAGCCCGCCTTTTTGGCATTTCTCACCCTTATAGGGCCGAGGCTCCAGGCCCAAATGATAGGGCCTGCTACCCAAAACCTGGGGCCATTCGGGTCTATAAGGAAACCTTCTATGCTGGTTTTCGCCTACCTCCTCATCCTTTTGTTTTTCGCCTCTTGGCTGAGGCCCGAGTCTGTCCGACCCAACTCACACCCAACTCTTGGCGTTTTATTCACTGTTATATGGCCCAATCTCGTAAACACGGTTTCGAGCCAAATGTTTGTGTCTTTCGTTACTTATTTAAATTTGTAAATGCTTCTGAGGACCAAGGATGGGTCAAAATAGTTCATAGATCCTTGGCCCGTTCCTGCTTTATTTCTGGCACCAACCCCGACTCGTATCCAACATGGAAGAGTGAGTGGTTTTTTGTATTTCTGGATTCCGAGGAGGGTTGGGATCATTTTTTCAGGCCCAACTTCTCAAAAAGTATAGACGGGTCTTTAAGAGACCTAAAATTGGGGATAGATGAGGATGCGGCCATCAAGGCTATTACTGCTGATAACTTGCACCATTGCGCTCTCATCCTTTCAGAGGGTAATTTGCAAAGTTTAGGTCTAAGTGACCTCGGTCCCGAGGGTATTTCTTTCCCCTTTTTGTTCCATTTTCTCCTTTCTCTATTTGTCCTTTTTCTTATGTGTTCGTATTTGCCTGCAGCTAAGGCCGCTTTGGACACGATCTTCAAGAAGCGGGAGGCCCGTGCCGCCCAGGGCTCTGCTGTTGAGACCCACCGCGACAAGCGGGTTAGGATTGGTGACGGCCCTTCAGTCACGGTTCAGGAGGTCGTCCCTACCTTTTTATCCCAGAGGCCTCCTAGCCTTGATGAAGATACCTCTCCCTTCACCGTCACTTGGGGCCTTCAGAGGAGGGACACGGTAGTAGGGAGTTCCGAGGCTGCCGCCGTTTGGTCTCAGAGTGTGATCACGCCTCGTGACAGGGCTGAGATCGTAGAGTCTTCTGATGACCTACAGATTGAGCGTCTGGGTGCTCAGGCCGTGGCTTCTGTAAGCCTCTTCCTTTTTTAACTATTTTTTTTTTTTAATTACTTACTGTACTTTGATATGTTCATGCAGATGAATACCTATCTCCAGGCTGCCCTTCACAATTTGAAGGATGTGAGGACCAGCCTAACTATTGCTGAGAGGGACAGGGATAGGTACCTCAAGGCTTCTGAGGCCAACTTCACTCGTTTCCGTGAGGTAGAGAAGGAGCTGGCGGATGAGAAGGAGAAAGTTCGTAAGCTGGAGCTGGATGCTCAAAGGGCCCGAGCTGAGGTGATAGCTGAGTATAAGGCATCTCAGGACTTTCAGGATGTCCTAAATACTGAGTACGATGCTAACTTCCCGGAGACCTTTTCTAGCTGTTGGGAGCAGATAGTAGAGGAGATTGGGAAGAAGATTCCGGAGGTGACTCTCACTGCCTATCCAGTCCCTGACATTCCTGGGAGAGAGCCTCTTCTTGATGACATCCCTCTTTCTCCTATTCTTGCTTCTTCTGCTGAGGCCGAAGCTGTTTCTCCTCGAGGTGCTGATCATGTTCCAGTTCCTTCTTCTGCTGCCAATGAAGGAAACATCGATGATGACTTCTTCAAGGATCTTTGAGTATTTTGTTTTTCTTGTTTGGCCCATTGTGGCTTTCTATGTATTGACTTAATCGCATTCAGAACTTATTACCCTTCGGGGCTTGTATTCTATATGTTGCTTTTCTTGCCTTTTTCTGTTTTATCTTTACAATCTTAATATGCATTTGAACCTTAAACATCCTTAGATAGAAATAATTTCAAACTCTTTAATATGAAGTCTGGTTTTCCAAAACCTTACATAGCATGGGTTCGACCCTAATCAACAATAACTAGACAATGTGAATTCTACTGGAATATAAAATCCTATGCAAGCAAAGCTTCAAGGTGCTTTTAAACCTACTTGTCAATGACAAGTGAGAATCGTACTTCGACCATCTCACACGTAGTAAACCTTCAGGTTTTGTGCGTGCCAGGTTCTCGGGACTTCAAAACCATCCATAGTCTCCAGCTTGTAGGTTCCTCTACCCTGAACGCTCTTGACTCTATACGGCCCTTCCCAATTTGGGGCAAGCTTTCCTTTCTGTCCGACACCAGAAGCCTCTATTTTTCTCAAGACTAGGTCACCTTGTTTGAAAAACCTCTCTTTAACCCTTAGGTTGTAGTAGAATGAAGCCTTTTTCTGATATTCTACTATCTTTGCGTGTGCTTTATCTCGCACTTCATCGATTAAATCCAGGGCTAACTTCTGCCCTTCCTCATTTTCTTTTTCATCAAAAGCCTGAATCCTCGGAGAGGAATGTGATATTTCCACGGAAACTACCGCTTCTGCCTCATATGCCAACAAGAAGGGAGTTGCTCCTGTCGTGACTCTACAGGTAGTCCTATAGGCCCATAATATGGGAAGTATCTCGTCCACCCAATTATTTCTCGACTTCTCGATTCTTTTCTTTAATCCATCCAGGATTATCCGATTTGCTACCTCCGCTTGCCCATTGGCTTGCGGGTGAGCCACAGAGGTGAATCGTAACTCAATTTCATTTTCTTCACAATACTTCTTGAATTCCTCGTTGTTGAATTGTGTTCCATTGTCAGTGACGAGGATACGGGGAATTCCATATCGGCACATAATGTTTTCCCACAGGAATTGTGCAACCTGCTTAGTTGTGATTTTGGCCAAAGGTTTGGTTTCGATCCACTTGGTGAAATAATCAATGGCTACAATCAGAAACTTCCTTTGTGCTGTGGCCATAGGAAAAGGCCCTAGAATATCCATCCCCCACATAGCAAAGGGAATAGGTGAGTTGATAGAGGTCAGCATCTCGGGGGGTTGTCTGGCGACTGGTGCATGCTTCTGACAACGATCACACTTCTTTACATATTCTTTGGCATCAGCCATCATTTCTGGCCAATAAAAGCCTAAACGGGTTAACTTATGAGCCAAGGCCCTGCCCCCCAAGTGCTGCCCGCAAATGCCTTCATGCACTTCCTCAAGAGCCAAGCGTGCCTCATCGGGCCTGAGACACCTCAAGTAAGGAACCACGAAAGATCTCTTATATAGAATCCCATCTATCAAAGAGTACCTTAGTGCTCGAACAGTTAACTTCCGTGCCTCAATTGCATCGCTTGGTAACCAACCGGTCTGAATGTGAGCCTTGATGGGATCAATCCATGACGTCCCCAAGTCTACGGGAGCCACAAGCTTAACATCTATGCTTCGTGTCTTCAAAACACGGAAGTACACACTTCCTGAACTTTCTTCAATCTCAGATGAAGCAAACTTTGATAGCGCATCTGCTTTAGCATTTTCTTCCCTTGGAATGTGTTCAACATGGCATTCATTAAATTGGGTCATCACAGCCCTTACTAGGCGAACATATTTAGCCATCGTACCATCCCTTGCTTCAAATTCTCCCTTTACCTGGGATATGATCAACTTTGAGTCTCCACGGACCTTTAAGTTTTTGACTCTAAGTGTCCCAGCTAGACCAAGGCCAGCAATCAGGGCTTCATACTCTGCCTCATTGTTTGTGGTTGGGAAGTCTAGCTTCATAGCATACTCAATTAGGAATCCATCAGGGCTTTGCAAAACCAACCCTGCTCCACTGGAATTTGTTTTTGATGCTCCATCAAAATAGAGAACCCAATATTCTTTCTCCTTGTCCTCCTTGTCGACTCCCTTGTCTTGAGGTACGGTATCTTCCTGCCCCCCGACTTCTTGGTTGGGTATGGTACATTCCACCACGAAGTCAGCTAGTGCCTGGGCTTTTATGGCCGTACGCGGCTTATACTTGAGATCGAACTCTCCCAACTCTATTGCCCACTTAATCAGTCTCCCACTCGCCTTGGGACTGTGAATGATGTTTCTCAGCGGCTGATTTGTTAGCACTTCAATCTGGTGAGCTTGAAAATAAGGACGCAGCTTTCTTGAAGCCATCACCAAGGCTAAAGCGAATTTCTCAATAGTTGAATAATTCAACTCTGCACCATGCAAGATTTTGCTGACATAGTATACGGGTTTCTGGACTTTCAGTTCCTCCTTAACCAAAACCGCGCTCAAAGCGCTTTCTGAAACAGCCAAGTACAAGAATAAAACTTCGCTCAGAACTGGCTTAGCCAACAACGGGGCCTGGCCCATATACTTCTTTAACTCTTCAAATGCCTTCTGATTTTCCTCATTCCATACAAAGTCTTTGATGTTCTTCAGTGACTTGAAAAATGACAAGCACTTGTCTCCTGACTTGGAGATGAATCGTCCTAACGCAGCAACCCTTCCTGTGAGCTTCTGAACATCCTTGACAGTTTTGGGGGGTTCCATGTCCAGGATCGCCTTTATTTTATCGGGGTTAGCCTCAATTCCCCTCTTTGAGACCACCAATCCCAAGAATTTTCCAGATCCTACTCCGAAAGCACACTTCGTCGGATTCAACATCATCTTGTGGTACCTCAGGACCTCAAAAGCTTCCCTTAAATGGGCTATATGATCAGTCTTTACTAGACTCTTGACTAACATGTCATCAACATAGACTTCCATAGTCTTACCAATAAGATCCTTAAAAATTCTATTCACCAACCTTTGATAGGTGGCTCCTGCATTTTTGAGACCAAACGCCATAACAAGATAACAATAAACACCAAAGTCAGTGATAAATGATACCTTTGGAATGTCATCCTTATGCATTTTGATCTGGTTGTATCCGCTAAACCCATCCATGAAACTCAGCATCTCATGTCCAGCGGTGGCATCAATCAAAGTATCAATTCTAGGCAGCGGAAAACAGTCTTTGGGGCATGCATCATTCAGATCGGTGAAGTCTATACACATCCTCCACTTTCCATTAGCCTTCTTCCTTTTCGAATCAAAAACTCAATTTCATCTTTCAATTGCCTACACTCATCGGTGTCATGGCCAACATCTTTGTGAAACCTGCAATACTTGCCCCTATCTAGCTTGGCGGGATCAGCCTTCAAGGGCTTAGGCCAGCGAATATCTCTGTCTTTCTCAATCTCCATCAAAATCTGACTTCTGGGAGCATTCAGCTTAGCGTATTCAGTGAACTTTTGCCCAGGTCCTCCCTTCTTGGGGGTTGAATCAGGGTTTTGTTCGGTTCTAGGATATTTGTCCTTAGCGATATACTCCAAATCAGTTTTTCGTTTCTTGCCTCCAGTGGGCTCATTACTTACTACGGTCTTCCTCATACTTTCTTCAACCTTGATATACTTCCATGCCCTCTCTTTGAGCTGCAACATGCTCTCAGGGGGTCGTTTGGCCAAAGACATATTAAAAAACTCATCCCTAGTTCCTTGTTGCAATGCTATCATGGCTACCTTATCATCAAGATCTGGGACTTTTAAAGCCTCCTTTGTAAAACGATTCAGGTAATCTCTTAAGGATTCCTTAGCTCCTTGCACAAGACTCATAAGAGATGCTGAACTTTTCTCATGGACTCTTCCACTGATGAATTGCTTAATAAAAGCCTGACTTAGTTCTCTGAATGATCCAATAGAATTTGGGGGTAGGCGACTGTACCATCTTTGAGCCATACCCGACAGGGTTTGAGGGAAGGCCCGACATTTTATAGCATCATTCACGGGTTGCAGCAGCAGTGCATTAGAGAATGTCCTAACATGATTAGCGGGGTCTCCCGTGCCATCATAGGCTTTGATAGTGGGCATCTTGAATTTTCTCGAGATATGGGCCTTCATTATCTCTTCTATGAAGGGTGGAGTTGGATCATCAGGATCTCCAAGGGGAAGAAGATTGCTTGGATCAGTTCTTGGGACAACAGCCCTTCTTCGTACCGGACCATCCAGGTCTATGATAGGAGGAGGGTTTCTCCCCCTAGGAGGCATATGGGGTTTGGTGGCCTGGTGAGCTTCCAAATCACGCCTCAGCCTTTGGATTTCAGCCTCATGAGCCCTGATCCTTTCCTGCACTTCTTGGGGATTCGCCCCTGGGGTGCTTTGGGGGCGTTGCCTTCCATCGGCCATCGGCTCTTTTCCAGGACGCCTCCTTCTCGGGGCCACTTCATCGTCCGAAGATTCGGAGTCTCTCTCAGTGTAAGGACCAGAAAATTCCCGATCTTCAGGGATAGGATCCAATCCTCATATATAGGGGGGCGACTGCCCTCGTGCTATGCTTCGCCCAGCATATCCGCTTCCTCCAACCTCGGGGTAAAGGGGCATCCCATAAGGGGGGTTAGTGGTAACAATAGTTGAATATTCATACCCGACGGGTCGAGAATTCACAGGTATATGTACTTGTTGAACTTGAGGATTCGTACCTTGAATAGTCGGGGGAGTCGTCCTTTGTGGCTGAGATTGAGTTGCCCCTATCTGGGCCTCCCCCTGAGTAGATGCATAAGTTGAATGTGGAGGAACCTCCACGGTTGATGAAATCACCTGGGTTGTCTCTGATGGTGTTCCTTCCTCCAGAGCACTAGTTGTTCTCCGTGTTCTCGCCATGGTTGTTGTTGTTTCCCACAGACGGCGCCAAATGTTATGGATTAAAACTAGTATATATAATTGCTGTATTTATTACTGAGATTCGGGAGCTCAAGGCCTTTAATGGCTGCTCTCGTGTTTCGTAGCTTAACTCTGCCTTTACGAGATGCCTACGTATCTCTGTGAATTAGAGAATCAAGCCAAAAAACGTAGTTCTGATTTATGGGGTGAGACCCCTTATATAGATGTTGGGAGTCCTTGAATTGGACTTGGTATAGGAGACTTGGTGGGCAAGTCTCATAGTTAGAATGGACTTTGGAGTCCTAGATAGTAGGAAATTGATTCCTTATCCTTTTAGGTCCCCTTGAGGCTAATCTCCAAGGATTTATATTCTTATCGGGACTCTTTTCAACATCTGTTTTGTCCCTTATTAATTAATTTCATAATTAATTAATAATCAGGGCTTTTGGGCCTTTTTTATTCCATCAGGCCTGATCTGGTCCATCAGGCTTAACCTTTCTGGTCTGAGTATCATATATCTTTTTATTGGGTCTAGCAGCCCACAGCTTGTATAATTAATGCAGTATTTAATTATACAATCATAATTTATTTATCCCTATCAATAGATTTATTGTTTTATTTATAAAATGTACTCTTTGTAATTAATTAGATTAATAATTATTAGATTACCTAATTGCCCTTGCATGCATTTCCACTCACAATATAAGAGAAGGGTAGTTGTGTCATTAACCACCCCACTAACTCATTTCAACCTAAACGAATTACCATATCATCCTTGCATGCATTTTGTGCTAGTACTGAGAGAAAGCACATGGGAGAATAGAAAAAAGGCTTGTCATTTCTACCACCACTTTATTCACATCATTTTTCATCTCTCTCACTGACCTCTCTCTCTCTCTGTCTCTCTCTCTCTCTCTCTCTCTCCTACATGCAACACCAGAATCTACTTAGAATTTAAAGATCTTGCCATTGATCTTCATCATTTTCAATCCCCTATTCATATATTTTTTGCATGCAAGTGTTTAAGAAAGTTTTTACATCAACATCTCTTGGTTATATCTAAGAAATTATAATTTCTTAGTGTATAATCTTAAGAGAGAGTAGTACATACATTGTGTGGTTTTCTTGGATTTGTTTTGGAGGAAGGTTCGACTTTTTGCTATTAAAAAGGGATTTTGATTTTTGTTCAAATTTTTACAAATGGTTTTGGTTCAAAGATTTGGTTTTTGGTTCGAATGAATGAGTTTTGTAAAAGGGTTTTGATGTTCGATTGGTTTTGATGATATATATATATATATATATATATATATATATATATATATAAACCTTTGTTTTTTAGTTGGTTTCTTTGCATGCATGTAAAATTTTAAGTATATTCAAGTTATATTTTGTTTGGTTTGGAAAGAAAATGGGTTAAATGATTAGATCATGGGTTTAATTAAGTTGGATTTGTGATTTAGAGTATTGCATATTGAGTTGATTGATTGCATGTCGATTCTACAAGTTTTTTTGTTGTTAATTTGGTTATTGTTTAATTTGGAAATAGAATTTAGTTTATGTTGGATATGTGAGTAGATAAGTATGAATAAGTTAAGTTTTGATTATTAAAAGCATGGATTTCATTCGGTTTTTAAAGGAATAAATGATTGGATTTATGCATGTTAAGATTTTGTTCAAAAATAATGTTTTTGTTCGGTTGTTGATTTAAAAGAAATGATATCAAGAAGTGTTCTGGTTTCGAATGGATTAAAATAGGTTTAAATTGTAAATAGAACCTTGCATGTCGATATTTGATAAATGGTTTCTATTTTATTGGAAAAAAAAGCCGAATGGTATATGGTATTATAAAGGGTTGATTCAAGTTGTTTGGTTAATTTGATTTTAGAGTCTAATTAATTGGTTTATGTAAGATTGATTTGGTGTTTAAAAGATGTTCGGTTAGTTGCATGTCAAGTTAAGTGGTTGCATGCTGATTTCTTGACTTGGTACCATTTATTTTGGTTCGAATTTTTTTAGTTAAAAATGAAGGCATAGTTGTTTGGTTGTCGAGTTATTTAGATTGTGATTGTTTTGTTAAGATATAGATTTAAGTATACAAGTATATACTCTCTATGTGTTATATGAGTACTCTATGATTATGCTTGAATATACGAGTTAAGTATATACTACTAAGTGCTATCTGAATATTCTGTGATTATACTCTTGTATATAAGTTAAGCTTTAATGCAAGTTGGGATAATCGTTAGACGTTCAGGGAATGTCGAGTGCAAATAAGTATCTAATTAGGTATTATGTTTCGGATTGTAGATTCAGATAGCGGAAGCATTCAGGATTGTAGATTCAAATAGTGGAGGCATTCAGGCTAGAAAAGGGAAAGGAAACTTAAGTGGCAGTAGTTCAGATTCAGTAGTTTAGTTTCAATTTTAGTAAAGCAGGAAAGCGATTTAAGGCAAGTAACTCTGCCTTGTCTTATGAATTGTTATTGCTAATGCCATGATAAAGTAGTGATCCTTTTTAATACTTGTGATAAACCTGTTATTGATTTATGAGAAACCCTAATATTGATTTTTGTGGTAACTTGTTGTTGGATCCTATTTGTCCCGTTTATAACAATTTGATTGATTCATACCCTATTACATTTCCTATTTCCTTTGTCACCCTATGATCTCATAAATCCTAATAGAACTATTATGAATTTCCTTGCGAAATATTTTGATTAACCTGAATTCTTCATTAACTTGAATACTTTTGCCTTGTTGATTAATTCCCTTGTAAACCTCGAACTTGATTTCTAGTATTGCTTCAATAATTCCCTATATTGACCATTGCTTATAATTTGAATTCCTTGAACTACCTTTGTTTGATAACTATCCTTTATTTCCATATTCAAACTTTGTAACTAGATGTACGCCATGTACTATACTTGATATCAGACACTCCTACCTTTGTTGATTATCCTTATAACTCTTTTTCAATACTTTCTTCCTCGGTTGTTGAATCATTGGTACTCATCCTTGATGATCCCGCTTGTGAGAAGATAATTCAATTTCTGATAAGAGTCCCATAACTCCAATCCTTGACTGATAATTTAAATCCTATTATTTAGAATCCTCGTAATTTCTCCATGGCATCAGTTTTATAAAAGATAATTGCTCTTTAACAAAATAATGTTTTCTAGATTTAGTGGATTGGACTCAAACGCAAGTCCCTTTCACACCAATTGATAGGCTTAAATGTTGCCTAGGGATCCCATTATATTTGAGAACCCAGCGAGATTCAGGATTACTTCGCGGCTCATCACCGACTGTAATCCGTAGCGTCCTAAAATGAAGTTTTTGAAGTTATTTTGATTATAAATGTTTATAACATGATGCCATGATGCCATATATCTTTTCCATGATGCTATTATGCCTTTATGATATGATTCTCCTGCTATTGAATTGCGATGAATGTCAGCTTTCACCCTATCTTAATCCTTGACTCTTGAAAGCCCAAACTTTCTTCATAAGCTTGGTATAGCCAAAGATAGAAATCTGCCACCTAGAGATTTAAAAGTAGAATGTCTCGGATTTTTTTATTGTTATTGCTTTATAGAACTGCTATGTAGTTACTTGCTGAGCTTTTGTGCTCATATATATTTTGCTTTGTTCTAACCATGGCAGTTAAGCGAGAAGATGGCCAGACTTAGGCGCACTGCTCGTAAGAGCGTACCTGGTGGCCCCTACCGTGTCGCAGGCTTCCAGATGCACGAGCAGGTAGTACAGGATGTGTGAGCAAACGCTTTAGTTGGAAAGTTATAACGATACAATGGGTTATCTGTTAGTTCCAAGTCGGAATCGATTGTGTAAATTAAATATTATTTTGGGTTGTAATATATATTATCTGGTTGGTAGTTGTAATATTGTCTCAAATTTAATCATGTTTAGATCCTGTTATTAGTTAATCGGGTTTTATGCTTATTTATTATTAGTTTAATGGTGTGTGGGTCCTCATTTCCTAACCCCGAGATTGAGGGTGTCCATTAGTCGAACATAGATAAATACTACAGAGAGGGGGTAAAAATTGTTCTAAGTTTATAGATTTGCATAAGGTAATCAAAGTTTTAAAATCATATCAGGATCTATTATGCAGGTCAGAGATTAAGCAGTGCAGGATCATCAGAGTAAGACAATGCAGGATCAACTTTAAAGTCATAAATAAATTATTCATGTCAAGTCTGCACCAATAGATTAGTCACAACAAGACTGAACCAATTATACTGTACACCTAACATAAACAACTATCTCTAGTATTGCTACACATTTATTCTAGCACATGGTAAATAGAGAATCAGAGTGATCCATGAATCTACTATCAAAGTGACTCATGGTCTAAAACTCAATTAACACATATGATATTATTACTCAGGATCTTATCATCTCAATCAGAGTTATAACTGTAACATCCCCAAATCCAGGGTCAGGATTGGGCATCACCAAACAACTTTAAATTATATATATCTGTATATTAAAATAAATACACAGATGACCCCTCAACTCCAGATCATTTATAGGTTATGGTATAGAACAAGAATCTAAACATCTAAATTTTATAACAACTAACTCAAATATTATTACCTCTTTACCATCTTCCTCGTATTATTTATTCTGATATGTCCAACTTTCTGAAGCTAGGGTTTCTCCATTTTGCTATCTATTGTGAACTCTCTATAAATGTCCTCACTGAGCTGAAAGAATAAGGGAATAACAAAGTAAGAACGAGCCAAAAATGCCCATCAAGTATCATAGTTTGGTTTCCAAGAATTATTAACAAGTGAAACTCCCGGAAACAATCTTTAACTAATTTTTATAAACTTCTTTATCATTTAAATAATTGAGAAAATAAAATATTGGCCTTTACTATCCTTTAACCATAAATCATATTTCTCTGACAAAGAACAACGAACAATTCTCTGATTCATCTCCTGAATCATTTACTTGTTCGGTTTGTAATCATGAAACTTTCTGTAACACCCCAAGATCTAGGGTCGGGGATCCGGGTTGTCACGGTCTTTCTTTCCATTAATATCACTTGACTTGCATCAAAAATAAATAACTGCATGCTGTTACCCCACAATAACACATACTCCATGACATGTTATAGTCTCGGAGATGAAACTGAAATAAGTAATAGTCATTGCAATCCATAAGTTAAAAGTTATTACAACCCAAAATGATTACTTAATAGGTTTACAGTTCTTTGCCATTATCCAAGACAAGTTATAACTATACATAAATTATTCCCAAAAGCTAAATTCCTAACCTACAGAGAGATCTACCTCTCTAGACGTGGGACGCTTCCCATGCTCTTGCGGTGGGTCTGCTTGAGTCTGGCCATCCTGTCTAACTATAGTTGTGTGATGAAGAAATGAAGCAAGAGTGAGCGACAGAGCTCACTAAAATATGTATAGTATTTAATAATACAAACTATCTTAATAGATATCTTTCTGAAAAATCTTTCATGCATAAGATAATCACATACTATATATAAGTTTAAAAGACGAAGTTATAACATAAAACTTGTATAAAACCTCTGCCACATACGAGATACTTCCTTATTTCCACATATATATATATATATATATCTTTCATACACTCCTTGAAAACCTCTGTTATAAAAAGTATAAACATAGTTGTATTTCCCAATAATTTTGGAAGGAGGAAAACCTTGGCATAAACCACGATACCTTGTTGATCAGGTAAAGATATTAATCATGTTACTTTTCTACTAGTAGAAGGACAAATTCCTCGCAGGTGATCACCGTGGTTGCATTAGGGCCTTACGCTGGACCGTCACCCGGCCTCTTACGCGTTGATGGACTGTCCCCCGGCCCCCTACACTTACGCCGAAGCATCTTGATAGGCTTACTTCCTGAATGGTGGGAAAGTAATCAAAGACTCTTTTATCAAATCAGCAACCTCGTTACGAATATAAAAATATATCACGGAGCTAGATCCCTTTTTCGATCCGGATTACGGTTTGACCCGTACGAGTCCTGGCGCAAAATTTTCGATACGATAATCATTTCAGTAGATCAATAAAATCGAGAGACGGGATATTTTTACATTATTTTCTCATAGGGTGTTTTATAAGAAGCTCGGTTTTGATAATTATCCAAATCTGGTATTCAATTGTATCATTTTATTAGTTACTTAGCGGCTAAGTAATCTATTTTGGGATCCGATATGATCCAATAGGATATTCGTTACGTGTTTAAGAAGCATTTATATGAATCGATCCGCAATCTGGACACGTGTTTATTAGCGTCTTTATCGAGTTACTTGTTTTATCTCGATTTATGTGTGCTTGAATGTATTTTATGTGTTTTCGGGGTAATTTAGGAAGCGTTTCTGTTTTTCAAAAACAAACGGACTAGGACCCCACCGGGACATCAAAGCCCACAAAATTCGTGTTTTTATTTTTATAAAATCATTTGTATTTTAAATACCCAATATTTTTGCATTTTTGAATTATTCACAATTTTTGGGGAATTTCAATACAAATTTTATATTTAATTATTTTTAAAATTATTCCCCATAATAATTTTTTTGGGGTTTAATTACTTTAATTATGGGAATAAAAACACCCTTAAATGATTTTAGGGTATTAATTTTACAGATAATATAAATAGCTGGAAGAAATTATTTTATTCAATTAGTTTATAAAAAAATCAGAAAAATAAGAAATTCAAGAACACCACTTTAGGGGTGAAATCCATCCATCAATCTTTGATTCATGATTTCTAGAGATTTACTAAACCGTTTTTGATCTTCTTTATACTGAATTGAAGCCCTCAATGAGCTCTTTCATTTGATATCAACATCACTGCGTAAGGTTGATTATTGTGAAAATTTTGTTTTTTTCAATTTAGACCCGATTTTTGATTCTTGATTTCTGGGTTATTTTGATTGATTTTGATGTTATGATTAGCTTTAAAATTGATGTTTACAGTCGATCTGAGTATAAATTTATATCGATCTATTATTTGGTTGTTATGCCCGAGTTCTTGATTTTCTTGTTTTTTTTATTTCGATTTTATGGATTATCCTGGATGTTGCTGTTGCTTGTGATGATAGGGTTAAATTGTACATTTCCCAAGCTTCGATTTGAGATACTATTTGTTAAATTTGATTAATGATTGTCCGAAATCGCTGTTTCGCCGGACTTGGAGCTTGGTTCGCCAGTGTCCATGGCGTTTATGGCCGGAAAACTTGACTGAATCGTTGGTTGTTGTTTCGGTGGTTTTATCTGAGTTCAGGGATGGTCAATTGTGAGTTTTGTTTGAAAAAATGGATAAAACCGTTTCGTTTGGATCGAAACCGGACTTGCAACCGGTGGCCGGAACTCGACGCCAGATTCTGGATTTTTCCAGTTTCCGGTGGAGTTCTTGTTGACCTGGTTTTCCCCCGACCCGACCCGTTTTAGTTTATAAAAGACCCGGTTTTGATCTTTGAAAACCTATTTCCAATTTTGTAATCTGTTTCTAGCAATTTCTTTTTACTTTTAATTCAAAATTATTTTTCTTATTTTTAAAAATTATTTATTTTAATTTTAAAAATCATTAAATTATTATTTTAAATTCTAAAAATTATTTACTTATTTATTTTAGATTCAAAAAAAAAATCTTTGAAAACCCGAAAATTTTATTCATTTAAATTGATTAATTATTTTGGTAATTAATCAGTTTAATTAGATAGTTTGTATTTACTTTATTTTAATTCCAAAAATTAAGGAAAAATCATTTTAAATTTTGATTTTTCCTAAATAATAATTTAAAAATTATTTTGAGCTTTTAAAAGTATATTTCAGTACTAAAAATCAATTAATATTATTATTAATTGATTTATTCTTATTTTATTCGTAATAAATAAATTGTTCGTCCGTTTAATACGAACCGAACGTGTACAGACTCAGAAAAATATTCCGCTTTCATTAAAAATACTTTAGAGACCCAAATCCTTTTGCTTCGAAAGGTCGCTTGTTTTAAAAGTCATTCTGAGTCGATTATTGATCGATAAATCATATTTTGGATCAGATTTCAGTTTTAAACATACCGAGTCAAATGTTTTGACACACCAAGTTATGTGTTATATGAATTACGTGTTATGTGAATTATGCGTTTACGTTCTATATGAATTACATGTGTAAGTGGGTCAAGAGTCTTGTGTTTGACTGTTTTATTGATGTATGGGCTATCGTATGGGTAGACGATAGGGTTTTGACGCACAGTTCATCGAGTAATTATCGTTTAAATGATTAAAGTTGTAACTTTTAATTATAGATGTGGATCACTCAAGTTGAGCAGGACAAGACGTTGGGAAGAGAATGAAATGGAATGGTATTGCATATCAGGCTTGTAACAACTGCATGAGCAGTAGATCAGAGATTTAGCGAAGTAAAAGACGGTGATGCCTTGAGATGCCAGATTGAGATAGATGCGTCTTTGCGAGTGTGACTAACTACTAAATCTCAAAGGCAAGTATCCCTATCATCACTTATTGTTCAAGTGATATTTATTTTAAATCCTCATATACAAGTATTTCTTTCCCTATTCTCAGTTCGGAATAGATAAATATTTTACATATTGCTGAATTAAATGATTCTGTTTATGCAAGCACTCTTCTATTATTCTATGTTCAGAATAGCTAAGTGATTTTACTTATCAAATTACTGATTTTATAAATGTTTTGGATTTTGAGAAAGATGATTTGGTTGCGAGTATTCCTACCCAAGTAAATGGGGGAATAAAATTATTTTGGGTGTCAATTATTAAGACCCCTTTTCAATAAAAGGTTTTAAGATTGGAGCAATGCGTAAGTGACCGGGGCGGACGGTCTAGCAGAGGGCTATTGCTAAGTGTCATATAAAATATTATGACATAATTTGTGCCACAGGCAGATATATTGTCTTTTTTTTAGTACTCGTGTTTTGGGGACATGTTTCTATAAATCATGACCTTGTGCTATCACACAGGCTGATCAACATGTGATAGTACGTCTGTCGGTGAATGATCCCAATCTAAATTATTATATTGTTTTTGATAATTATAGAATAAATGATTTATCAACTCTTCCTGTTTTGGATTAATGGTGAAATGCAGTTTTGATTCAGCTTCTGATTTATGCTGATACTTACTTTGTTGTTAAATATCAAAGGTGGTATTAGTATAGATGATTGATGTTGACTTCAATATGGGATGTTTTGAGCATCAAAGTTCGTATTGATATCTAATTTGATATGACAACAAAATGAGTATTAATATTAAGAGTTCGGTTTTGAATAAAGTTTATGATTCAATCCATAATCATTGCTTTTTGTTATTGTTGTTTATGATATTTCTGTAAACACGATTTTACGAGTTTTATTCCCGTCAAGATCCAAAGTATTGCTGAAGCATTTCGCTCGAAAATATCAAAAGGATTTTGAATACTAAGGAGGAATCAATTCTGGGATTCCTTTAACAAATTTTCTGATTCAACAATTATGATTTTTAAAGGTTCTGCTCTATTGCAGACATCAGTTTTATATCAAAAAGACCCTATATATGTTATAATGAACATGCTGAGCAATTCTTTAGCTCATACTTGCCTGTTTTCAAATTTAACCTCCAGTGAGGATTAGTTTGTGCTGTTTAGCCGCGTAATTCGATGAAGCAAAGAAGAAGCTCTTGGAAGGTGGTTGGTCCAGGGTTTGCGGGCTAGTGTAAGTTCTGTTATGTAAAGTTGTTTATATTATATTATATTATAATTGTGTTATTTTATAGTTAGGCCTAGTATAATTCTTTTCGAGGTTATACTAGCGGGTTAGTATTGAATTGGAATTTTTTGAAAAGAGTTTTAAAAGGAAGTGAAAATTATTTATGAAATTTAGAATTCTTGTTTCTAGAATTGTAACCTTAAAAGATCTTGGATTAGTTTGGGGTCATAGATGCTAAATATCTTCCGCTGGCATTTGTATTTTGATTAAACAGGTTAATTTGGATTGAGGTTTCATAGTGACGACCAAATCCCCTGACCCCGGATTTGGGGGCATTTACATCTTCATGTTCATCTACTAGACTTTTCCTTTGCCTTCACAAACTCTAGGGTTTGGTGAAGATTCCACAACTTCCAACTTTATCTCTTTCTGTCTCTCTTGCTCAGCAACCAATGCAATGGATCTTCCCTTCTTCCTTCATTTTTCCAGCTGCTCATCTTGCTCTATTTAAAGCTCATAGGTCTTTAGAATCCCATACAGTCTGTCCAAGGTAAATTCTTTGTAATCTTAAGAGTATCTTAGTGATACTGTCATAGTCTTCCATTCCTTTGGTAGTGATCTAAGGAATTTGAGATTTGAATCCTTTGTCTGATAGATTCTTCAATGCAGCTTTAGAGCATTTAGCAGTTTTTGAAACCTACTAAAAATGTCAGTGAGTGACTCACTTTCTTCACTACGAAAATGCTCATGATGCTAAATCAAGATTTGTATTTTGTTTTCCCTTACTTGCTCAATTCCAACATATATAACTTAAATTGTATCCCAGACATCCTTAGCAGTTTTTCAATTGATGATGTTATCAAACGTGTCACCTTCAACACCATTAAACAAAATTCTCATGGATGGCTCATTTCTTGTAGCAGCTCTCATGGGAACATGTGGACCTTTCTCAATACAGTACACATATCCTTCATCTTGAGATAGGAGACGCAGGTGTATCTTCACCTTCCAATGGTGATAGTTGTCTTTTTCCAGAAAGGGAATTTTAACTCCACCATCTTTTCTGCTCATCTTGTTAGTTGTTGTGATCTTTAAACTCTTTGTTCTTCAAGAGCTTGCTCTGATACCAATTGTTATTTCCAAACAATCTAACAAAGAATTACAGAAGGGGGGGTTAATGTAATTCTGGTTTCTTTTCGATTTAAAGAATTATTCTACCTCAAATATATAACAGTGTTTGATTAAGAAAAAGTATGGAATGAAAATATTGAAGTAATCAAACACAAAATAATTAAACACAAGTATTTAAAAACTTTCTGG
This sequence comes from Apium graveolens, assembly GCF_009905375.1. Classification (NCBI taxonomy): domain Eukaryota; kingdom Viridiplantae; phylum Streptophyta; class Magnoliopsida; order Apiales; family Apiaceae; genus Apium; species Apium graveolens. The sequence goes on along the minus strand of NC_133648.1, from coordinate 303,136,368 downwards.
TGGATTGAACTTTTCCACCAGAGATATATATAATATCGGGAACTCTGTGATACAAAGATTGTACACAACTGCTTACAAGTAGAATTACAAAGAACATAGAGTTTCTTCACAGATACAACTTTATCTATTTCTCTGGTCTATTGCTTGCTTTCTTGCTTGATTGATTGTTATTCTACTTGCTACTCTTGGTTTATATATCACCAAGTTACATGATAAAAAGACAATCTAATAAGATAAAAAAATTTTAGTCTAGTTACATGCTTCTTCCTTTCTCTATCCAGCATCTTTGAATATCTTCAAGTTAGCATGGAAATGGAAATGCTTCTTTATTTTCTAAAACCTGTAAATAGGCTGCCACATTCCATTTGCATCTAATTAACGCATGTGACTGTCAAGTCACTATCAACTGTGTTAGGTCCCAATGTGTTTGTAGAAGGGGGGTTGAATATAAACAGTACCGAATAATCGAATAAATGCGGAATAAAAAATGTGAAACAAAATTCAAGTTAAATAATAATATTATTAAACTTGAAAGGTGTTACAACAACTGTATCGATTACAAGGAATTAATCTCAAATTAATTATCACAAATTTAGAATAAATTCGACATGAAATTTTTCTATTTTTGCAATAATTAGAATCAAATGCTAAACACGATTTGAGATTAAGTTCTAGGGATTTTGATCTGCTAGATTGTTACACAAGAACAAGATAAAGATTTCTAGTGGTTTGGATTTAACTTTACAAACTAGAAATTTGATCTTGAAATTAGCAGAGAAGATGAAATATTTGTTCTGCTTCTTTTTTTTTTGTTCTTGGGTTCTGTTGTGTTGGATCATAGAATAAATTCTGCTGCTTCTCTTCTTTTTAAATCAATCAACAGACTTGAATGAACTGGAGTGACAATCGGTGAGACAATCCAATTGTACTAGCAAGACAATCTGTTGAACTGGAGAGACTTTCGGTATGACTATTGTTTGTACTAGCATGACTTTCGGTATGACTATTGATTGTCATACCGATTGTTATATTAGTACAAAAGATTGTCTTGCTGAATTTAAATGAATTTTAATTCAATTTAAATTCTGAAAATCCTTAATTTTAATTCTGAATTAATTAATCAATTAATCAATTAATTCAATTAATAAATAAATTAATCTTTGCAGATATAATTTATTTTCTTAATTAAATTATATGACTTAATTAATTAATAGAGAATTAATACTAACCTTGAGCAGCAACCATTCTTCTGAATATCTTCTGGAAATCACTAAAAATTATGAATCAATTCCTCCACTTCAATGTTGACACTCGATGTACTGTCTGGTTCATGAGTGACTAACTTCCGTGACGTTTCTTCATATCTTGACTTTGACAACTTGATTTTCTTCAGATTAAATCCTTGTAATTATCTGATACCCTGACGAGATCTCTGTCACTTGATTAAATCCACAACCTTGATTTATATCACTGAGGCTTGATCAATTTCTTGAACTTCTTCCGGTGAAATAATTTCTCAAGTCTGTAGATGAATCTTGTTTCTGAATCCTTTGACATATGTTACTTTGCGAGATCTCTTTGACGGTAGATCCACTATTTACTTATTACATTCTTATTTGAGTTGAGTTAAATCCTCGAATATACAAATAGGCTATGATATATGCCTTACAATCTCCCCCTATTTGTTTGTTAGACAATAACACACAAATACCTAGAGGATAACTCAACTAACAAATAAGAAAAAGATATAAACAAAAATGCAAAGTAAATAGTAGAAAAGATCTGGATAACATTTAACCTTTTCCAGATTCCAAATAGATGTTCCTCTAGACTGAACATATCTTCAAGTAGTTTCATCTTCTTTTGTACAACCATATTTCCTGTTGAGAAGCACATATCTCTCTTGCTTCTCCCCCTATGAGAATCAACTGATTAAAGAAGATCACCTTCGTTTACCACCTCTCCCGTACAATAGGATTCGTAGATAAAAACCAATGGTACTCCCCTAACAGCTTCTTCCCTTACTAGAAAATCACCTTGTGTTTACCACCTCTCCCGTACAATAGGATCCGTACTTACAAACAACAATGGTGTGGTGTAGTGTACATGTAGGATCTTTTTCTTCCTACCTGCTATTTCTCCCCCTTAGTTGAGGAATCCTCCAAACTATTACTTAAGCTTTTATCTCCCCCTTAGTGAAGGAATGTATGTCATCGTCTAAAGGAATTCTCAAATTTCACTTGGTTGGAAAAGAAATAATAAGTAGTTTCTCTTTCTTCCTTACTGTGAGTGTGTGATTCTGTTTAGTGTACCTCGCATGTGTTTCACTCTTCTCTCCACTCGTGTTTACACTCATTCTCACAAGTGTATCACTCTTCTCATAGCTCCAAAAACCAGCTGTACCTGCAAGGAAAATCACCTTAGCCATCCTTAAGGAGGTCACAGGTGGTGCAATGGGAGTTCACAAATCCCCATCCTTGTTAAACTCGTCAGATGACTCTGAGTCATAATTTACAAGTTGCTAGTTTCCCTTTTAGGGTTCCAGATTTGAATTCTGGGAAGGTAAACAATGATCCAAAGAATTTAGCATAAAGATCAAGGTTCCCTTCTAATGTCTGTGAAGACATTTCCTTGTGACTCATCAGGTAATATCTGAATCATTTTCAACAAGTTGCCGATCTGCACTTATGTCAGATCCACTATCCGCAGATGCATCCAGGGGATTTAAGCCTGGGGAGGTAGACACTGACCACTGACATATGGCTTTTAGATCAGTATCCTCTCCTAACACCTGTAAAGGCAATTGGTCCATTAACGAACCTTGAACAATCGAATATGACCTTAAAATGGTCGAAACTCTTGTTTCCGTCAACTCATCCTTTGTGTGTGTAACCTTTCCTTGTGCATGAAGAATTGTTTATGTTTGAGGTGGTGACACTACATCGGATACCCTGGCCGACAGGCAAATTTCAATAGACGCACCCTATTGAGAGAATGAATCTAGTACCTGTTTTTTAGCCTTTTCAGCCATTACATCTTTTTGACAAGATGTATGGGGGCTAGCAGTTGTCTTGGTTTAAATACTACTCATCTATGTAGGAGACAGAGCTACTGGTTTGACTACAGAACCTTCCTTATGTGGTGCACTAAGGCACTATCTCCCTCACGCTCATTCATACTACATTTAGTGGTAAGAGAGTGTTGGTTGGTTCTGTTTCTGTGTTTGTCTTTACAGTCTGGGATAGATGTTGTGGGTTTTCAACCTCATGACTGTCAATGAAAGAAAGCCATTGGAGACTGAACCTGTATCACAGAACCATTGGCAATAGAGAGATAAAATGTACTTAAGATCTTTAAGGAATGAAAATTATACATTTAATCTTTTGAGAGAAATGATGTACACTAGTGATTTCAAAAGATTTTACATGAAATAAGAAATCACTAATGTAGAAAGAAGTTTGATTTACTCTTAAAACTCACTGCACATATTAAACAATATGATTGTGCCTAGTGATTAGAGAGTTATAAATATGACGATTGCTTGAGCAGTACACTAGTTCATACCAACCTGAAGTGAGATTGTGAAGAAGAGATTGCATAGTCCAATAGATCTGCAACTACAAAGTCCACGAACTGAGGTGCAGTGACTTCCTATTTTGACTCACCAACCAGGAGTACACTTGTACACATCTTACTAGAGTCCAATTCCAAGTGTAAGGTGCATCAGGTGCCTGATATGTCGTAATATTCTCAAGTCTCGTCACTGGTGCTATATGTTAGATACTGCTTCCTGATAATAACGTAGCACAATATACAAATTTTCAATGATAACATTCCCAGCTTGCAAACAGCCATATCCCTCAGATAAACCTTTGCTATTATCTCCAAAGATAACCAGTGGGCCAGCTTTCTCAATCCACATTTGATAGCAGGGCTCTATCTCCGGTCATATGTCTTGATGATCCACTTGGCAAGAATCCACACTACTGGTTACACCTGTATACTGCCCTGCACTTTAAATGGATTAGACCTTCTTCGGAACCCAAACTTGGTTGGGCCCGACATACTTGTAGAATTGTCCTTTGTCAGGCAAAACAACATTTTTAATTTTAATGGTCTCAACATCCTCAATGACTGAACATTTGACCTTGTAAACAACCTTAACAAATTTCTGTTTAGGCTTAGGCACAAATGTCTCCTTTCTAGCTTTAGAAGGACTACCAGTCTTAGACCTATCATGCTTTTTATTATTCACATGCTGACGAGGAGTAGTCTTATCACTAGAAACATGCTTACCATTAAAATAAGCATACATCAAATTAAAAGCACAAGACATACAATTAGCAACACCACATGCTTTATGAGAGTGATTAACAGCAGGCAATTTATGCATGGTAGACATGGCATTTTTGTTATCCAACTCATGTGTGTCTGAGTTACTCTCAGTTGCTTTCACAACTTTGACTGGAACTTTCGACACACTTGACTTGGAAACAACCTTCTCATTAGCATGATCTTCAGCACGTATTTCTTCTTGAATAACAAAAGAGGTCGCATCAAATGGTTCAGCAATTGATGCTTTATAGAGGGGTTCATCAACACCCTTAAGCACATATGGTACTTCCTTACCTTTAGTACATACATGAGGAGGGGAGTTTATGCCTAATTCTCCAATAGCAGTATTGTAATCATAACCTATTCCAGATGTTTGATTAACAGCTTGCTTACTGTAGAACTCTTTAGCCTTCGAACAAGAATTGAAGTAGGTTCTAACCTTAGTCTCAAGACCGGTGATCTTGTCTTTGAGAATAGTTTCGAGTTGTCTATTGTAACGCCCTCCAGACCCGGGGTATAAGTCTGGGGGTTACTAGCTAATCACCAAACCTGTACAATCTGATTAACAATTAATAAAGAAATGAAATTAAACCCCTTTAAAACCCACTATGATCTTTTTAGGTTGAAGTACGAAAATAAGAACCACTAACTACTTTTATTACAAACCAACATTCAGAGTCTCACAAACTCTCTTTATTACAAACCATTGTCTATTTCATTTTAAACTAAGTTCAACTTTTATTCAAACACACACTATCTATCAACACTCCACCTGCTCGGGAAACTCAAAGCTTTCTTCCTGGATTGGGTTCAACACCTTGGGTATGAGAGGATCCCGAGGCTTGACCCACTTCTTTACCACTCGAGTCCTGATTGGTTTCATATTCCTTTTTAACTAAAACAATAAGGTGAATGACAACAAAAAGGGGTGAGCCAAAAATTTCTCAACAAGTCCACAAAATATAACAGTGTTAAAGCATTTTAAATGAATCCGTCATCCCAGGTATATCTGCAAAGATATAACCTCACGAGAATAGAAAGAAGGCCATTACTGGCGAATACAATCGAACTAAACTGGATACAAGTTCGCATCTATATTCTGCTAATCAGTCAGAATATAATGCAGATCCATATCTCAATATATAGATCCAGTCGGGTACCCAGGCACTACGGCCCACGTCGAGGCACCAGTCATCCCGGTCCTCAGAATTAAGACACACTCAATCCCAAAAATATCATTATCCAGTCCATCGCTTTGAAACCGGAATATTCTAAAGAAACGGAGAAATCAAGTATCATCAATGGAACATGAATCAAGAATCCAAAGAAATGGAGAAATCAAGAATCGAAATGAAATATGAACAAAGGAATAGCAAGTGTATATCAGTGATCAAGAACAATAATCAAGAGAATGCATATGTGATAAGCATTTGAATCAGTATCACTATTCTGAAAGTAGAATAGGGGAAAAACTTGCCTTCTGCGCGACTCACTGCAATTGAATCACTTCTGTCTATCACCTTGGACTATGACCGACTCAACTTGCCTGACTGGCTCAGCTTCTGTTGGTAAAACAGACTGGTTAAGTCACGTCGTACTTCATTTGCATCTTGAATCGACTTCAAACCGTTCCTAACATCTACCCATGCGCTTATGACTGACTCATATATTACATATAAGCAAGTAAAACTCGATTAACCATGTAATACACATAAGCACATACACACATAATCATTTTTATGGTTAAAATAATTTTTAGAACCAAAATCGACTCGCTGATCGCTCAACTGATCGTTATCTGACTCGTTTCCTATTTTTCCGGAATTTTTCGGACTCGTCTCGGCACGTATCTTGACTGATAATCAAACAGATAATAAAATCAACAAATTTCTAGAAGAAATTAAGCTTTGATATTATTTTTAATGAAAAGAATTCATTTTTATGAGTCAACAGGCTTTCGTTTCACGCGAATCGGACTAACGGTTTAATTATTATCAATTAAATACTGATAATTCCATTTATTATTCATTATAAATAATATTACTAATTTTTAAAACTCAAAAATAATTTTTAAATCATTATTTGAGAAAAATCAGAATTAAAAATAATTTTTCTATAATTTTTGGAATTAAAATAAATTTATTATGATTTATTGAAAATTATTTAATTAATTATCAAAATAATTAATCATTTTTAAATAATTAATAAATAAATAATTAATAATTAATAATTAAGAAAATAATTTAATCTGATTTTTAGAAAATATTTCAGAATTGATAGGGATAAATAAATTATGATTGTATAATTAAATACTGCATTAATTATACAAGCTGTGGGCTGCTAGACCCAATAAAAAGATATATGATACTCAGACCAGAAAGGTTAAGCCTGATGGACCAGATCAGGCCTGATGGAATAAAAAAGGCCCAAAAGCCCTGATTATTAATTAATTACGAAATTAATTAATAAGGGACAAAACAGATGTTGAAAAGAGTCCCGATAAGAATATAAATCCTTGGAGATTAGCCTCAAGGGGACCTAAAAGGATAAGGAATCAATTTCCTACTATCTAGGACTCCAAAGTCCATTCTAACTATGAGACTTGCCCACCAAGTCTCCTATACCAAGTCCAATTCAAGGACTCCCAACATCTATATAAGGGGTCTCACCCCATAAATCAGAACTACGTTTTTTGGCTTGATTCTCTAATTCACAGAGATACGTAGGCATCTCGTAAAGGCAGAGTTAAGCTACGAAACACGAGAGCAGCCATTAAAGGCCTTGAGCTCCCGAATCTCAGTAATAAATACAGCAATTATATATACTAGTTTTAATCCATAACATTTGGCGCCGTCTGTGGGAAACAACAACAACCATGGCGAGAACACGGAGAACAACTAGTGCTCTGGAGGAAGGAACACCATCAGAGACAACCCAGGTGATTTCATCAACCGTGGAGGTTCCTCCACATTCAACTTATGCATCTACTCAGGGGGAGGCCCAGATAGGGGCAACTCAATCTCAGCCACAAAGGACGACTCCCCCGACTATTCAAGGTACGAATCCTCAAGTTCAACAAGTACATATACCTGTGAATTCTCGACCCGTCGGGTATGAATATTCAACTATTGTTACCACTAACCCCCCTTATGGGATGCCCCTTTA